>NC_063376.1:903131-908481 GCF_021869965.1 Rhincodon typus
TTACAGGGGGGTCCCCGAGGGAGGGAGTGTGTTAGTATTTACAGGGGAGTCCCCAAGGGAGGGAGTGTGTCAGTATTTACGGGGTTCCCCACATTTGATTTGCTTCTTTTAATGTTTGGTTAGTGCAGACATTGAACATTTCAGTCAGTGGGGCAGGCAGCATTGGCACCTTGAAGACAAGTTACTGCTAGACCTGTGGAGACTTTGTCAGAAGTTGCACGTACACAAAAATTATCAAAGGTGCGCAGTTTCTCCACCAACAGAGATGGACTTGATTTTTGACAGCTGTGTCTGGTTCAGTGGAAGTACTCCTGATTTTATTGAAAGCTTGATGGCTTGCAGGAACTGAAAACAGCGTTCCAGAAGTGTATATATAATTGCTGTTTTCACCTGTAAAACCATCATTTCCCTCTTCCAGAGCATGTGAGAGTCGGAGCATCTTAGTTATCGGACACAGGTCAAAGGACAAATTCCGGCAGCAGAGAGCATAGTTTTAAGAAATTAATTCATCTTGCTATCATTCCTTTAACAGCCCCTGAATTCCCCAAATATTTTATGCCTAATTAAGCACTTCTTCTTTCAAATTTCTCTAATGCAGGAAGCACAGAAGCCAATTAATGCACAGCAAGCTCACACATGCAATAATACGATGTGTGTCATCGTTGTTAGTTAAGGAATAAATAATGGCTCATGCTCTTCACATGGTTGAATTTAGAGGATTTTGTTTGCAACAACACGAGAGGTCACGGACCTGGGTTTAATATCTCCAGTGTGAAGTGGCACCTTCAACGATGCAGCATTCCTGCAGCAGGAGTAGGTCCCTGAAGTGGGATTTGAACCCGTGGCTTTCTGACCCAGACAGAAGAGCCTGTTCACACCACCATGTCCACAAAGATTATTTCCAATGTTTTGTAGATGCAACATAGAAAGCACTCTATGTAGATGCATCACGGCTTGATATGGCAACTGCTGTGCCCAATGCCGCAAGAAACTGCAGAAAGTCATGAAGAACAGCCCAGTCCATCATACGAACCAACCTTCCATCCATTGACTCCATCTACACTTCTCACTGCCTCATAAAGGCAGCCAACATCATCAAAGACCCTTCCCACCCTGGTTATACTCTCTTCTACCCTCTTCCTTCGGGTGGAAGCTATAAAGGTTTGAATAGGTTCAAGAACGGCTTCTTTCCTGCTGTAATCAGACTTTTGAATGGACTTCTCAAATTTTAAATTTATTGTTGATCTCATTCTCTGTGCACCTTCTCAACAGTTATAACATTGTATTCCTTGCTCTGTTCTATTACCCTAATGCACTTTGTACAGTATAATCTGTCTGTCCTGCACGCAAAGCAAAACTTTTCACTGCACATGGTGCACATGGCAATGATAAATCACATCAAATTAAATCAAAAAGAGAAGAGACAAGGAGTGAGGATGGAATTTGTGATTGCAAGCACCAAGATTGCGTTTTGCAGCCTCAAGGGTGTGAGAATAACAGCCCTCTCCTGGTCGATAAGTGGGAGGAAGAGCTTTTTGAAGGGAATGTTGCTATTGTTCGCAGTTAGTTTGCTTCCCTCTATCAGCTGTATCTGCTTTGTTACTGGACCCTGGTTTGGCCTTGCCTCGATTTGTAAAATTCTCCTCCTGGTTTGCAAGTCCCTTGATGGCCTAGCTCCACCCTATCCCTCTAATCTCCTTCCACCCTGTAAACCATCCCGTTCTGGGCTTGATTTGGGATGGTGGTCTTCACCTTTAGCAGTCCCTTGCTTTCCTTCTGGTGGTGGACCCGATATCCTAAATTAATCTGGTCCCATTTGCCAGGATTTGGCCCATATCTCTCCAAACGCTTCCTGTTCACATACCCATCCCTTTGCCTTTTCAATTTGTAATTGTACCTGTTTCTATCACCTCCTTTGGCAGCTCATTCCATACATGCACCATCCTCTTTTTCACCTTAAACCTATGCCCTCCAGTTTTGGACTCCCCCTACTCTGGGGAAAAGACCTTGGCTATTCACCCGATCTTTTATTTATTCTTTTTTTTTATTTATCCATTCACGGGATGAGGGCGTCACTGGCTAAGCAGCATTTTTGCCCATCCCTAATTGCCCAGAGGGCAGTTAAGAGTCAATCACATTGCTGTGGGTCTGGAGTCACATGTAGGCCAGACCAGGTAAGGATGGCAGTTTTCTTCCCGAAAGGACATTAGTGAACCAGATGGGTTTTTCCGACAATCGACAATAGATTAATGGTCATCATTAGATTCTTAATTTCAGATATTTATTGAATTCAGATTCCATCATCTGCCGTGGCGGGATTCAAAGGAATAATTTGATTAGGGATAGTCAACACGGTTTTGTGAAGGGTAGGTCGTGCCTCACAAACCTTATTGAGTTCTTCGAGAAGGTGACCAAACAGGTGGATGAGGGTAAAGCGGTTGATGTGGTGTATTTGGATTTCAGTAAAGCGTTTGATAAGGTTCCCCATGGTAGGCTATTGCAGAAAATACGGAGGCATGGGATTGAGGGTGATTTAGTAGTTTGGATCAGAAATTGGCTAGCTGTAAGAAGACAGAAGGTGGTGGTTGATGGGAAATGTTCATCCTGGAGTTCAGTTACTAGTGGTGTACCTCAAGGATCTGTTTTGGGGCCACTGCTGTTTGTCATTTTTATAAATGACCTGGATGAGGGCATAGAAGGATGGGTTAGTAAATTTGCGGTTGACACCAAAGTTGGTGGAGTTGTGGATAGTGCGGAAGGATGTTGTAGGTTACAGAGGGACATAGATAAGCTGCAGAGCTGGGCTGAGAGGTGGCAAATGGAGTTTAATGCGGAAAAGTGTGAGGTGATTCACTTTGGAAGGAGTAACAGGAATACAGAGTACTGGGCTAATGGTAAGATTCTTGGTAGTGTGGATGAGCAGAAAGATCTCGGTGTCCATGTGCATAGATCACTGAAAGTTGCCACCCAGGTTGATAGGGTTGTTAAGAAGGCGTACAGTATGTTAGGTTTTATTGGTAGAGGGATTGAGTTTCGGAGCCATGAGGTCATGTTGCAGCTGTACAAAACCCTGGTGCGGCCGCACTTGGAGTATTGCGTACAGTTCTGGTCACCGCATTATAGGAAGGATGTGGAAGCATTGGAAAGGGTGCAGAGGAGATTTACCAGGATGTTGCCTGGTATGGAGGGAAGGTCTTATGAGGAAAGGCTGAGGGTTTTGAGGCTGTTTTCGTTAGAGAGAAGAAGGTTAAGAGGTGACTTGATAGAGACATACAAGATGATCAGAGGATTAGATAGGGTGGACAGTGGGAGCCTTTTTCCTCGGATGGTGATGGATAGCACGAGGGGACATAGCTTTAAATTGAGGGGTGATAGATATAGGACAGATGTCAGAGATAGGTTCTTTACTCCGAGAGTAGTAAGGGCGTGGAATGCCCTGCCTGCAAAAATAGTAGACTCGCCAACTTTAAGGGCATTTAAATGGTCATTGGATAAACATATGGATGATAATGGAATAGTTTAGGTTAGATGGGCTTCAGATTGGTTTCAGAGGTCGGCGCAACATCGAGGGCCGAAGGGCCTGTACTGCGCTGTAATGTTCTATGTTCTATGTTCTATGTTCTATGTCCCCAGGACATTGTCTGGGTCTCTGGATTAAAAGTCCAGCGATAATACCACTAGGCCATCGCCTCCCCTCTCATGCTGTCATGATTTCATAAACCTCTATAAGGTCATCCCTCAGCCTCCGACACTCCAGGGAAAATAACCCCAGCCTATTCAGCCTCTCCCTGTAGCTCAAACCCTCCAAACCTGGCAACATCCTTGTAAATCTTTTCTGTGCCCTCAAGTTTAACAACATTCTTCCTCTAGCAGGGAGACTAGAATTGAACGCGGTATTCTAAAAGTGGCCTCACCAATGCCCTGTACAACTGCAACATGACTTCCAAACTCCTATACTCGATTCCACTGACCTATAAAGGCAAGCGTACCAAACACCTTCTTCACCGCCCTGTCTACCACGACTCCACTTTCAAGGAACTATGCACCTGCACTCCTAGTTCTCTTTGTTCATCAACGCTCCCCAGGGCCCTAGTTCCAGGGCAAACAATTGTCAGGTGTTGGTGAGGATGTAGTATTTGTTAGGGAGACTTTCAGGGTGTCCCTGTAGCACTTCCTCTGTCCTCCTGGTGACCGTTTACCATTGCAAAGCTTGGAGTAGAGCACTTGTTTTAGGAGTCTTGTGTTTTACAATATGATCCACCCATTACAGCTGGTCACACGTTGACCAGTGCCTCGATACTGGGGATGATGGTCAGGGACAGGATGTTCACATTGGTATGTCTAATCTGCCAGTGGATTTGTAAAGGCCATGTTGATAATAGCTGTGCAGGGATTTGAGGGGTCTGTTGTACATGGTCGAGGAGGGTGGGGACCATGACTGCTCTGTAGACCATGAGCTTGGTGCTGGGTTGAGGTCTCGGCCTTTGAGCGCTCTGTTCCTCAGGTGGCCTGGAGCATTGAAATCAATGTTGGGTTTCATTGTCAATATCTGCTCCTACCGAGTGGATGTTCCTGAATATGGGAAATGATCCAGGCTCAGCAGAGGGTGCAGTATTGTGGGACAGGAGCAGATTGGTAGGCAACTTTAGCTTTCTGGCTGGTTGGTCTGAGGCTCCTTCTCCCATACACCTCAGCGAATGTGCTGATAGTTTGGAGCTCGGCCTGTGAGTGTAGGTGTCGTCTGTGTGTCGCACCTTGATGATAGAGACTGAGGCTGCTCTGGAGGTGTTAAAGGTTGAACGGTTTCCAGCTCGTCCTGGAGGTCAGCTCCCCTCCAGCAGGGAGCTCCATGGTGATGGGGTGGAGTGAAGATGAGGGTGAAGGGTGTTGGAGTGATGACACAGCCTTGCTTGGCCCCAGTTTGTGCTCACATTGGATCCATTGGTGAAGAACACGGCTTGTGTGCAGGTGGAGAACGGTGATTTCTGTAGGCAGCTGAATTTCAGCAGGTCTCTCCACCGTCCCTCACCATCAGAGGCCTCGGTGAGATTGAAGAAGATCCTATACAACCTGTGCCCTGCCTTCCATTGGGTTTATCACACACTGTGAAGATCATGTCCATTGTGCCTCTCGATGGGCGGTAGTTACACTGAGATTCGGGGGAGAGGCTCACTGGGAGGCGGAGGATTCTCACAATGGCGGAGAGTAGCAAAGTCCCTTTATATTTCCACAGTCTCCTTTCTTAAAGACAGCCACAATTGTGGTGTCTCTGAGATCTCTTTCTTCCAGGTGAGGGGTGATGAGGTTGTGGATTTGTGTTCAGATTGCCTCTCTGCTGTACTGTTTAGTC
>NC_063376.1:908981-920836 GCF_021869965.1 Rhincodon typus
ACATTCCACTACAGAGGAAACCCAGAAGTGAGGCAATCCATTGCAACGGACCCCAGAGTTTAAAAGCCAGGCGGGAAAACACACCGACGCTTCATCAGAGGCTGCACTGAGGATGTTACCAAGCACGGTAACGAAACATCTGCAGAACAGCAAACCAGTTCGGCGAGCCAACCAACCTCAAGATTCTCAATCTTTCACTCACTAGTTGAGGATTTGCCCTTTCAATGTCTCTGAAGGTGGTTTTCTGCCTCTTTTCCTATTGATGGGGGGATTTGCAGGGAAAGCCATTTACAGAGAAATGGTGAGTGAGAGCAACTATCAGGGCAGATTCTGTTACATCTCCACAAAGGAGGAAGAGACACACATTTAGGTGCATTCCCTTTCATGGGCAATGTTTCTGCCCAATCATAAATGTAGCCACTTGCTCAGGAACCAATCAAGACATTTTTACTATGCTGAGCACTCCCGAACACACACACAAAAGCTCCCAGTGGAAAGAACAATCAAAAAACTGTCTCTGGGCAAAACAGCCCTGAACACACACCTGCAAAGCCAATGTATCTGGCATTTCCACCTACACACACACAAAGACACACACGGAAACATTCGAGGTACAACTCAAAGACTTCTAGCTATTCATTCTTAAAAATGAAATATCCTTCTTCAGTTTCCTTGGTTTAAAGTAGTGTGTTTTTCCAATTTTTAATTCACTATTCATAAAAATTAAAGTGGCCTTTACAGCCGGCACTTGTGTGCATTTTCTCTAGTTTGGACAGTCCAGAGATACAGATTCCCAAGAGTCGATGGGGGTATTGCATTTTCTCAGAGAGGCTTCAGGATGTTCTTGAAGCCTTCCTGTTAATCGTTCCCCTAACAAAGTTTGGAGAAGATCCTTTGCGTTTGGAGTTTCCTGTCAGGCCTGCAGACGATGTGGCTTTCCCAGTGAGGCTGACTAACTATAAACAAGACCTCGATGCTGAGGATGTCGGCCTGAGAGAGAACACTGATACTAGGGCACAGGATTTGCAAACTTTTGCAGGGGCATCTTACAATTGGAAACGAGGACAAATACCGACAGTGAAATTCAACATCGCCTCCAGTTTGCCAGCACAATGTTGGCCATCTAAAGAATGGTGTGTTTGATGACACAGGGCAGTAGTATTACCAGAACTCCTGTCTGCATTGGAGACACGGACTCCTGGAGAAACATTACCAGCAATGCCACTGCAAAAGCCTGCAAATCTAATGGCAGGGACACCCCTAATTTTAGGGAGGGAATTCCAGGATTCTGACGCAGCGACACTGAAGCAAGGGTAATATATTTCCAGGTCGGAATGGTGAGTGGCTTGGAGGGGGACTTGCGGGGGGTGGTGTTCCCATGTAACTGCTTCTCTTGTCCTACTGGATGGAAGTGGCTGTGGTTTTGGAAGGCACTGCCTCAAGAGCCTCAGTGAATTTTCCACAGTGCATCTTGTAGATGGTACACACTGCAGTTGCTGCAACGGTGAAAGAAGTGAATGCTGAAGGAGAGGGTAAAGAAAAAATACTCGAAAAATGGAAAGAGAAGCGCAGGTTCCTGTGTGCTGCAAGAATAATTGTGACCATATGCTCAATGATGACTGAATGACTCACTTTGCTCTGAACACAGTTACACAGCGGTGGGTTAAACAGGCAAAGTGCTCAAACGTTGCTGGCTCCAGCATTCCTCGGCTCTGCACCCCATTCCTGTGCCCTGCTTCAAAAGAGCCAGAGCTCCATCTACTGTACAACCGACGACTGAAGGCCCACAGACCTGGGCCCTGAAAATCAACACAACCTCAAGACCCTCAACCAAATGGATGAGGGCAGCAGGCACCTACCTTGAGACGGCATTTCTTGGTATAGCGTGGCACTGGCTGGTTCTCCAGCGACACCTCGTAGAACTGCTGAATATCTGTTAGGAGGAGACACATGGTTTTAATGTCACAAGGAAACAAAGGTGCAATGATAACTTTTTTTTAAATGTTATTAATTTAATGTTATAGGAAGGATATTATTAAATTGGAGAGGGCTCAGGAACGATTTACCAAGATGTTGCCAGGAATGGAGGGTTTGAGTTGTAAAAATAGGCTGGATAGGCTGGGACTTTTTTTCACTGGAGTGTAGGAGGCTGAAGGGTGACCTTATAGAGGTTTATAAAATCATGAGGGGCATAGATAAGGTGAATATAGCAAGGGTCTTTTCCCTACAGTGGAGGAGTTCAAAAAAAGGGGGCATAACTTTAAAGGGAGAGGAGAAAGTTTTAAAAAGGACACGAGGAGCAACTTTTTTACACAGACAGTGGTTCATATGTGGAATGAACTGCCAGAGGATTTAGCGGATGTGGGTACAGCTACAACATTTAAACAGCATTTGGCTAAGTACATGAATAAGAAATGTTTGGAGGGACATGGGCCAAACACAGGAAGGTGGGACTAGTTTTGTTTGGGAACATAGTCGGTGTGGACTGGTTGGACTGAAGCGTCTGTTTCTGTGCTGCGTGACTCCACGGCTCTACTTTTGTAAACAATCTGTTCACAAACGTTACGACACACCTCTGGAGCAGGTGGGACTTGAACTCGGTCTCTTGGTCCATGGTAGGGACACTACAACTGTGCCAAAAGAGGACCCCAGGCACAACGGTAATGTTTTTTTCTTCAATCATTTGATCAAACATGTTGATCCCATTTTTCTAACCAATCTGTTCAGAGATGTTATGTCACACCTCTGCAGCAGGCGGTACTTGAATGCAGGCCTCCTGATCCAAGGGTGGGGTCACTACCACTGCGCCACAAGAGGGCCCTGGGTACAATGGTAATGTTTTATATAGTGATGCAGTAAAAAGACACCATTTTGCAATGACTTGATTACCCATTTTTCCACCAGCAGGGAAACACTAACGTGGTTGATGAAACACTGACAAGCAAAACCTGGGAAGCGCAATGCTGTCATTTAAAATTTGAAGGGGAGGGTTAAGGAGCGAAGGAGGTGATTAAATCAAAATGGGGTTGGAGGGCTAAATAAAGCACTCCAACCACCACCCGTGCCCACCTCTCTTTAAAGGCATCGAGAGTATCGGTGAACACCGAGGGTGCTCCCTCCCTAAGGATACCCGGGCTCAAATGTAACCACAGAAAAGGGGCAGACAATCGTCCCTCTCCACAGCCTGATGCCTGGACCTGTTAACAGCCAGCATGGCCAGGCCCAGGAGCAGACCCATGAGGAGATCCTCCAATCTGCCCACACCCCCTCCGCACTGGGGGGGCCCAAAGATCAGGAGTGTGGGGCTGAAGTGCAACCAGAAACACAGCAGAAGATCTCTCAGACAACTGAAAAGGGCAAATGCCCACAGCCAATATATACACACTGTCTGCGGACTCTGCGGCGCCACAAAACAGACCGGTGGGCTGGGGAGTCTGTGAACCGCCACAGTCCGTGGCTGCTGCGTGCGACTCCCTCCACCCCTGATCCCCGAGGGAATGAGGGAGGAATCCCAAGTAAATAGCCCTCCACTGGGGATTCCCGCCAGCCAGTGGTAAATGGGCACGTCAAGGTGGTGGATAAAGGAGAAGAGGTGGATGGTGTGCAGCAGCAATCTATACAGGGCCCGCCGTTTTGCCTCCGCGAAAAACTCACTAGGCACATTCTGCAGGCGGCTCAGGTTGTGGGGGAACAGGCTCCCGAGAGTGGTACAGGATCCTGGGGCCAACGTGAAATTCCACCCGAGGTGGGGTACACACAGACGGAATCCCACTGCACACCTGAGCATCCCCCAGTGTCGGGTCCAGGTACTGTCATTCTCAGGCGACGGATGGCATCGGCTGTGACCCAGACGTCTACCACCGCCCTGTGTGCCAGTTCCTGTGGCAGGACCCAGCCCAGGCCCCCGCCACCCAGCACATCACCGACCCCGGTCAACCCCTGCAGCCACGGCCCTCCCCCCCGCCGCCAGCCATTCGAATCCACGTTGGTGGTGGAGGTGCGGATTCCTGAGCATCGGCTCTCTGGTGATAGCTGCTACTCCTGACGGAGGGTTGGCCTGGCGTGAGTCAGGCACATCTCAGACAGGCAGCGTCCTGAGGGCGACCTGCAAACCCTCGCAGTCAACGAGCAGGAGCTGCACAGTTTGTAGACATGGCGAGTGGTTAAGGCGATGGATTCGAAACCCATTTGGGTTTACCCACTCAGGTTCGAATCCTGCTGACTACGTTTCTAGGGACGACATGGTGGCTCAGTGGTTAGCGCTACTGCCTCACAGCGCCAGGACCCAGTTTGATCCCATCCTCGGGCAACTCTTTTTGATAAGGTTCCCCATGGTAGGCTCATGCAGAAGGTAAGGAGGCATGGGATAGGGGGAAATGTGGCAGATTGGATTCAGAATTGGCTGACCCTTAGAAGACAAAGGGTGGTAGTGGACAGAAAATATTCAACATGGTGCTCAGTTATGAGTGGTGTACCACAAGGATCTGTCCTGGGTCCTCTTCTATTTGTGATTTTTGTAAATGATTTGGATGAAGGAGTGGAAGGGTGGATTAGCAAGTTCGTGGACGATACGAAGGGGGGTCATGTTGTGGACAGTGCGGAGGGCTGTTCTAGGTTACAAAGGGACATTGATAGAATGCAGAGCTGGGCTGAGAAGTGGCAGATGGAGTTTAACCCTGAAAAGTGTGAGGTGATTCATTTTGGAAGGACAAACTTGAAAGAATACAAGGTTAACGGAAAGACTCTTGGCAGTGTGGAGGAGCAGAGGGATCTTGGGGTTCATGTCCACAGTTCCCTGAAAGCTGCCACCCAGGTGGATAGAGTTGTTAAGAAGGCTTTCAGTAATAGAGGGATTGAGTTCAAGAGCCGTGAAGTTATGCTCCAGCTATACAAAAGCCTGGTTCGGCCACATCTGGAGTATTGCGTCCAGTTCTGGTCACCTCATTAAAAGAAAGAAGTGGAAGCGCTGGAAAAGGTGCAGAGGAGATTTACCAGGATGTTGCCTGGAATGGAGGGAAGGTCTTACGAGGAAAGATTGAGAGAGCTAGGGCTTTTCTCTTTAGAACAACGAAGGATGAGAGGTGACTTGATAGAGGTGTACAAAATGATCAGAGGTATAGATAGAGTAGACAGCCAGAGACTTTTTCCTAGGGTGGAGGTAGCTTTTACGAGGGGACATAGTTTTAAAGTGAAAGGAGGTAGATATCGGGGAGATGTCAGAGGTAGGTTCTTTACTCAGAAAGTGGTAGGGGCGTGGAATGCATTGCCGGAGAGGGTAGTGGAGTCGGCCTCATTAGGGGCATTTAAGCGGCTGTTAGATAGGCATATGGACGATAGTATAAGGTAGCGGTGGAGGTTAGATAGACCTTAGGTTTAAGGTAAAAGTTCGGCACAACATCGTGGGCCGAAGGGCCTGTACTGTGCTGTACTGTTCTATGTTCTATGTTCTAACTGTCAGTGTGGAGTTTGCACATTCTCCCCGTGTCTGCGTGGGTTTCCTCCGGGTGCTCCGGTTTCCTCCCACAGTCCAAAGAAGTGCAGGCTAGGTGGATTGGCCGTGCTAAATTGCCCCATGGTGCCCAGGGATGTGCAGGTTAGGGTGTATTGGCCGTGCTAAATTGTCCCATAATGCCCAGGGATGTTCGGGTTAGGGTGGATTGGCCGTGCTAAATTGTCCTGTAGTGCCCAGGGATGTGCAGGTTAGGGTGGATTGGCCGTGCTAAATTGCCCCATAGTGCCCAGGGATGTGCAGGTTAGGATGGATTGGCCGTGCTAAATTGCCCCATAGTGTCCAGGGATGTGCAGGTTAGGGTGGATTGGCCGTGCTAAATTGTCCCATAGTGCCCAGGGATGTGCAGGTTAGGGTGTATTGGCCGTGCTAAATTGTCCCATAATGCCCAGGGATGTTCGGGTTAGGGTGGATTGGCCGTGCTAAATTGTCCTGTAGTGCCCAGGGATGTGCAGGTTAGGGTGGATTGGCCGTGCTAAATTGTCCCATAGTGTCCAGGGATGTGCAGGTTAGGGTGGATTGGCCGTGCTAAATTGTCCCATAGTGCCCAGGGATGTGCAGGTTAGGGTGGATTGGCCGTGCTAAATTGTCCTGTAGTGCCCAGGGATCTGCAGGGATTTGTAGATTAGGTGAGTTATAAGGGGTCGGGTCTGGGTGGGATGCTCTCAGGGTCGGTATGGACTTGCTGGGCCAAAGGTCCTGTGTGTACACTGCAGGGATTCTATGAAATGCTTCTATGAAATTGGGGCTACAAACTTGGCAGAAAAAAACCGTCAACATGGCGCACCACCTGGGAGACCCTGCAGGGTCTGTTGGCAGAAAGTCACCAGCTGGGTGCGGACGCACACCAGCAACTGACCGCCCTCCTCAATCAGGAGACTCCGAACCTGTGCTGCCACCCAGTCCATCTTTCAGTCCCAGAAGAAATGAACTAATGTTCTCTGGATGTCAGCGACAAAACCAAGAGGACGGGGTTGAAGGGACCAGGCCACCAGCTAGTTTACGAGCAGCACTCAGAGCAGTCCCGTCCAGCGGCCCAGGAGAGCCGAGACTTTGTCCTCCAGCTCCTGACAATTCACCGGCCAAGAATCCCTCCGTAGAGCCCCCAGATAGGGGAGATGGGTGGTGCTCCAGCTGAACCCCCCGTTAACTCCCCCGGCAGAGAGTCCACCCGCCACGGACCAAGTCTGGAACGTTTGATTCTGGAGGAAGACACCTCCTGGCACTCGCGCATCCTCCTCGGGTCAGCCAGCTCAGAGTAAGCCAAAAGGACTGTGCCCGGGCCCGGTCTGCGCAGAACCAGCCCCGACAACCTCCTCCTCTGCATGTCGCACAGGAGAGGCTCCACACACAGGGAATACAGCTGGGCCAGACAAGGGGCAGCCCTGACACACTTCTCTCCCCCTGACGCTCCTTGGAGGTGTAGAAAAGTTGAATCCAGGCAACGGACTGCGCCCCAAACCCAAATGCCCGCAGACTCCCGAGCAGATACTCCTGACCGACCCTGTCCAACTGACCAAGGGTGAAGAAGGTGCTCAACACAGCAGTCCTCTGGGAAAAACGGGTCTAGGCCCGAAACGTCAGCCTTCCTGCTCCTATGATGCTACTTGGCCTGCTGTGTTCCAGCTCTACACCGTGTTATCTTAGGTCCCGGACCAGCTGGATGTTGTCCTCCAGCCCAGGGCCACAATGGGTAATGGCACCAGGCCAGCAATTGGAGGCAGTGGAGGAATTTAAAATTCCAATGATAAAATGGAAACTAATAGCTCGCTTTTCCCACAATAGGCTTGGCTTGTAAATATTTAATTGGCTTCATGAGTGATTACTGGTGTTAATAGATTTAAAAATCAAAATAAATCGCCATAGTGATTTTAATGCTGGGAAAGTCGCTCGGCTGTACATGATAGCACTTCTGGGTATAAAAGGAAAAATAAAACAGAAGCTAGTCAACAACGGAATTATCATAAAATCCAATTCTGGTTGACTAATGTCCTTCAGGGGAAAAAACCTGCCATCCTTATCAGGTATAGAGATAGCAGGAACTGCAGATGCTGGAGAATCTGAGATAACAAGGTGTAGAGCTGGAATAACACAGCAGGCCAAGCAACATCAGAGGAGCAGGAAGGCTGACGTTTCAGGCCTAGACCCTTCTTCAGAAAATGAAGAAGGTTCTAGGCCCGCAACATCAGCCTTCCTGCTCCTCTGGTGCTGCTTGGCCTGCTGTGTTCATCCAGCTCTACACCTTGTTATCCTTATCAGGTCTGGGCTACGTGTGACTCCTGACCCACAGGGTTGACTCATAACTGCCCTCTGAACTGGCCCAAACAAGCCACTCAGATCACAGGAAATTTAACGGGCAATAAATACTGGCCTTGCCAGCAACACCATCATCTCTTAAAACAGAATGTAGGTTTAATCGCCTTCACCAGAGCATGGCTGCTAAATGGATCTAACATAGCTCTGGAATAGGCTGGTACTCTGCGGTCCCTATCAACAGGGGCCATGCAGATTCTGTCCATTATGTCTCTATCTGAGGGAGCCATAATGTGGAGGTGCCGGTGTTGGACTGGGGTGGACAAGGTCAGAAATCACGTGACACCAGGTTATAGTCCAACAGGTTTATTTGAAAACACAGGCTTTCGGAACTTCACTCCTTCTTCAGGTGTTAGTGAGAGAGATCAGTCCTCTGTGAGAGGAGGTTGTCAAGACATAAAAGGACATCATTTTTATATTCTTTCATGGGCTGATGGTGTTGCTGGCTGGGCCAGCATTTATTGCCTACCCCTAATAACCCAGAGGACTGTTAAAAGTCAACCATGTTGCTGTGGGTCTGGAGTCATGTGTAGGCCAGACCAGGTAAGGAAGGTAGTTTCCTTCCCTAAAGGACATTAGTGAGCTAAAGTTGCTGGAAAAGCTCAGCAGGTCTGGCAGCATCTGTGAAGAAAAGATTCAGAGTTAACGTTTCGGATCCGGTGACCCTTCCTCAGAACAGGAGGATCACTCTGCTTTTGTACACTGCATCCGAAACGTTAACTCTGATTTTTTCTTCACAGATGCTGCCAGACCTGCTGGGCTTCCAACAACTTCCGTTTTTGTTCCTGACTTACAGCATCCGCAATTCTTATTATTGAACCAGGTGGGTTTTTCCCTGACAATCGGTAATGGATTCAATGCTTTTTTCCCCAGATTTCTTCCATGGCTGGATTTGAACCCGGGTCCTCGGAACATTACCTGGATTTCTGGGTGAGCAGTCCAGTGATAATACCACTAGGCCATTGCCTCCCCATTTGGAGAACATGATTAGATCAGAAGGAAACAAAGAGAACTCCTTGTTATTTTTCTCTGTGTTTGGAAGCCATTCTGTGTTCTTATCATCACCAATTAACACTTATTACCTTCCATGTTCTACAACATTCAGTAAGCTGCTTAGCTGACGTCAAACCTGTCTCTTTAATCCCTCCCGATGTCTTCCCTTTGTATTTAAAAGTGCAACTAAATGCCAGCCTTCACAAATAACGAGGAGACATATCCCAGTGTGTAGTGGAGAGGTGAGGCACCAGGTTGAACCCCTGTGCCAGCAGCTGGAATGAGTACCTATCCCTAGGCACAGCCCCGATGGATCCCTGTGACGAGATTCCAGGCATTCCCAGTCTGAGCTCACCACAAACCCCCGCCCCATTCCCACTTCATGATAATTGGGACCGATTTAGACAGGAGGATAGTCTCGATGATGTGCATACAGATGTTGATGTAAAATGAAGTTCTAATCACAAGGAATCGATATCACAGCAACCAGATTCCATATCCAACGCCAGGCTCTACCTGTCCTGGGACAGTGTAGAGGGAGCTTTATTCTGTATCTAACCCCGTGCTGTCCCTGTCCTGGGACTGTTTGATGAGGACAGTGTAGAGGAGCTTTACTCTGTACCTAACCCTGTGCTGTCCCTGTCCTGGGAGTGTTTGAGGGGGTACAGTGTAGAGGGAGCTTTACTCTGTACCTAACCCTGTGCAGTCCCTGTCCTGGGAATGTTTGATGGGGGACAATGTAGAGCGAGCTTTACTCTGTACCTAATCCCGTGCTGTCCCTGTCCTAGGAGTGTTTGATGAGGACAGTGCAGAGGGAGCTTTACTCTGTATCGAACCCCATGCTGTCCCTGTACTGGGAGTGTTTGATGGGGGGCAGTGTAGAGGGAGCTTTACTCTGTATCTAACACCATGCTGTCGCTGTCCTTGTCCTGGGAGTGCTTGAGGGGGGACAGTGTAGAGGGAGCTTTACTCTGTATCTAACCCCGTGCTGTTCCTGTTCTGGGAGAGTTTGATGGGGTCCCCAGTTTTACTAAGCAATCCCCAGCTCCTTCCTTTGGTCAGACAGCACACCCAGCTCTGTACATTACCATACCAAGGAGAGCCTGGAAGAGGTTACTGTGGAAGATGGCAAGGAGTTGCTGGGTCCTAGCCTTGAAACGATCGTCTTGAGCCGGATCCAGTTTAGGCTGATGCTCCTCCATCAGCTGTAGATTTCCGCGAGTATCTGGATAGACAAAACACCACCGGAACATCAGCCTGGCACACACAGACGCCCCCCCCCCCAAAATAAATCTCTGACTGCCACAGATCATCATCTGACCCGATACTCAGGATCCCAAGTGGTCTTGGAAAGATGGCTAAGGCAATTGCTACGACTGGTGAGCTCCTCATCTCTGGTGAGAAAGGGAGAGGGATATTGGAACAGAGACACAGATACCAAAGGAGTATTAGTTTGCATTTAAGCAGACTTCAGGACATGTCAGAAAAGATGTCAGCTACAGCAGTGTTGTGGAAGTGTAGTCACTGTTGCAAAGTTTTTGACAGTGACTGGTTCGTGCACAGATGCACTGGCTGAGAGAGCAGTGGAGGCAGTTTAAAATGAGGCTTTCAAAATGGAATTAGGCTGTAACTTGAAAAGGAAGAATGTGCACAGTTACAGAAAGAAGCTTGGAGAATGGCATAAGCAAATTGCTCCTCAGAAGGTCCAGTGCAAAGACGATGGGGATGTATGGCCTCCTTCTCAGCCATAGCATATACACAATTCAACATAGCAAAACTTTCCATGCCTCACCACCTCCCTGTCTCTGTAACTTCCTCCAGTCAGCCATACAACATGGAAACAGAAACTTCCAGTCCAACCAGTCGATGTTGGACATAATTCCAAACTAAACTAGTCCCACCTGCCCATATCCCACCAAACTTTCCTATCTATGTACTTATCTAAGTCTTCAACATCTCTGCACTCCTCCAACTCCAAGCCCTTCCGCCTCCCCGATTCCCATTGTTCCACATTGGCAGTCGCGCCTTCAGTTGCCCAGGGAGCCCTATACTCTGGAATTCTCTCCGTAAATCCCTCCCCCTTGTTAGGGGCTCCTGGAAATACATCTCTTTAATCAAGCTTTGACGGTCACCCGTCCCAAACATCTCCTTTTGCGGCCAAGGGTCAAATTTTCCTCAATAATACTCCAGTTTATCAGCTGGAGACACAGTTGCAGCAATAACAATGCTATGCAAATGCAAACTGCCATACAATAAGCAAAAGCAAGCAGGAGGGACGAAAACCTTAAACTTTTCTAAAGAAGGGGTGGGGGAGATTAGGGGACGGAATTCTAAAGAGGCACTGGAAGAACACAAATCTATTAATAATACAGTAGCCAAGTAAAAAAACATAAGATATTCACATCAACAGTGAAAACAAATGCAACATAGCACTGGGAGAAAGTTGGGAAAATGTAATTGGTTAGGGAGTTCACTTGACATTTATGTAAACAAAACACAGAAAAATGCAATCTAGGAAAAGTGCTAATGGGTTGCATTTATTAATTTGCCGCTGTGTTACCTTGATTGCAGATTGCAAGTGCCCAGAAAACGTTTTTTTTCCCCTCTCTTGATCCTCAGTCAAACCCATTAGCAGCCAAGGATTAGAGTGGATTGTGATTAGTCCAATTGAACATGTGGGCCCCTCAACTGGCATGCTGGGACTTGTAGTTTTCTACAAAGCACCAAAACTTATGAACTTCAGTTTGAAAGTTGTTCTTCTCTCCGTTTCGTCAACTCCAGGCCATTCTGGTACTCCTTTGCACGGAGGTCTGTGATCTCCACCTAACAGGGGATGTAACAAAGTAACTGATGTTCCCTGTTGTTGGAATTAAAGAGGCCATCAAGCCTACAACTCCCAGAATCGGCTTTGGATTAAAGAGCTAGGATAGTCCAAGGAGGAAACAAAATAACTGCAGATGCTGGAATTCAAGGTAGACAAACAGGAGGCTGGAAGAACACAGCAAGCCAGGCAGCATCTGGAGGAAAGAAGCAGTCAACG
>NC_063376.1:921336-990559 GCF_021869965.1 Rhincodon typus
TCCTCAGTCTTCCTTCAGTTGCTTCCACTGGTTTGTGAGTGATTGGTTCATTTATAAAAGGTTCTGACTTACTAATTAAAAGTCACAGCTCACAGTAAATATTGGAGGTAAAATAAACTTGTTTTCTTCATGCTTAAAGTAGCTTTTACTGCAGAGAACAGAGGGAGCTCCTGAGCTAGTGGAGATCTGAAGGCATCCCCTGTCTGTTTTCATCAATAATTGGTTGCTAGTCCACAGACTGATGAGCTTGTTGTCAACCAAATCTCCATCTATACCCAACCCCTGGTCTCTAGTTCACCTGCAAACCATACTTCAACCACTGCTGGAACCAGCAACTCTGCAAACCTTGTTCATAATGAGTGACTTCCCATCAAAACATGCAGCAAAATCCTCCAACAGTAATTCTTGGTTTTAAAACAGATGTTTACTTGTTTCAGTCCACAATTTAAAATACAGAAAAGTGAAAAGACAATCTTTACAATGTATGTGCATTATAAGGGATTCAGAGAAAGCTTATTAAACTGATACCCGGAATGGGCGTGTTGTCTATGAGAAAATGTTAAACAGGCCAGGCTTGTATCCACTGGGTTTAGAAGAGTAAGAGGCAACTTGATTGAAAAATAAAATCCTGGACAGGATGGATGTGAAGAGGATGTTTCCAGTGGTAGGATAATTTAGAACTAGGTCATAGTTTAAAAATGAGATGTAGCGCATTTAAGACGGTCATGAGTCTTTGGAACCCTGTTCCAGGAAAGGAAGTGGAAGCAAAGTCCTTGAATGTTTTTAAGGCGGGAACGGGTAGATTCTTGATAAGCATAAGAATCATAGAGTAGAATCCCTACAGTGTGGAAGTAGGCCATTAGGTCAATTGAATCCACACCGACCCTCTGAAGAACATCCAACCCAGCACTGTCTACCCTATCCCTGTAACCTTATATTTCCCATGGCTAATCCACCTAGCCTGTATATCTTCGGAATGTCTGAGGCAATTATGGGGGAGGCAATGGCCTATTGGTATTATTGCTGGACTATTAATCCAGAGACACAGGTAGTGTTCTGGGGACCTGGGTTCAAATCCTGCCATGGCAGATGGTGGAATTTGAATTCAATAAAAATCTGGAATTAAGAGTTTAATGATGACCGTGAATCCATTGCTGATTGTCAGAAAAAACCATCTGGTTCATTAATGTTCTTTAGGGAAGGAACTGCCATCCTTACCTGGTCTGGCCTACATGTAACTCCAGACCCACAGCAATGCAGTTGATTCGTAACTGCCCTCTGGGCAATTAAGGATGGGCAATAAATGCTGGCCTAGCCAGTGGCGCCCTTATCCCATGAATGAATAATAAAAACAAAATCCCTGGATGCTTTGGGCAATTTAGCATGGCCAATCCACCTGACCTGCATATCTTTGGAATGTGGGACGAAACTGGAGCACCCGGAGAAAACCTGTGCAGACATGGAGAGAATATGCAAACTCCACACACAGTTTCTGAGGCTGCGTTTGAACCCAGGTTCCTGCTGCTTTGAGGCTGCAGTGCTAACCACTAAGCCATTATGCTGCCCCAGGGTAGAGTGTTGATGCGGATGGGCAGGAGTGTGGACTAACCAGATCAGACGTGATATTATTGAATGTGAAGCAGGGTCAAGGGCCCATTTGCGTTTGGAGATTTCTATATACTCCAGCATCTGTTTTAAAACTGCAATATCAATCCTCAGTCTTTTTACATTCTCACACATTGTTGAATGTGTGCCATCTCATGGCAACTAATTGTGAATCTAACACTCAGTGGGTATTGATGCTGGATCCCTTTTCACAATTTCTTTCAATATTGTCTCTCAGGAAAAAAAAATCATACCTACCTCCTCACCAAAAGTGAGATTTTGCTGCCAAAGTACTTTTTATTATTTTGATCTCTTTAGCTCCCCAAGCCAAAGAGCAATATTTACCTCCCTTTCCCACAAGAGAAAATGATAAACCTTCCTGCACTTGAGAACCCATCACAGATTTGCAAGCAAGTTCCTGTTATTGTCCAAATGATGGAAATTTCAAAATGTTCTATTTGAATCAGCCTTGTTTATGAATTGGTGGCTCTTTAGAACTTAGAATGTAATGTATAGCAGCTGAGAATTGAGAATGTCAAAGATTCTTGTTCTGGAACAAAATTGATCAGGAAACATATCAACTCCCTGGTGAGAAAGTTGCCAGTGTTTTCTTCCCTATAGATGCAGAAGCCGGGCAGAGTTTTTTGCTCGTAGTTTCTGTTACGATAACCAGCAATTCCTACTGACTCACCCTTCAGTATAAGTTCAGTGTCACCAGTTCCAATACTTCTTGAAGTTTATTGGGGCTGGGGAGGGGGTCACTTGTACTGAATTAATTTGATTTTTCAAATGTTATAGAAGTTGGATATTTTAATTAGACACATCATGTCTTCCTCAAGTCAGATAGTGAAGTGGAAATATTGATTCCAAAGAGAGTGGTAGCATGCTTCCTGACATCACCCTGAGAGGCTAGGAATCCTGAAGCAAGTAACTCACCTCCTGACTCCCCAAAGCCTCTTCACCATCTACAAGGACCAGTTAGGAGTATGATGGAATACATTACAATTGCCTTGAGTGCAGCTCCAACAACACTCAAGAAGCTCTGCACGATCCAGGACAAAGCAGCCCGCTTGACTGGCATCATATCCACTCCCTCCACCACCGATGGTCACTGGCAGCAGTGCCGACCATCTACAACAACTGACTGAGACTCCTTCAACAGCACCTTCCAAACCCATGACCACTATCATCTAAAAGGACAAAGACAGCGATTTTGTCGGAACACCACCACTTGCAAAGTTCCCCTCCAAGCTACATACCATCCTGATTTGGAAATATATATCTGGTCCTTCAGTGTCAGAGTCATACAGCATGGAAACAAGCCCTTCAGTCCAACTCATCCACGCCAACTAGACATCCCAATCTGACCTCGTCCCATTTGCCAGCATTTGGCCCATATCCCTCTAAACCCTTCCTATCCATGTACCCATCCAGATGCCTTTTAAATGTTGTAATTGTACCAGCCTCCACCACCTCCTCTGGCAGCTCATTCCATACACGCACCATCGTCTGTGTGGAAAAAGTTGTCCCTCGGGTCCTTTTTAAATCCTTGCCCTCTCACCTTAAAGCTATGCCCTCTAGTTTTGGATTCACCCACCCTTGGAAAAAGACCTTGGTTTTTCACCCTATTCATGTCCCTCATGATTTTATAAACCTCGTTAAGGTCACCCCTCAGTCTCCATCGCTCCAGGGAAAGTAGCCTCAGCCCATTCAGCCTCCCCCTATAGCTCAAACTCTCCAAACTGGCACCTGATAGCAGGGAGACCAGAATTGAACGCAGTATTCCGAAAGTGGCTGCATTAATGTCCTGAAGATCCTGGAACTCCCCTCCCAGCAGCACCGTGGGTCTACAGCACACGACTGCAGCAGATCAAGGCAGCTCACCATCACTTTCTCAAGGGCAGTTAGAGCCTGGCGATAACTGCTGGCCTAGCTGGTGAAATCTATACCTTGTGGAAAGAATTTAAGAAAAAATTAAGGTTATGTCTTTCTATGTTAGATATTCCTCACCTCAGGAAATAGATTTTCTTGTCATCACTGTTATTGATACTAGGTTCACCAGCTGTCTGTTTGTTCGTGCAACAGAGGTATGACCCAGAGATAGTAGGAACTGCCGATACTGGAGTCTGAGATAACAAGGTGTGGAGCTGGATGAACACAGCAGGCCAGGCAGCATCAGAGGAGCAGGAAAGCTGATGTTTTGGGTCTGGACCCTTCTTCAGAAAATTACCCAGTTGTTTTAAATGGGTTAATACCCAGTGAACAGGGAGTATCACACTCATGTTTCAAGCATTTACCTGGTAATATTCCCAACGTTGGTACTGTGCAGTTACTGTTTCAGTAAAGTGCAATACTAGTATATTCAGACACTGATGATGTGATGATACATTCATTGAGTAGTGTTGGGGTCTCCAGACAGCATAACTTGACATGTGCTTGACCTGTTCTGTTTGCATGTGTTTCAGAACCTGGCAGTCTGCGGCTTGCTCTCTTGTACTGCGCAATGTACATCCCTATGCAACTGAGGCCACACCGGTAAGAGGCTACCTGTCAGTCTTTTAAAAAAGAGACATCTCTTTGGCTCCCTACAGGCAGAGCAGGTTTGTGGGTGCGTTAGACACGGGAACATGGGTCTGAGGTATCTTTAAAAATCCGTGTTTCTCTATTGATGGTTTTAAAAGTAAGCTTTGGTGTAATCATACACCGAGGAATGGATGGGGAGAGACTGTCGGGCAAAAGCATGTGCGTTTATATATCGCCATTAACATTGTGAAATGTCCCAAGGTGCTTCAGACAAGCGTAGAAGACCTTTGACAGTGAGCCACGTTAGGAAATATTAGGGACAGGCGATCAAAAAGCTCAGTCAGAGGTTGGTGATATGACAGTGAGGTGTGAATCTGCAGCTATCACAGTGTGAAATTTACTATTGTTACAGGAGCTAATGTATGAAACATGGGTCAAATAATACATGAAGATTCATTTAACTTTATTTTAGGTTGTTGTAATTATGTATGTACATTTTAGTCATGGGCATTTGTGTGTCTGGGCTCAGGCCAAGCAGTTCAGGTGTACTGTAGCACACTACCATTACTCAGCATGTCATGCTTCAAGGGGACAGAGCTCAGTAAAATGGAGGCTGAGAGCCTGACACCATTCAGTCACATGCCATGAAACAGTGATGACATCATGAGCACATTCCTTACAGGTGTTTTGTATATCTGCTGTGAAACAGAATACGGCTGGTTTCAGGCAGCACCTTTATAGGAGGAGAAAATGCAGTGGGGTTGAGGGAGGGAGTTCTCCATCTTAGGGCTTGGGCAGCTGAAGGGACAGGAACCAGCACTGTAACAATTAACGCCAAGGACTGTACAAAAGGCAATAGATAGAGGGGCGCAGATAATTTTGGGATGTTGTAGGGAAGGAGAGATTGGGATTGGAGGATGGATTGCAGCAAAGCTGCTGCATTTTCCTGGAAGCAAGAAAGATCTTAGGATGCTTTGGTGACAAAAGTTATAGCAATTTTTCCAGATAAAACTCCTGCCAAATTTCCTGGGAAATATTATTTTGTTAAAGACAGCATGTAAATGCATGCTATTCTTTTCTCTGTAGGCCTTTGGTCTTTGAAAGTGGTCATTTTAAATACACGCACTGTGTAAGTAAAGGAGAGTGACCCTAAGATTCTGAGTGTGGGTTGTGTCAGGGCTCCTACATGGATTTGTCTGTGTGTTTTCTCTGGCTCTGTGTCTTGTTTCACCTCCCAGTTCTGTAGGTTTTTGGGTGAGAGGTCATTATCGTCTGCTTTTGGCAACGCGTGGCATAGGATCATGCCACTGGAATTCAGGGGAAAGGTTACAGCAAACTGCAACGTCAGGGAAGCAGGGAGGGACTGGACAGGAGAGGAGAAAGAGAATTGATAAAAAGGAGAGGTGGGAGGAAAGGAAAAGGGAGGGATGCAACGAAGGTCCTGTATTTTCCTGGAAGAGAGAGAGAAAAAGCCTGCAGGATGAGTCAGAGCATGTTGTCCATCTGGACATAGAGATTTGGAGCAAGTGGTGGGTTACAGTATGAGGGCAGGTTCTAAAATAAGCATAGTTGCCACCTCCACTCAAAATGATCCCACATTCTACTGTCATTCATCCAAATGTTGTTTAAATCATGTCAATTTCCTCCTCCACTATCTGACCCTGCAAATCGTTGGAAATGCTCATCAGTCCCTGTGTGAAGCAGAGCTGTTTTGCACCTGAATTTGCTGGTTGATGGCTTCAGCCAGTGAGTCTTTGTTGTAGATTTGCTATTTCTGTACCTGGTGTCAGCTGGGAATCAGCTGAGTCAAGAAGGTCCTGCATCCCACTTCTGAGGCGATGGCCTAGTGGTAGTTTTACTGGACTGTTAATCCAGAGACCCAGATAATGTTCTGGGGACCTTGGTTTGAATCCTGCCACAGCAGATGGTGGAATTCGAATTCAATAAATATCTGGGATTAAAAGTTTAATTATGACAATGAATCCAGTGTCGATTGTCAGGAAAAACCCATCTGGTTCACTAATGCCCTTTAGGGAAAGAAACTGCCATCCTTACCTGGTCTGGCCTACATGTGACTGCAGACCCACAGCAATGTGGTTGACACTTAACTGCCCTCTGGGCAATTAGGGATGGGCAACAAATGCTAGCCTAGCCAGCGACGCCATCAACCCATGAATGAATAAAGAGGAAAAAAAGAGTCATGAGCCTTTTATGTAGCAGACATTTGCATCTCACTGCTGTGGCTCCAAACGTAGGCCACCACAGATGCCCTGGACACAAACCATCAATGGCCACTCTATCAAAGAAGAGCAGGGATATGTCTCCCAGTATAGTGGCCATTTTATATCCCACAGCCAAAACAGATGAGCTGCTTGTTGCTGTTTGTGGCATTTTGCTGTGCACAAATCAGCTAATGTGTTTCCAACAGTACAACAGGAATTTCACTACAAAAACACTTAATTGTTTGTAAAGCACATTGCAATGTCTTACTGTGTGAAAGACGCTATAGATGTGAAAATTATTTTAAATCTTCCTTTTGTTAATTCTCCTTAAAACTTTGAGTTTTTAACTTGGTGTCTTTTTGGCAAAGTTTGGATCACATACATTATGGAAAAGTATTTGCACATGTGCCCATCACACTGTAGCTCAATACTGTCACAACTCACTAGACACTGTGCTGGAAGTCAAGGCCCATGTTTTCCAGAGTCACTTCTTCACAAAGGTGAAAGTTTGATTAAATCCACTGAATTGCCCAGTTTTACCCGATTATCTAATTCAGGTGAAAAGAATATGCACCAGGTCTTTATCATTAAGAAGAAAACCAGTATTTATTGAAATCAAACAGTTTTAACCAATGTCAGGAAATCAACATGAATTGCTAACTTACAAATCTATAGCTTAAGCTCTCAAGGAATTGTTACTATCTCGATTGATTTCATTATTGTCACGTGTATCGAGGGACAGTGAAAAGTGTTGTTTTGCATGTTATACAGGCAGGTCAGAACATAAAGTGCAGCATACACAGAAAAGGTTCAGAGAGAGAGAGAGAGATCAGTATTAACATTTGAGAGGTCTGTTCAAATGTCTGACAACATCCGGGAAGAAGCTGTTCTTGAATCTATTTATATATGTATTCAAACTTTTACATCTGCTCAATGGAAGAGGGTGAAAGAGAGTATAATGAGGGTGCGAGGAGTCTTTGATCATATTGGTTGCTTTCCAGAGGCAGTGTGAAGTATAGATAGAGTCAGCCAATTGAAGGTTGGTTTGCGTGATGCATTGGGCTGTGTCTATGACTCTGTAGTTCCTTACGGTCTTGGGAAGAGCAGATGCCATACCATGCTGTGATGCAGCCGGATAGGATGCTTTGTGTGGGGCATCTATAAAAATTAGGAAGAGTCCTTGTGGACATGCTGAATTTCCGTAGCCTCCTGAGGAAGTAGAGATGTTGTTGTGCTTTCTTGACCGTCGCACCAAGTGGGTGGACCAGGACAGATTGTTGGTGACCGTCACTCCCAGGAACTTGACACTCTCGACTATCTCCACCTCAACCCCATTGATACAGACTGGGACATGCTCTCCACTCCACTTCCTGAAGCCAATGACCAGCTCCTTTGTTTTGCTGACATTGACGGAGAGATTGTTGTCTTTACACCATGCCAGTAAGCACTCAATCACCTTCCTGTATTCTGTCTCGTCGTTTGAGATCCAACTTACAATGGTGGTGTCATCAGCAAACTTGTAAATGGAGTTGGGGTGGAATTTGGGCACAGCATCATGATTGTATAAGGAGAATAGTAGAGGGCTGAGTACACAGCCTTGCGCGGCACCGGTGTTGAGGGTTACGGTGGAGGAGATGTTGGCATCTATTCTTACTGATTGTGGTTTATGGGTCAGGAAGTCAAGGGTCCAATACAGAGGGAGGGAGCTGACACCTCGGTCTCGCAGTTTAGGGGTGAGTTTGTTTGGAATTATAGTGTTGAAGGCAGAACTGTAGTCAATAAGTAGGAGTCTGACATAGGTATCCTGGTTATCCAGATGTTGTAGGGATGAGTGTAGGACCAGGGAGATGGTGTCTGCTGTGGATCTGCTGTGCCAGTAAGCAAATTGCAAAGAATCAAGGCAGTTTGACAGGCTGGAGTTGATGTGAGCCATGACTAATGTCTCGAAGCACTTCATAATAACAGAGGTCAGAGCCTCCGGTGGTAGTCATTGAGGCACGCTACGTGATTTTTCTTTGGCACTGGGATGATGGCGGTCTTCTTGAAGCAGGTGGGCACTTCAGGTCCTCATAAGGAGAGGTTCAAGATGTCAGCGAATACTCCTCCGGCTCATCTACAAATGGCCAGGGACTCCATCCAGGCCAGTCGCTTTCCATGGATTCACTCAAGAAGGCCAATCTAACATCTGCAGTCATGGGTACAGGTGTGTCTGAGGCTGTTGGGAGAAGTGATATTGTGACTGGGAGATAGAAAGAACTGCAGATGCTAGAGTCAGAGACAACAAAGTGTGGAGCTGGAAGAATACAGGAGGTCAGGCAGCATCAGAGGAGCAGGAAAGTCGATGTTTTGGATCGGAACCCTTCTTCAGAACTTTTAAAAAGATGTGGCTGTAGTACCGGGTTTGTTTAAGTATGTAGTCAAAGAGTTTCAGGGTGGAGGAGATCACCAGTGGGTTGCAGTGGGAGAGATATCCACTGAGGTCTTTCCAGAGGGAGGACGACAACTTCAACCTGGGCATCCTCGGAAGAGGCTTCACAGTGGGGTTATAAGTCACTGGGAGATAGCAGGACCTGCAGATGCTGGAGTCACAGACAACACAGTACAGAACTGGAGGAACACAGGTCAGGCAGCATCAGAGGAACAGGAAAGTCAACGTTTCAGGTCAAGACCTTTCTTCAGAACTCTGAAAAAGGGTCCTGACCTGAAATGTTAACTTTCCTACTCCTCTGATGCTGCCTGACCTGCTGTGTTCCTCTAGCTCCATACATTGTTTCACTGTCTTTCTGTTCAAAGCGAGCATAGAATACATTGAGCCCATCGGGTGGGGATGTACTATTGCCTGCGATTCTACTTGACTTTGCTTTGTAGCCTGTTGTGTCATATAAGCCTTGCCACAAACAATGGGTGTCCCTGTGGTTGGACTGGGTCCCGGGCTTGGTTTGGTATTGCCTCTTGGTGTCTCTGATGACCTTACGAAGGTCGTACCTGGATTTCCTGTATAGGTCAGGGTTGTCCGACTTGTATGTCTCAGACCTGGACTTCAGTAAGCAGTGGATCCCCCGGTTCATCCAAGGTTTCTGGTTGGGGAACATTTGGATTAACTTCTTCGGCATGCACTCCTGAACAAACGCAACTGTTCATGATTGAAAACCAATCAGAAGTCTGTCACTGGGCAAAACTGACCTGAATGCACACCAACAGAGCCGAGGTGTCTAACATCCTTCCCCACTGCTCGAAAAGGCAACTTTGTACATACATCTCATAATGATTTCCAGTCATTTGTTTTCAAAAACTGCAATGTCGTCTTCCACAGTACCTTGGGTTAAAGCAGTATCCTTTCCCAGTAGTTCACAGTCCAAAAAAAAGTAGATTTTACTGTACCATTCATGCACCTCTAGCTGTGCACTTTGTACCCCCCTTGCCTAGTTAGTTTTGTTTTAAAACTTTAAATACTATTTGAACATTATTGAGTCAGGTCTCTTCTTCAAGGCTGAAAACAGAGGTGGAAATTCTTTTTTGATCTGTGCTGCTAACTGTTTTCCTGTTTGTTAGGCTGGTCAGGTCTCTGCATCATCCTCTGCCTGAACCCATTCCTGCTGTGTTCCTGTGCATGGACTTAGCAAGATCTCAGATCTGTAATTAGTGATGTCAGTACAAAGCCAGTGAAGTGGAATGGTAGGCGTGTGAGCATTTCTCACTGTCCACTTCAGCTGGGCCTTCCTTTTACAGAAAGAAATCTACTAGCCAGCAGTACAATTACACATTTCCTCCTCCCATATTTGAGCTGTAACTTTTTCTATTCCAGCGCTGTGCTGGTCACCTACTCCATATTGATCTCCATAAACTTCAGCTCATCCAAAACGATAACTGCCAGTATTCTAACCTGCTTCACCCTCCCTATTTTTGTAACCGTGGCCAAACCCTCCACTGCTCCCTATCTCTGTAACTCCTCCACCATCCCCTATACCCCTCCCTATCTCTGTTTCCTCCTCCACCAGCCCCTGCAGCCCTCCCTATGTCCATAACCTTTTCTGAGCCCCTGCACCCCTCCCTACCTCCATAACCTCTTCTAGCCACTACACCCCTCCCTATCTCTGTAACCCCCTTCAGTCCCTGTACCCCTCCCTATCTCTGTAACCACCTCTAGCCCCTACATCCCTCCCTATCTGTGTAACTGATGTGTGTTTCTAAAAGTCCATCTTCTGTTCCCTTACCCCAGTTAAATACATATTCTTCCATCAATATGTGGCTGCCTTCTATTTCCTCCCAACATGTTCTCTACGAGCATGACTCTCATCTAGATTGAGGTTCATATTCCAATTATATACCTATTTGCAAGCTACAAAGTCCATCGTTTTGGTTATCTCAATATTTACCATTGAAGCTGCTGATGTAAACTGCCAACGTGGATGCCCTGCCCAGAACTGAGTACCTAGACTGATGTGATCACTTCAGTCGCAGTTCCAGTAAATGAAAAAGCTTGTATTTTTCAAAAGAACCTCCACCTCTGTTTTCAGCCTTGAAGAAGAGATCTGACTCAATAATGTTCAAATAGTTTTTTTTAAACTTTAAATACTAACTTGGCAAGGAGGGTACTGAGTGCACAGCTAGAGCTGCCTGAATGGTACAGTAAAATCTGCTTCTTTTTGGGCTGTGAAATAAATACTGGGAAAGGATACTGCTTTAACCCAAGGTACTGTAGAATTTACTGGGACATCTAAAATGCAAACTGTCTACTTGTCCAGAGTCTGGTTGGTCATTCATGAATGTCCAACACAGCATGTGTTGATGGTTTAATACTGAGGAAGAAACAGGCAATTCGGCCCAACTGCACTCTGCCATTGCTGCTCCATATGAGCTTCTACCCATCTCTCTTCATTTCATCCTATCACCCCTCTAACCCTTTCCCCTCATGTTCCTCTTCAATATATAACACAATTCCCCTCGGTCCCTCCTAGTGGCAGTAAGTTCCATATTCTCCCCACTCTCGGAGGGAAGAAGTTACCCAGACCAGCATCACATGATCATTAAAGCTGCCCTGAGCCAATAAACGATTGACCTTCATATACTTACCATGTCTGAATACACGAAATAATAATTCATTTGTGACAATGTATTGTTGACAGCTCCCAGTCAATGTCAAGCACACTTCTTCTGTGACAGTGTCATGTCAGTTTTGACGATGAACGCACATAGGTTAATCTGTGTGTGAGGCAATAGGGGCAGGCAATGGCCTCGTGGTATTACTGTGGACCGTTAATCCAGAGACCCAGCTAATGTTCTGGGGACCTGGGTTCGAATCCTGCCCCAGCAGATGGTGGAATTTGAATTCAATAAATATCTGGAATGAAGAGTCTAATGATAACCATGAATCCATTGTCGATGGTTGGGAAAACCCATCTGGTTCACCAATGTCCTTTAGGGAAGGAAACTGCCATCCTCACCTGGTCTGGCCTACATGTGACTCCAGACCCACAGCAATGTGGTTGACTCTTAACTGATGAAGGGTCTAGGCCCGAAATGTCAGTCTTTCTGCTCCTACGATGCTGCTTGGCCTGCTGTGTTCATCCAGCCCCGCACCTTGTTGACTCTTAACTGCCCTCTGGGCAATTAGAGTTGGGCAGTAAATGGTGCCTTGCCAGTGATGTCCTCATCCCATGAATGAATAGAGAAAAATAATGAAGCCAATGCTGCAATATTCTGCGAGATCTGTCTTTGATGTTCAAGGTTACTTGGACGTGCTTGTATGAGAAATGCAGAAAGTTCATATAGAAGTGCACCAAGCAGATAAGGAGGAAAATACTGTCTTTATTGCAAGAGTAAAGAGATGTTACTCTAGTTATGTGGGGTTTTGTTCTGACCACATCTGGAGTACTCTGTGTAGATTTTCTCTCCTATCCGAGAAACAATGTACTTTGCATTAGAGATAGCACAACAGAGGTTCACTTAAATCAGTAAAATAAAACAAAGAACTGCAGATGCTGGAAATCTGAGACACACACAGCCATTGCTGGAACAAAAACAGAGTTGCTGGAAAAGCTCAGCAGGTCTGGCAGCATCTGTGAAGGAAAAAACAGAGTTAACGTTTCAGGTCTGGTGACTCTTCCTCAGAACTTTGTTATTGTTCCTGATTTACAGCATCTGCAGTTCTTTCGGTTTTTAACAGCCATTGCTGGTCCTGGCAGCATCTGTGGAGAGAAAACAAAGTTTAATGTTTTGAGCCCAGTGATCCTTCTTCAGAACTGAGGACGCTGCCAGACTAGTTTCTCCAGCTATGTCTGTGTGTGTTTCACTAAACTGGTCCCTGGAATGTAGTGGGGAATGGAGGGTGCTGAGAAGCCGATATTCTCTGAAGAATGATAGGCACTTTTTTTTTCGAAGTGTACAAGATTACGCAGGAACTTGACAGGATCGACATTGAGAGATTGATTTTCTGCTGGACTTGGGAGTCTAAAACACTGGGTTAGGGCATAGTCTGAGGAAATGGGCTGATCATTTTGAACTGAGATGAAGAGAAATTTCTTCAGGCTGAAGGTGGTGAACTTTCGGAATTCTCTTGCACAGAAGGCATGTGGATGTTGCAGCATTGCATATTTATAAGGCTGGGATCAACCAATTTTTGGTATCGCAGGGAATCAAAGGATATGAGAGCGGGAGGGAAAGTGGTGTCGAAGCCCAGGATCGGCCATAATGGTATTGAATGGCAGAGAAGGCTGAGGGGCTTAATGGCCTACTCCTGCCCCTGTATCCTGTGTTCTGAATGAACATTGGAGTATTGAAGGCTTTGAAGGGGAAAGCAGTAAGATAGTTCCTAAATGAACCTTAGCAGATCTGGCAGCATCTGTGGAGAGAGAAACAAAGTTTTTACTGTTTGAATCTAGTATGGCTCAGAATTGTAGGAGCTAGGGACGTGACAGAGACAGGGAGGGGTGTAGGGAATGGAGGGAGTTACAGAGATAGGGAGAGGGTGTAGGGGCTGGGGGAGGTGACAGATAGGGAGAGGGTGGAGGGGGTGACAGCAATAGGAGGGATGCACTATTGAGGGCATTAAGCCATGAAGAGGTTTGAAAACGAGGATGAGAATTTTAAACTTGAAGCATTGCACAATCGGGAGCCAGTGTAGGTCAGCAGGCACAGAGGGGAGAGAGGCATTTGGTACCAGTTAGGGCAAAGGGTTGCACAGTTTTTCTAGATTCCTGGTGTGATGTCAGGTGAAGATCCCCCTTTGTCAGAGAGTGCTGGAAATTAAGCCCCACTATTTAGCAAGTCAGCACAAATGTATAAAAGATTAATTTAATCACTAGGATAGTTAATATCTGACTCTGACATAGAGACATAGAAAATAGGAGGAGGTAGGCCATTAAGCTGTTTGAATCTGTTCTGGCATTCGTGATGCTCATGGCTGATCATTCACCTCAGTCCCCATTTCCCACTTTCTCCCTCATAACCTTTGATCCTTTCGCCAAGCGCTATATCTAACTCCTCCTTGAAAACTGACAATAAACCCACAGCAGGTTCCAACAATCAGACCTGAAGAAGGAGCGAAATTCCAAAAGTTTGTGTCTTCAAATAAACCTGTTGAACTATAACCTGGTGTCATGTGATTTTTGACCAGGGTTTTAAAATACAGACATAAAAGGCATGATGTCTGTGGATCAAAGATCACGTGAAAAGGTGTAGCATGACATGACTTTTCTCTCCGTTTTTGTTTGGGCTTTTGACAATGATATCTCCTAGTTTTTGACTGCAGCAATTCTCAATTTGTAGGCAGTCAGTTGGACCTAGGTTTTGGCTGGAATCGAAAGTTTTTTTTCTCGTAAAGTCTTTGAATATTATTTCCTTTTCAATTAAAAAGAGACAGATAGAAGGGTGTGGCTTACTTCCATGCTTTTTGGAGGTCTGTGTCTCAACTGATCTGTCTCCTCTCAGTTCAGTGATACACTCTAACTGTGTTGCTGGCAGTTACATTTCTTTTTGAAGACACTTGGTGCTGATGTGTACTAAAGTTATCAATCCCGGTCCCAGCAAAATTTATACCGTCCCACTTTCCTTCAATTTATTAAAGAAAAGCTGATAATGCAGGCTTCCGCTTTCAAGTTTAAATTTCCAAATGAAGTCTTGTACCTGCTTACAGTGCAGCTAGTGAAATCTGTGCAGAAAACAGCAGGGTTCAGCAGCTAGCAGTGAGCAGATTCATAGGTTATCTGGGTAAGAGCAGGATGGAGACTTAGAAGGAGATTGAGATATGTGATCAAATGCCACATGGAACAAGGTACATCCTGAGCTGGTGGGATAACAGATGTGTCAGGACGAGGAAATGAACTGGGCCTGAATGTTTGGAGAAGGTTGCAAGGTTAATAAGAAACTTTAAGGAACCTTTTGTCAGGATAAAACAATGGGTCAAGTCCTTGAGTGTGTGATGTGTGAAAGGAGCAGCTGACCTGGGCTCTAGCAGCCCTGAAATGTTCTTGGGTAATGTGATAGGCCCCATGCCCTCTTCAGCTGATTGTCTTTAACTCTCCCTCATTCTCCCACTGCATCTTTTTGTTACTTTAGACAGTGCTGGAGAAAACAACCACGGAGGCCCCAGCAGTAAAAACCATAAAGGAGAAGAAGATGGTTGCTGCGGTACGTTTTACAAAATTCTTCATGTATTTGAACATCATGTACAAAGTAGGAGCAAGAGTAGGCCATTCGGCCCCTCAACCCTGCTCCACCATTCAATAACATAGTGGCTGATCTGACTGTGGCTTTAAGACATTAAACACATACCTACTCTGAATTGCTGTGTGGATAAAATCTCAGTGTGCTATTTCAGTTATCAACCGGGGGCCCCTTCTCGGTCTCGTAGGCCAATATTTATCCTTTCATCAATATTGCTTTTAAAAGAAAGTCCGGAAGATCTAATCATTAACTTTTTGCTGTTTGTGGGACCCTGTTATGCACAGCTTGGCTGCTGTGTTTCCTGTTATACAAAAATGATTGAGCTTCTGAAGTGTGTTCATAGGCTGTGAGACCCCCTGAGAAGTCCTAAGGTGATGAAAGGCACTGCAGGAATGCAGGAGTCTCTTTATCTTGTGTGAGTGCCATGATGTCTCAGGCTGTGGTCGGTATGGTCACTGTCCACTCAGTAGCTGCTGGACGGTAAGGACGGGGGTGGAATTTGGCAAGGTGAGAGCAGGTGTGGCTTTCAGTTTGTGACTGAAGAGCCAATTGATCGAGGAACTGAGGGTTTGATTGTCTCTCTGGGACCGGATAAGATTTGGATGGCGGGTGGAAATGTGGCGGTAGGGGTGTGTGTATAAGGGGTGAGGTCTGGTGGTGTTGGTGTGGGGGGTTGCATGGTGATCATGCCACTGGAGACGATTGGGTAACACACACTTTTTCTCTTTCCAATGCAGGAATCCAAGTCGTTTGCTGTGAACATGTTTCGGGGTCAGGTCCAAACAGAGCAGGTGTTCCCCTTCCCCTCTGGTATGACTGCGGAACTTGCTTTGAGTGGGACGACAATGTAAAACATGATCTTCCAGGCACTAAGATAGCAAGAACTGCAGATGCTGGAGTCAGAGGTAACACACAGTGTGGAGCTGGAGGAACACAACAGGTCAGGCACCATCAGAGGAACAGGAAAGCTGATGTTTCCGGTCGGGACCCTTCTTCAGAAATGGGGAAGGGGAGAGGAGCTCGGAAATAAATGAGTTCCTGCTGTGTTCCTCCAGCTCCACACTTTGTTATCCCATCTTCCAGGAATTGGTTCTATTTTGGGCACCACACATGAGGCAGGATATATTGGTGTTGGAGGGATGCAGCAGAGATTGACCAGAATTATACCAAGGTTAAATTATAATGATAGGTTTAGCAGGCCAGATTTGTATCTCCCTGAGACTAGGAAATTAAGGGGCAATCTCATTGAGGAGTTTGATGATGATCAAATATTTTGTTCATTTCAAATCTAACTTTTGTTGCGGCCAAGGGCTGAATTGAGGCAATTTTTACGATCCATAAAATGTAAAAGTACTAAATAAAATTATTGAAAGAACGTACTAAAATAACATACTGACCATCAGGTTAGCAACTTCGTGTTGTACAGTTTCAAAGCCATTAGAATTTATTTGAACTGTTCATAAATTTTTACAGGAATTAATAGGCTCAGTGGAGAGAACTATTACCTATAGTGGGGGAGAGTCCTGAACAGGGAACAGAACCTTAAAGTTCATGCTATGGTGCTGTCAGGTCACGTGCTCATACAGAGGGGAGTGGTAATGTCAAACTCTTTCTCTCTTCTCCCTCTCCACCCCAACCAAAAAATTTCTTGAGACTTAGTGGGGGCGACAGTTGGAAATTGGAAATTTTGAAAATCCATTTGTAGCTTTTTTTCTGGTTAAGGTTGGATCCATCCATAGCTAGGTAGTTAGGTCATGGCTGATGTGTATTCTAATTCATTTTATCCTTTGATAGGATGTAGACCTTGCTGGTAAGTCCAAGGCCAGCATTTATTGCCCATCCTTAACTTCCCTTGAATTGAGTGCCTGTCTTGTGGCAGTTAAGAGTCTACCAATGGTCTGGAGTCACGTATATGCCAGACTGGATAAGGACATAGAACTATTGAAGGTAGTTTCAAGATCGCCATCCCTGACGACTAGCTTTCAATTCCAAATATTGTAACTGACGTTCAAATTCCATCAGCCGCCGTGTTGGCATGTGAACTTGTGTCCTCAGAGCATTGACCTGAGCCTGTGGATTACCATGACTTTATCATCAGCCCACGACCCAAACGGCAGAACAGGCTGGGGGACTGAATGGCCCTCTCCTATCACTGCATCAGGATAGGAGCAGGCTGTGACAATGTCTGACACTTTTTGTGTTAGATGAACCTGATGATGGGCGGGGAGGGGTCACCAAGCATGAATTGGGGCTTTCAGGTGAAGGCATTTGAGATGGGGGGGTTGCGTAAATAGAGAGAAAGGACCAATTTTTCAAAATGAAAGTAGAGAGTTTTTCTTTGTGGCTGGCAGACTAAACTAATGCCATCTATGAATGTGTGTTTGTACAGTTCTGAATGATGAGCAGGAGCAGCTTCTCCGGGAATTAGTGGGACCTGTCAGCAAGTTTTTCCAGGTAAGTTATTTCAGCTGGACCAGACATTCACATTTCCTCTGTTACCAATAATATCAACCTCTCAATCTTCATTTCATTGACTACCTCTGTTCCTCTCATAAAGTTATAAGAAAGAGGAACAAAATCGGCCATTCAGCCCATTGAACGCGCTCTGCCATTAAATATGATCATGGCTTATAATCCAATTCCATACCTTTTGCCCACACCACCCCCATATGTCTTTACATCATAGATTTTTTTTTAGAAAATACCAATCAACGTCTACTTCAAACACACTCAAAGACTGAGTTCCCACAGCCCTCTGGGGTCGAGAACGCCAAATGTTCACAATCCTCGGAGTGAAAAAAAAGTCTTGACTCAGACCTAAGTGGCATTCCCCCTTTTAAGTTGTGCTTCCTGGTTCTCTAGACTTCCTGACCAGAGGAACCATCTGACTTGCATCTATCTATCCTGTCAATCCCTTTCATTATTTTGTAACTTTCAAACAGATCACCTTTTGATCTTTGAAACTGTACAGAACACAGACCTGTTTGCCCAATCTGTCTTCACAGGATAGTCCACTCCATTCCAAATCTGATGAACCTTCATTGTACTCCTTCAATGGCAATAATATCTTTTGGACCAGAAGCTGGTGTAGGTAATTTAGTCTCTGCCATTCAATAAGATCATGGCTGATTTGATTATAGTCTCTCCTGCACACCCCCCAAGTAACATCAACTCCCTCATCAATCAAAAATCTGTCTAACTCAGCCTTGAGTGCATTCTCTGACCCAGCCTCCTCTGCTCTGTGGAGAAGAGAATTCACCAGGCTTACCATGCTCTGAGAGGAGAAAGTCCTCCTCACCCCTTATTTAGAAACTGTGATCCCTACTTCTAAATGCCCCCAGGAGGGGAAATGTCCTATCAGCATCTACTTTGTCAAGTCCCTCAGAATCTATTCTACTTCAATAAAGTCATCTCTTATTCTTCTAACCTCCAATGAATACAGGCCCAACTTGACGAACATTGCCTCTTAAGATAACCCCTTAATCGCAGCAATCAGCAGAGTGAACCTTCTTTAAACTGCTTCCCATGCAAATATATCCCTCCTCGGATCCAAACTACACACATGCTATAGGTCTCAAAGCTGCATACAGTTTTAATAAAGCTTCCTTACTTTTATCTCCACACGCCCCACCTTGTAATAAAGGCCAGCATTCAGTTTGCCTTCTCCGTTATTTGCTGTATCCTGTATGCTGACATTTTATGATTGATGAACAAGGTGTCTTAACAGCGGGAGTCAGAGAGTAATGGTGGAGGTTTGCTTTTCTGACCAGAGGCCTGTCACCAGCAGTATTCCACAGGGATCGATTTTGGGTGCTCTTTTGTTTGTCATTTATCTAAATGATTTGGCTGAGAATATAGAAGGCGTGGTTAGTAAGTTTGTGGATGACACCAAAATTGATGGAATTGTAGACAATGAAGAAGGTTTTCTAAGATTACAAAGAGATCTGGATCAAATGGGTCAATGGGCTGAAAAATGGCAAATGGAGTTCAATCTGGATAAATGGAAGGTATTGCAGTTTGGTACAACAAAATTGGGTAGCACTTATACAATTAGTGGTAGGGCCTTGGGTAGTGTTGTAGAACAGAGGGACCTGAGGTTCAGGAACATAATTCTTTGAAATCTGCGTCACATATAGACAGGTTGGTTAAAAAGGCATCTAGCGTGCTTGCCTCCATTGCTCAGTCCTTTGAGTATAGGAGTTGGGAAGTCATGTTGATGGTGTACAGAACATTGATGAGGCCTCTTCTGGAGTACTGTGTCCAGTTCTGGTTGCCCAGTTATGGGAAAGGATAAAAGATTTACCAGGATGTTGCCAGGTGTTGAAGGTTTGTTATAAAGAAAGTCTGGATAGGCAAGGACTTCTTTCACTGTAGCATAGGAGGTTGAGAGGTGACCTGATAAAAGTTTAAATAAATAAAGAGGTATAGGTAGAGTTAATGGTAGTTGTCTTTTCCCTAGGATGGGGGATTTCAAGACCAGGGGGCACATTTTTAAGGTGAGAGGAGAGATTTTAAAAAGACGTGAGGCAAATTTTTTTTCACAGAGGGTGGTTTGCATGTGGAATAACCTTCCTGAGGAAGAGGTGGATGCGGGTACAGTTACAACATTTATAAGACGTTTGGATAAGTATGTGAATAGGATATGGGCTGGAACAGGCAGGTGGGACTAGTTTAGTTTGGAATTATGTTCAACATGGTCTGGTTGGACCAGAGGATCTGTTTCCATGCTGCATGATTTTATGAAACAAGTTGTTCAGTACATCAGCATTCTGCAGTCTCTGTCCTCTCACAAATGGCACAGTCCTTGCCTGACACTGAAGATATATTTGAGTCCCCCAGCAGAGGGCATACAACCTCCTGCCACTGAGTCCAGCTTTTAGAGAAAGACGGGCAGATTTTAAAACTCTTTGAATACATTACATCTGAAATTATTGAAATACACAGCAATCCATCTGCAATTTGCAAACTTTTTAAATGACTCAACAGACTATATTGCGAGAGGGATGTGGTAAACAAACTGGGGTAGGGGATCTCTGCAACTCAACACAGTCTCAGAATAAGGGACGGACCATTTAGGTCTTGTCCCTCCCAATGGCTATAACCTCCTCCATACCCTCCACCGCTCCCTATCTCTGTAACTCCTTCACCATCCCTATACCCTTCCCTGTCTCTGTAACCTCCTCTAGCCCCTTTGCATCTCCACTGCACTCTCAATTCTGGCTTCTTCCACATCCCTTACTACTTTTGCTCTATCTTTGGTGTCCGCACCTTCAGCTCTCTGGGCCCTGAGCCTCTGGAAATGCTTCCCTAAGCCCCTCTCCCACCGTCTCCTCCTTTAAAACCCCTCTCTCTGGTGTAAAGCTTAACTGCTTTGATAGAAAAGTAGAAACCCTCATATTGGGGCCACTAGTACCCAAATCATTCTCATTCTGCTGTTTATCAATACCACAAAGATAATTGCTCATTGGAACATTGCTCTCCCACACTTTTTTCCAAACACTGCCTTATACACATTTCATGCTTGCTGATACCAGCCATATCTGCTGTCTCCAATTCTGTTCCTCAGGAATTCAAACCCTCTTCACATGTCTTAAATCTCTTATGAGCTACAGACTTTTAAATCACTTTGCAGCCACTCCCTCTCCTTGGGCCAGCTAAGCATTACTGCCTGCATTATCCTCTGCTCACTCTCTGCCTAACTGACTGCAGTCTGGTAGTTACTCTGTCACTCCTGCTTCATTGCATTGAAGTGGGATTCCAGCATGTAGTGTCTGATGTTTTTTAAAGCCGGTTAATATTTGCGAGGGATCAGGGAGGGTACAACCAATCATTCCAATGTCGATCTTGACCCTTTGTCCTGCAGGAGGTCAATGACCCAGCTGCCAATGACTCTCTGGAGAAAGTGGAGGACAGCACGATGGAAGGCCTGAAGGAGATGGGGGCGTTTGGCCTGCAGGTGCCATCTGAGCTTGGAGGACTGGGGCTCACCAACACACAGGTAATTTAGAGGCAAGACAGTTTGTTTGGGCAGCCAGTGTGCAACTTCCTCCACTATGGGAAGGGCGAGGGTCCACATCCTGCACACCAAAAAGGATCATGGAAATGCAGAACACTCCCTGCCCCATAACCGCTGTTCAGATTGAGGGCCGAGTGGAAATGTCCAAACCTGGGTTGAGTGTTGGGTGTGGTTGTTGCGGGGTAGGGCACCAGAACAGGTTAGATAGTCATTCAACTCTTCACAAACTGGCAAAACAAGCTGCCTTCCGGAGTTGTTGACCCAGTGCTGGGATAATGTCAGAAAAGATAGTCAACCACTCAGGGCATCATAGCTGAGATCGATTCTGGTTCCACGTAATACTCAGCACCTTCCCTGCCCATTTTCCACCTGCATGAGGTGAGTAATGGTCACCAGACAGCATTCAGTTCACTGGATCTTTTTAGTTTTTGTTTTTCCCCACACTCTTCCATAATGCACATGGGGCTGACGATAAGCTTTATGGTCTCACTGCTTGTGAATAAGTGTTTTGACACTGTACTGGTAATGACCCATGGGGCACGGTTTTCTGGCCCATGCTACTTGAGCCACTTTGTCAGCTCTCTGCAGTAAGCTGTAATAACTGAGTAGGTGACATACTTTCCATTAGAGAGCATAGCTCAGTTGAAGAATTCATTGTTTTGCTCTGCAGGTTAAATAAAGTATTTTAGCAGGATATGCAGTTATGAATCTTCAAAGATACAGATAATGTGTGAGGATTGAGGTTTATTGTTCTTTCAACACTTTGCACCCCCATGTCTGAGTGGAGGATTTATTTTCAGTAAGTTTCCTTTTCCTTCTTCCTGATTTTCAGATTAACTGCTGAAGGAGCAATGTACAGTTGTCTTGTAACTTCTTTGTTGCCTCTCTGGTCCTTTGTTTACTGCTAAATTTTGTCAGTCTGTCCTTTAGTCACCACTACATGAGCTACTCCTTGAACAGCTCATTCAAATCTGAGCAAGAGGGCACAGAGGAAATTTACTGGAATGGTACCAGGAGTGACGCATTTCAAGTGTGTAGAGAGATTGGGAGAGTTCACAAAAGCATACAGAATCTTTGATGTTACAAATAGAGGCACAGAGTACAAAAACCAGAGTGTGATACCAAACTGTAAAAAATACACAACAAGCTTAAACCAGACTGTTGTGTATAATTCTGGTGTCAAATTTTAAGAAATATATCTTACTTTGGAGAGGGTGCGGTGGAAATTTTATTAGAATACTACCAGAAATAAGGTAAGAGACATGCTGTCGAGATTTTCACCTTGGACACATCAGGAATGTGAAATTTCAAAGGAAGCAACAGTTTAGACTACAGGAGAAGAATGTTGTGATCCCACCTGATGGTAATACTGGCCAATTCCGATCCAGAATGAAACCTGGCTTGATAGATCAGATATATTCAATTATTGCAGTTAGTTACTATAGTGGTTAGTCACGGGGAACACATTCACACAAGACTTTAATGTTCTTGAGCAAAAGAAGATTGGTATGTTACACAAAGAAGAAAACAAGCTCTATATATATAATAGAAAGATCTTGACACACAGCAAAACATGGTTTCACCCTGTTTCCCAACAGATACTCAATCTCAGAGAAACATCACTCCTGTCTCAACCCTAATTGCTTACTAACCTAACTCTTTCCAGTTTTCCTTAGACCACTGAGGCAGGTTTATGAATACTTTGCAAAACTATTAGCATGAACCATTTGCATTTTTAATGGCCTGAATCTTTTTTTTAATTCTAACAACTTGAGGACTTCCATACGAACTTTCTTACCTTGGCAGTTTCACAAACTAAAACCACTTATGCTAGGGTGAGTGGTTCCCTTGAACTGACCATTGGATTGCTCTGCTAGGGGAAGACTTTTCTCTGTTCTGAACTGAACTGCTGATTCTTCTGAACTGAAGTCAACAGCTAACCTAATGGTTTTTGATCTGCCGTGAGCTCAGCAGTATAAACGTTCTATCCATGAATAGTGTAGTATGGCCAGGCATTGCAGTGAGGTTGTATGCCTCCTTGGAAATGATGTATTTAGATCACTGTTCCAAATGTACTTTTTGACTTCCACAGAATCACCTTCACAGAACTGAGCAAAATCCATCTGCCTACATTCTAAAATCCAAATCCCAAATGGTAATATTTCTTCGACGCTTTTCATCACGAAAGGGTGCTGTTTGGTTGACAAATGGAATCTGAATGATTGAGGCATTGCCATGGGAATTGCACCAGGGATCTTTTTAATTCATAAAGTTTCTATTTTGCACTCTTCACAAATTGTAGCTCCCTTTACAAATTGGTATTCTCACATCTGACCTAATGAATGAAACATGTAAAGCTTGAACAATATATCATTTATTTTAGCAAGATTCAAATTCTGTGCTACCATACAATGATTAGGAATGGGAGTCTTCAGTTAAAAGGAGAGACTGGAGAGGTTGGTGTTGCTCTCTTTAGAGCAGAGAAGATTTAAGGAGGGTAGAATAGAGGTATTCAAATTTAGAAGGGCATTTAAGGCTGTGTCAGAGTGCATAAACTGTTCCTACTGGTGGTAGGGTGAGACAGTATAGGTCACAGATTGAAGGTAATTGGCATAAAAAAACCCAGAGGGGGAGATGAGTTTTTTTTAAACACAGCAAGTTCTGACTTTGAATGTGCTATCTGAAAGGGTGGAACTTTCAAACAGGGGAGCTGGATCAACACTTGAAAAGCAAAACTTTACAGGGTGGTGAGGAAAAGAGGGACTAAGTGGATAGCTCTTTCAGAGGGGCTACTGTAGACATGACAGGCTGACTGGCCTCCTGTGCTGTACAATTCTACAGGGTGGTAGAACACAACATGTTTTTCCCTCTGGGTGCTTCAGTTTCCAATTGATTTTCTGAAATTGCTGAGCAGAAACGAGAGCCTAAGCCTCAGTGGGTACAGGAGAAATGAGTCACCAGCATGTCAGGAGACCAGTAAAATTCACAGGTCCTTTGTAAGGAGAACGGTAATTAGTGTATGGGTCACAGGGTCACCCACACATAAAAAATCTGAATGTTTTTTTTTTATTCGATAGTATGCCCGACTGGTTGAGATTGTTGGCATGCATGACCTGGGTGTAGGCATCACTCTGGGTGCCCACCAATCCATTGGTTTCAAAGGGATTCTCCTGTTTGGAAACGATGCCCAGAAGAAGAAGTACCTTCCAAAGCTGGCTACAGGTATGCAGCACTGAGCTACCACAGCACAGCCAGGGAAAGACCCTGGCCTTTCACTCCTTGTGTATGGGGTTAAAATCCTGTCCACTGTGAGGCACCCCTCTCACTGCCTGTGACAGTCTCTTATGAAACCGAATTCCTATTAACCAGAATTAAAGAAGTGTTCTAGGTCTAAGCAAAATGGAAACTGCTTTAGTCTAACTAAGTCTCTGCTGTCTCTGTCTTGGGAGTGTTTGATGGGGACAGTATTGAGAGAGCTTTACTCTGTATGTAACCCTGTGCTGTCCCTGGCCTGGGAGTGTTTGATGGGGGACAGTGTAGAGGGAGGCCATAAACCCCATTCTGTGCTTCTGAAAATGTTAGTGTTAGTCACAGCTGCCTGAGTAGCACTGAGACAGTATGCCCTGAGTTCATAGATCATAGTATCCCTACAGTGTGGAAACAGGCCATTCGGCCCAACAAGTCCACATTGTCCCTCTGAAGAGCATCCCACCCAGACCCATTCCCCTAATTTCCCATGTCTAACCCACCTAACCTGCACATCCCTGGGCACTAAGAGACAATTTAGCACAGCCAATCCACCCTAACCTGCACATCCCTGGGCACTACGGGACAATTTAGCACGGCCAACCCACCCTAACCTGCACATCCCTGGGCACTATGGGACAATTTAGCATGGCCAATCCACCTAGCCTGCACTTCTTTGGACTGTCGGAGGAAACCGGAGCACCCGGAGAAAACCCACACAGACACTGGGAGAATGTGCAAACTCCACACAGACAGTTGTCTGAGGGTGGGATCGAACCCAGGTCCCTGGTGCCGTGAGGCAGCAGTGCTAACCACTGAGCTGCACCAGCCAGGAAACCTGAGCCTGTAGTCCAGGTAAACACTCCCATCATAGCACTAAGGGTGTGCTGCAGTGTTGGAGGTGCTGTTTTTAGAGTTGGTCATTAAAGTGAGACCTTCTCTACCCTCCCAGATGAATGTGAAAAATTTCATGGCTGCCATTATCAACTGAAAGTTCTCTCCCAAATCCCTCAATTGGCATCATTAAATCAGATTAGGTGGCCATTGTTTGTGGGAGTTTACTGAGTGCAAATTGACTGTTGAATTTCCCTAATGAGAACAGTGAGGAGTTTGGTGGCTGTGAAATGCTGTAAAAGATGCTGTGACACTATTTGCTATATCATTGTGAGCTTGTTCTGCTCAGGAGAAACAATCGCTGCCTTCTGTCTGACTGAACCTGCCAGTGGCTCTGATGCTGCATCCATCAAAACCACAGCCAAAAAGAGCGACTGCGGAAAGTACTACATCCTTAATGGGGGCAAAATCTGGATCAGGTATGGGCTCACCTGGCAGAGGGGCAATGAAATCCAAACACCTGCCTTTGCACAAGACCATGATAGAATTGTGGGAGTCTTTCACACAGCACACAGTGGATGTTACCCTAATACATTTCACATCTGAAACTAGTGGATTTTCATGATTAGAGAGCCACGGTGAGTGGTCAGAATTAGAATGCATCTCATTGATGGGCAATACAAGCTTGAGGGGTCGAATGGCTTCCTCCTGTTCCTGTGGAAATGAATCAGAAGTCACACGACACCAGCTTATTGTCCAACACGTTTATTTGAAATCTCAAGCTTTTGGAGCGCTGCATATTTGTCACCAGGCGAAGGAGCAATGCTCTGTAAGCTTGTGTTTTAAAAAACAAACCTGTTGAACTATAACCTGGTGTCCTGTGACTTCTGACTTTGTCCACCCCAGTCCCACACTGGCACCTCCACATTGTGGAGGTGAATACAGTGAGTACAGATGGGAAGTTAAATTGTAAAGTAGGTTTCCCACTGGTCAATGAAGTGGATAAACACACAATTTGGGAGAAATATTGAGTGATATAAGATCGTAAGGGGACCTGACAGGGTGGATACTGAGAGAATGTTTTAAAGGGGAGAGACTAGAGCTAGGGGACACAGTTTTTAGAAAATGGGATTCCCATTTAACTCTGAGATGTAAATTTTCTTCTCTCAAAGGGTCTTGAATGTGTGGATCTGTCTTCCCCAGAGAGTGGAGTATTTTTACAGTCGAGATGGAGAGCTCCTGACTGACCAGGCAGTCGGAGATTATCGGGGGGGACGGTTTCTATGTTTCTATGCTGCCCGACCTGCTGAGCTTTTCCAGCAACTTTGTTTTTGTTCCTGATTTACATCATCCGCAGTTCTTTTGGTTTCTGTTTCTATGTTTAAGAGGCAGGAATACGGAGTTGAGGCCACCGTCAGATTTAGCCATGATCTTACTGAAAAGCATATCAGGTTCAAAGGAGGAAGTTACATACACCTGCTCTTAATTCTCCTAACTGTAATATCTCCATGTTTACAGATAGAACAAAGCTGGGAGGGAGGACAAGCTGTGAGGAGGATACAGGGATGTTTCAGTACGATTTGGACTAGCTGAATGATTGGGCAAATGCCGTATAATATGGATAAACGTGCGGTTACCCAAGTTGGGAGTAAAAAGCAGGTGGATTATTATCTGAGCGGCAAAAGATTGGAAAGGGAAGGTGCAACGAGACCGGAGTGACCTTGTACACCAGCTGCAGCAGGTGGTGATGAAGGCAAATAGTGTATTGGCCTTTGTAGCGTGAGGATTTGAATACAGGAGTAGGGATGTCTTTCTGCAATTGTATGGGAGTACTGGTCTCCTTTCCTGAAGAAGGAATTTCAGGCTATGGAAGGAATGCAACAAAAGTTTACCCAACTGATTCCTGGGATGGTGGGACTGATGTATGAAATGACACTGGATCAGTTAGGGCTATGTTCACTGGACTTCAGAAGAAAGGGGAGGGGGAATCTCATAGACATCTATAAAATACTAACAGGACTAGACAGGCTAAATGCAGAAAGGATATTTCTGGTGACCAGGGAGTCCAGAATCAGGAGGTCACAGTTTACAGATAATAGGCAGGCCATTTAGGACTGAGAGTGAGGAGGTTTTCTCGAAGTTGCTGTGCCTTTCAGTAAGATCATGGCAAAAATGATTGTGACCTCAACCCCTCATTCCTGCCTGTATAGCACAGAAACATAGAAACTTCTCCCGATAATCTCTGACTGCGTGGTCAGTCTGGAAACTCTCCACTTCTGTTTTTAAAAAAAAAAAATGCCTCTGGAATTCGCTGCCACAGAAAGCATTTGAGGCCTAAACACTGAGTGTTTTCAAGGAGTCAGATATAGTTCTTAGGGCCAAAGCATCAAAGGTGTTGGGGAGAAAGCAGGAACAGGCACCAAGGACTCCAGAGAAGGATAGGACCAACAGGCTACCCCTTTAACCAATGATATTATGGATTGAAAAAATCAGTTAGGGCTGGGAGAACAAGGGCAGAAGATCTATAGGAATACCATCCCCTGCAAGGTCCTCCTCTAAGGCACACATCATCTTGACTTCGAAATATATCGCCATTCCTTCAGTGTTGCCAGTCAAAATCCTGACATTTCCACCCCCACCCCCCCCAATGGAATTGTGGGTCAACCTACAGCCTAAGGACTGCAGGATTTCAATAAGGTGGCTCACCACCACCACTTACAGGGCAATTAGGGAAGGGCAATAAATGCTGGTCCGGCCAAGAAGCTCAAAATTCACTAACAAGGACAAGTTCTAACTCTGTGCTGAGTGTAATTGGCAACTAATGTGCTGAGTCAAGTGACTTCACAAAACCCAAGTGTGATAAGGGTGAATGGTACAAATTGTTCAGTGAATTCTGTCAATTTGTAAATCACAGTGTATCTCCCCTAGGCCCCAACTTCCTGGCTAACGTGCACGTGAAGAATGGCGTATGTCATGAACTGGCTGTTGTTTTACTAGTGAGATTTGTGCCCTTGTATCTCATTTGCACAATTACTGTGACCGGGTTTCATCTCTGTGTCTTCAAAACCTACAACCGTTAGCTCACTGCATGCCTGACCCATCATCTGAAGCAGTTTGTTTAATAAGTCCTGTTGCCATCCTGGTGTGCATGATGGTAACCCTGTACTCATGTCCATGTGTTTTGGCAGTAATGGTGGCCTGGCAGATATCTTCACTGTCTTTGCTAAAATGTCGGTGAAAGATGAAACAACCGGTGAAGTGAAGGACAAAATCACCACATTTATTGTGGAGCGGGGATTCGGAGGAGTGACGAGGTAGGTCGTGTTTAACCTGTGGGGCTGTGAGATGTTGTGGCGGTGCACACACCCTCCATTCTAAACTCCTACACAAACATTTATCATGCAAATATCCTGGATAAATATAATGTAGCAGCAAATTACTGCAGATGCTGCAATCTGTACTGAAAACAACAAATGCTGGAGGTCACAGCGGGTCCGGCAGCATCCATGGAGAGAAAGCAAGCTAACATTTCGAGTCCAATGGGACTGTCTGTTGTTTCCAGTGCGGCAGTTAGACACACCATTGTTCTGCCTTTCTCACATTCCAATCACTTAATCTGAACTTTTTCCCCCAGCACTCACCCTTCCCCCCCCCCACCCCCCACCCAAACTGTTCCATAAACGCTGCCCCCTCCGCACTTCCCGTCAGCTCTGATGAAGAGTTGTCAGGATTTGAAACATTAGCTTGCTTTCTCCATGGACGCTGCCTGACCCACTGATCTCCAGAATTTTTATAATTGCACCTTCCCTCCAGCGAATTACTTCAAAACACCCCAGTGCTGCCACTCACTGGCAGGAGGGTGCTATTGCAGCATTACAAGTTTACATAGAGGTTTAGGGTGGGACAAAAAACGGAAAGTGATTGAAGGTGTCTGTACATCCTGTTCTACACATCCCTGCCCCTCAATTATACTTACCCCAAACATCACAGCTGCTACTGCGCACAGCCCAATCAAACCCATGGGAGATCAGTTTGCCATAGTTTTGGCTGTAAGGCAAAGATCTGGCATTTTAGAGGTGCCTTTTGCAACGCCAGGACACCCCAGAACAGTGACAGCCAATGAAGTACTTTGTTGAAACCTACTCACTGACGTAATGTCAGAAAGTTGGTGGATGTTGAGAAGATATTTCCACTAGTGGGGGAGTCGCAAACTAGGGGGACATAGTTTCAGAATAAATGGGCACTCATTTAAAACCGATACGTGAAGAAATTTCTTCTAATAGGGGATTGAGTGAGTCTGGCATCCTCTAACCCAGAGGGTTGTGGGGGCTAGATTACTGAAAGTATTTAAAGAGGAGGTAGGTTTATTTTTGAATTGCACGTGGGTTGAGGGCCATGAAGAGCTGGCATGAAATAGAGATTGAAGCCTGGGGCAAATCAGTCAAGATCTTATTGAATAGTGGAACAGGCTACAGCGATTGAATGGCCTGCGCTGAGTTTTATGTTCCACGCAGGCGATCTTTCCAACAGTGCATCTCAAACCACAGCATCTTAGCAAATCTGGCTTGTAGCCAGCTTATCTCTCTTGCCCCTCCCCTGACCTAAGAACACACAGTCAACCACATGGGGCATCCATGATTGGGAGCTTATTCTTCACAAACTGAACCTGAAACCCATTTGAGGAAATTTGGGGACTGTAGATCTGGGAGAGAATGAAGCCTCATTGATTGAAGGCCCAGGTGGCATGAGGAAAACCAACTGAAGTGTCTCTACCACTATCCTTTCCAGCATAGAAATACAGAGGAGGCCATTTGGCCCATTTGTGTTGTTCGGGCTCTTTGAAAGAGCTATTCTATTAGTCCCATTACACCCAACCACTCTTTCTTCATATCCCTAATAATTTTATTTTTCAGATAACTTTTATAAAGAGTTTTAGATTATTATCATTGAATCTGCTTCCACTTTGCTTTCAGGCAATGTATTCCAGATCACAACAACTTACTGTGGAAAAAATTCTCTACATACAGTGTGGAAGCAGGCCATTCGGCCCATTGAGTCCACACTGACCGTCTGAAGAGCATCCCACCCAGACCCAGCCCCCTACGCTGACCCGTAACCTTGAATTGCCCATGGCCAAGTGCACCTAACCTGCTCAACTTTAGACTGAGGGAGGGATCCAGAGCAGCCGGAGGATCTCTCCTTTGGGTTCTTCTGCCAATTGTTCTTACTCCGTGTCCCTCTGATATTCCTACCACTGGGAATAGTTTCTCATTGTTTACTCAATCAAATCCCTTATGAATCTAAGCATCTGTATTAACTCTCCATTTAACTATCTCAGCTCTAAGAACAATCCCAGTATCTCCACGTCCCTGGCAGTATTCTTGTAAATCCTGTGTGCAACCTCTCCAAAGCACTGCCAGTTCTCCTGAAGTATGGTACCCATCAGGGAACTGGCCACAAAACACCAGTTGCTGCTTCACCAAAGATCTATACATACCTTCTCATGTTTTTACTTTCTAACTTTGTCAATAAGCAGCCCTAATCTTTACCAAGTAATCCTTATCTCTGTCCTTTTGTGTTTCAGTGGGCCTCCAGAGAAGAAAATGGGCATCAAAGCGTCAAACACAGCGGAAGTGCACTTTGAGGATGTGAAGGTGCCAGTGGAGAACGTGCTGGGAGAAGTTGGCGGTGGTTTCAAGGTGGCCATGAATATTTTGAATAATGGACGCTTTGGCATGGCAGCTGCTCTCTCTGGGACCATGAAAGGAGTCATTGCCAGGGCAGTAAGTGTCTCTGAAACCATTTCTACATCAGATGCTGGCCCACTTCAATGGCTGACTTGTATCCCACAATGTCACGTGCTCCTTGGCGATATTCAACCGTTATGCTTTTTCAGCGTAGACCTAGTTCCAAAGGGAAAAAGACTGGCATTTCTACAACCTCAGGATGTCCTCAAATTCTGTATTGTCTATACGTGGGAAGCTTGACTCTAAAGTGTTGTAATATAGAAAATGTGACATTTAATTTATACACAGAAAACACCCACAAACAGCAATGCAAAAGTTACTGGATAATGGAGACGAGGCAAGAGAGGAAAATAGTAATATAGAAAATGGAGTCAGAGAATGGCAGGTAAGGACAGAGACAAATCTTAGGAATGCATCAATAATCAAGACTAGATGTAGCATAAACAAAGCTAATAGTTCTGTATCTGAATGCACAAAACATTCAGAACAAGGTAAACAAATTGATCATGCACAGTCAATGAAATAAGTGGAAGCTGATGTTCCTTACATAGAGTTCAGGGCGATCCAGATTGGATCCTGAATATTGAACGGTGTATGACATTCCACAAAATTAGGAGGCTAAGTAAAGTTGGAGGGCTAGCATTTTAATTAAGTATGGCAGTTGTACAATAGTTAGAGATGACCTTGGATCAGGAGATCGGGATGTAGAATCTCTTGGGTGGAGATGAGGAATATCGGAAAAAGGAATGTTATAAAGTGGAGGTTGATTTCTCCCCCTCCCTTTCTGAGAACTAAAACCGAAACCCCCAAAGAGCCCTGTAATCAGTTAAAACGGTGTGTGAAAAGTCATGTAACCTGCCTTACAGCAACTTCTAGTGGTTAATTAAAATAAATCCCTGACACTCACTTTACAATCAACAAATAATAATTTATTTATCTAACTCCAACAGTGAACAAATTAACTAAACCATTAACAAACCAAATAAACCCCTTCTAACTACTAACTATTCCTGAATAAAACAACACTATGATGGTATGCTGTTCCAATAAATACAAGTCCCACTTATAAAAATAAAATAAAGTAGAGTTTAGTCTCTTAAAATTACAGCCTGGTTATGTGTCTTCTGGATTATTCTGTGCCGTCTCTGTTGAATGTTCTGTCAGGAATGCCTTCTCTGTCAGTTCTTATGTCAGGAATATTAACTAGTTGTGCTATAGGTACTCATGTTCTTTAGATGGTGCTTTCTCTAAGACTTAGAGAAGACTGTGAGAGCCAGTGATTCTCTCTTGAGAACTGTTAACTTTGGCAGGTGGCAGTTAGGTCTCCTGTCTTTGTCCAACTGCCCTCCTCTTTTATACCCTTGATGACATATCAGTTTCTTACAATAGGGTTGGTCCTATGTTGTCAAAGCCATCAGATTTAAATGTAATTGGTTTTTGATAGCGTAAAAGCCTCATTCAAATTGATTGGCTAAATTCAGAACTTGTCTTGATAAGAAAACAAAACTGCTGCTTGGCCTGCTAACTGTATGGCCTGGTGATACAAATGTTTCAATTCAGGTGCTCTCTATGCTCTTGCAAGCTTTCAAGCTGCTCACAGGCATCCTTTTTAAATCTCTATGCATAGAAAAAGCACAATCTTTTCAAGGGACCACGCACTACTTTCACCCCTAGCATTTTACAAACACCAAGTTCTAACTTGCTGCCTTCCAATCCACAACTACTCTACCCAACTTCACAACAGGAGTCAGGAGTGGGATCTTTGGAAACTATAAGTCAGTGTTGGGATCGACATCATGTTGGTCAGTGTGCGTGACCCTTGGAGTGGCTGTGCTGCTTAGAGAGACTGTTAATGACAGTGGCCTACAGGCCCCCTAACAGTAACCGCAATATGGGACAAAGTATATGTAGTGATTGGAACCAGGTGGATCTTATTGACTAAGATTGTTGATTGGGGTTGTTTCCCTGGGCCAGTCAGTGTGTCCTGGCTGACCAATAGAAGCAGGAGATTCAGAATCTCCTCAGTTCAGGTGACTGATTCCATGCTGGCTGGCCACAGCCAGTGTACTGTGCACAAGTAAGTAAAGGGGGTCTTGGTGACGGGATACCAGTCTCTGTGCAGTCATTTCAGTATACAAGGAGACACCTTTTTGTGGTAAAGGGTCAGTAATAATAATGGGTGCCTTTAATCTACATATGAACTGAAAAAATCAGATTGCCAATAGTAGACTGGATAAGGAGTTAATAGAATGCTTTTGAGAGAGTTTCTTAACCTGCACACTCTGGAACTGACCAGGGTGCCGGTCATATTCGACTGGTACTATGTAATGTGGCGTTTGGTGTGCTTGCCTTTATTTCAGTGCATTGAGTACAGGAGTTGGGAAGGTCATGTTGCAGCTGTACAGGACATTGGTGAGGCCACTTTTGGAATACTGTGTTCAATTCTGGTCACCCTGCTATAGGAAGGATGCTGTGAAACTTGAAAGGGTTCAGAAAAGATTTACAAGGATGTTGCTGGGGTTAGAGGATTTGAGCTATAGGGAGAGCCTGAATAGGCTGGGGCTATTTTCCCTGGAGCATCAGAGGCTGAGGGGTGATCTTACAGAGTTTTATATAATCATGAGGGGCATAGATATGGTGAACAGCAAAGGTCTTTTCCCCAGGGTAGGGGAGTCCAAAACTAGGGGTATAGGTTTAAGGTGAGAGGGAAAAAATTGTAAAGGGACCTAAGAGGCAACTTTTTCATACAGAGGGTGGTGCATGTATGGAATGAGCTGCCAGAGGAAGTGGTGGAGGCTGATACAATTACAGCATTTAAAATGCATCTGGATGGGTGTAGGAATAGGAAGGGTTTAGAGGGATATGGCCAAATGCTGGCAAATGGGACAAGATTAATTAGGATATCTGGTCAGCATGGATGAGTTGGACCGAAGGGTCTGTTTCCATGCTGTACAGCTCTATGACTCTAAGGCACCTCGAGGTAGTAGTGACTACAATATGATTGAATTAACATACCATTTGAAAGAGAGGAGAATGGCTGAAGGTAAAAGCTCACGGTAATCGAGAAGTTTTATCATGGTTTTGTCAAAGGGAAATTGTATTTAACCAAAATATTGGAGTTCTTTGAAGGAGTAACATGTGCTGTAGAGAAAGGGAAACTTGCAGACATACTCTGTGCGAATCTCCAGAAGGCATGTGATGAGCTGCCATGCCAAAGGTTATTACTAAAAGCTTATGGTGTAGGAGGCGTAACATATTAACAAGGATAGAGAATTGACTGGCTGGCAGAAAAAAGGACAGTCTGCACAGTTGGGTCTTCATCTGATTGGCAGGATGTGGCAAGTGGAATGCTGAAGGTGTCAGTGCTGGGGTTTCAGCCTTTTCTAACTTGCATCAATGACTTAGAGGAACAGAGTGAAAACATGGCAACTGCATTCACAGATGACGCCAAGTTAGGTCGGAAAGTATGTTGTGAAAAGGAGAAGGAAGTTGTAGATTTAGAATAGAATAGAATCCCTCCAGTGTGGAAAGAGACCATCCCGCCCATCAAGTTCACACCAACTCTCTGAAGAGCATCCCACACAGACCCATCCCCCCACTCTATCCCTGTAACCCTGCATTTCCCATGGCCAATCCACCTAACCTGTACAACTTTGGATTGTGGGAGGAAACTGGAGCACCTGGAGGAAACCCACGCAGAGATGGGGAGAATGTGCAAACTCCACACAGACAGTCGCCTGAGAGTGGAATTGAACCCAGGTCCCTGGCGCTGCTAATCACTGAGCCACCGTGCTGCCCCCATGGATGTAGATGGGCTGAGTGAATGAGCAAAAACCTGGCAGATGGTGTGTAATGTGGCAAGATGTGAAGTTGTTCACTTTAGGAAGGATAAAACAGCAGAGTTTTATTTAAATGGAGAAGAACTGCAGAATTCCTAATGCAGAGGGGTGAAGTGTTCTGGTGCCTGAGTCAAAAAGTTAGCAAGCAGGGACAGCACTCAATCAGGAAGTCTAATGTAGTGCTGAACTTTATTATGTGAGGAATTGAACATAAAAGTAAGCATGTTATGTTTCAGTTGTACAGGGCATTGGTGAGACCGCACCTCAAATACTGTGTGCAGTTTTGGTCTCACTTAGTGGATGATATAAATCCCTTGGAGGCGATTCAGAGGATGACTAGATTGATACCCGGAATGAGCAGGTTGTTTTATAAGGGAAGATGGGAAAGGCTGCGCTTTGTTTTTGACAAGGGAGTCTCCGAAATGTCCACCTTCTTCCTCAGCCGAAGATTGCCCAGCACCGTTGTAGACAGGGGCCTCAATCAGGTCCAACCCATCTCCTGCACTTCCGCCCTCACCCCCTGTCTTCCCTCCAGCAACAGCGATAGGCTTCCCCTTGTCCGTACCAACCATTCACCAGTATCCACATCCAGAAGATCATCAGACGCCATTTCCCCCCACCTCCAGTGAGATGCCACCACCAGCCACCTATTCCCCTCCCCTCCTTTGCCTGCCTTCCACAGGGACTGTTCCCTCCAGGGCACCCTGGTCCACTCTTCCTTCACCTGACAACCACCCACAGCCCCATGGTACCTTCCCCTCCAACCGGTGAAGGTGTAACACCTGCCCATTTACCTCCTCTCTCCCCAGTATCCAAGGGCCCAAACATGCCTTCCAGGTGAAACAACACCTCACCTGCACTTCCCAGAAACTAGTCTACTGCATTCGCTGCTCACAATGTGGTCTCTTGTACATTAGGGAAACGCAACGTAGACTGGGTGACCACTTTGTGTAATATCTGTGTTCTGCTCGCAAAAAAGGCCCTGAGCTTCCAGTTGCCTGCCACGTTAACACACCACCTGTTCCCTGGCCAACACCTTTGTCTCTGACTTGCTGCAGTGTTCCAGCAAAGCTCAACGCAAGCTGGAAAAACAACACCTCGTTTCCGCTTGGGGACTCTGCAGCCCTCTGGACTCAATATCAAGTTCAATAATTTTAGGGCCTAAACCTAAACTATCCCATGTCCCAGCACCCTACCCCACAACCAGGCCTTGTTATCCCATAGCCTGCCATTACACACTACCTATTGTTAGTCACTAACAGTCCCCATTAACAACTATTCACACAGCTAGCCAGATCGTTATCAACTCCTTTGTCTATTCCACTGCTTTTCTCTCTCTCTTTGGGCTCTATCCTTTATCCTATCATTTACTCTTACCCCATTCCCCTCCCTGTTTTCTGCATATAAACCAATGTTTTCTTAGCTGCCATCAGTTCTGAGGAAGGGTCACTGGACACAATGTTAACTCTGAGTATTTTCTTCACAGATGCTGCCAGATCTGCTGAGCTTTTCCAGCAACTTCTGTTTTTGTTCCTGATTTACAGCGTCTCCAGTTCTTTCGGTTTTAATTTAGTCTTGATAGGTGGTTGTGGGTCAGTCCAGAACTAGGAGAGATTGTTTTAAAGCCAATGGTCACCCTTTCAGGACAGAGGTTTGTGCATCTTTGGAGTTCTGTGCCTCAGAAGGAGGGGAAAGCGTCATCATTTGTAAGACAGATGAAGGGAATTGAAAGGTTATTGGGAATAGATGGAATATTGAGTTTGAAACATTGAGATCAGCCATGAAGTTATTAAATAGCAGAGTAGGTACAAGGGGTCAAATGGTCTAAATTCTGCTCCTAGTTTGAATATTTGTAGATCGTCTGTGTTTTGGTGATACTCATTGAGAGATTAAATATTTGTCAGGTCACTGAGGAAAATTCCACTGCCTGTCCACAAAATAGTACCTTATACAATCATCAAGGCATCCTGAACAGTGCCTCAGTTTAACATCCCCTTTGAGGGGAGGCAGTGCTGAGGGTGCAGTGCTGTGTCAGTACTGCAGTATCAGTCCGGATTAAGGCTCAAGACTCTGGAGTGGGACTTGGAGGTGGGAGTGTTACCCACAGAAACAACCAGCATCTTTTTTCACTGGATAAAGGTAATGCCCGTTGTCTTAAAGAATACAGTGTGCCAGTGTTGCTTCTTCCTATCCTCATCCCAGTGCCAGGTCTGTGATTAACCCTTTCCACACCCAAAACCATCTACTTCAGAAGTCCTCAGACAAGGATCATGAGTAGCAACCTCCGCTTCATGGGATGTTGGGCTTTGTGGCGCTGGCACTAACAGCCCAACATAGACCAAGGATCTCTGCTGCCAGCGACATAAGCACTGATGTTGTGGTGAGTCCTAATCACTGCAACTGGATACTTTGCTGCCATTTGCTAATATTTTATTAAAACAGGTCCTGAACAGAATGGGAGACCTTTTTCATTAGTTCTCAGGATATGGCCACCACTGGTTAGACTAGCACTTACTATCCTCCTGGAGAAGGAATGGTGATGAACTGCTGTCTTAAACTGCTGCATTTGGTATGGTGTATATAGACCCACAATGCTGCTAGGGAGGTAGGTTCAGGATTTTGACCCAGCGACTCTGAAGGGACAACTATATATTTCCAGTTTAGGAGGGTGTATGACTTACAGGGGGTGGTGATCGCGTGTATCTGCTGCCCTTCGCCTTCTAGGTGGTAGTGGTCGTGGGTTTGTAAAGTGCTGTTGGAGTAGTTTCTGTGACTTAATGCAGTGCATCTTGTACCAGAACACACTGCTGCTATTGAGCATTAGTGGTGGAGGGAGTGGATGTTGGAAGGTAGTGGATAGTCCTGAGCAACTATCCCCCTGGTCTGAGTCAGCACATTGAGAAAGGACTGGCAATGAGGGTGGAGGTTGTGGGCAGAGAACATGGTGTCTTGTTTTTCTCACAGGGCAGCTCGTACACGGGGAGTTTCCCAATCGAGTGAGGAAGGGGTGGTGAGAACTTTGCTTCTCGTTTTGTCAAATCTGCTGTATTGAGCACTGTCACTGTGGCAGCTGTGGCAAAGAGCTGGGTCAGGTGACAGGATGAGTGAGTGGCGGGGCTGCAGATATTTTAGGAAACTGCTTGTTTGTGTTTTTTCTGCTTCAAACAGTTATACCTGAGTTGCAGGCCACTTACCACATGTGCTTCTCACATCTTGCATAACAATTCTACCTGACCTAGTTTCTGTTTTTGAATTCCAATTCAAATATTTTCAAAAAGATTTTTCCATTTTAAGCCAAATTTTATTCATCAACATTGTACATATTTTATATTTGCAAAGCCTTTGTTTCTTCCTCCATTACCGTCTACCTCCCCTGTTGCATTTCTGTAGCAACTTTCACAATCTCAGGATTTCCCAAAGCAGTCAATAGAGTTCTGTTGTTGCATCAGAGTTGCTGATACAAAGAATGAAACGCAGAGATAAATTTATGTTCATGGACTAGGCACAGACTCCCATTGGCTATGGAGACAGAAATACGCTGTCAGAGGGTCAGCGCGGACGGAGTGCCACGTCAGAGGGTCAGCTTTGACAGAGTGTCACACTATCAGAGATTAGTGCTGAGGGTGCGCCACACTGTCGGAGGGTCAGTGCTTGAGGGAGTGCCGTGCTTTCGGTGGGTGGGGGGGGTCAGTGCTGAGAGAGCATTGCAATTTCGCACGTATACTTTTATTACAATCCCCATATCTTTTGATGTCATTACGGAAATCGAGAGTCTTGAGCACCCTCAGTGATTTATCAAACATATCTGTCTTCTCTCCCAATTCATTTCAGTGTGCACATGTTCTGGGTACAATCTTACCCAAGAGAGCTTGGAGGTCTCCCATTGGTGCTCTGTCCCACACCCTTTGTGCACCAATAAAATTCCCCACCTTACATTTGTACTTGGTAGACAGTTATCAGAGTTAAATCTAGCAAGTCTTGTGTAAATTATAAAACATTTGTGTTGAGATTAAGATTGAAATGTAACTCACTATCTAGGCTGTTGTGTTGGAGCAGGTTTGATTTCTCTCCTTTTGTGCAATGGATTTTAATGGGCAAATGACTTTTTAGAATTCATGTTTAGCTTACGAATTAGGGTTATTCATACTAGTGAATGGGTAAACAGATTTGTGAGGTTTTCTTTTTACGTTAACCTCATCGTTTGGGGATCACTGTGAAGGCCAGCCTTCATTTTGCATGCCTAATTGCACAGTATACAGCTATGTTGCTTGAGGCAGTATTTGAGAATTAACTACCCTGGTTTGGGACAGGAGTTACAAATAGACCCAGATTGGGTGAGAACGGCAGTTTTCCTTCACTGAAGTGATGTGGATGTGCTGGTTTTGTTTTTAATAACAGTCTGACAAAAGGAAAACATCAACTTTATTTAAGGAACATTTTACTGTCTTCATCTTGCCATTCAGCTGCGAGAGAGAGAGAAAGATTGTGTGGCATTGCATCATGTATACCATCTCATTAGCATATTATAGGTGTCACCTCTACAAGCCTTTCAATCTTCTCACTATATGACAGATACTGACTTTTATTTCCACATTAGAAATGTGCTACTTAAAGGCTATGGTGGACCAGGCTCATTTGAGGCACTCAAAGGAAAATCCGACAGTTTGAAAAGGTTATAGAGAGCTGATAGAACGGCTCAAGGTGGGATATTGTTTGTAGAGCCACCGTGGACACAATAGGTCAAATGGCTGCCCCCTGCACTGTAACAATTCTTTAATGTTCCTGATGTAATTCAGCTGACTTGGTGGGTTTTGAGCTTGAGTTTTCTACATTGTTAGTCCATTCCCTGCTTTACCTCTTCGGTTAGCAATGTTGCTAGGCTACCACTGTCAATTGCTTTGTCCTCCCTGAATGTAGGCATTAACTCATTCAATCTAAGTCGAATGGTGAACTTATCAGGAAGTTGGGTGAATGAACCTTCAGCAATGGACTGTGCGTTTGTGAGCTCTTATTTTTGTTTAGGAATAAACCCTCCAGCCACTGGCACTTACGTCCTACAACTTGGCTTCATAAGATATTGATTTAAGGCAGTTCTCCAAAAGTGTAGTGCTGAGGAGATGGAAAATGATTTCTCATATGGCAAATCGGTCCATAACCCATCATTTGCAGAAGTGGTGGTAACAGATTCAGTAATAAATTTCCAGTGGAGAATTAGATGAACTGTTACACGTTTATTGGTTTGCCCTTTCAAACCGTTGGCACAGGCATATGGGCTAAACGGCACATCTCTTCATGATTCTAGTTCATTATACTGCTGCAACTGAGAGGGAGGAACACCCTGACAATCAAGCCAAACCACTCTACCAGTTACGCCATTAATATAAATGTTTAAACTCGATCGCCAGAATAGCCATTTGTTTCCCTTCGGTACTGCCTTCCAGAATAAAAAGACTTCCACCATCAATCAACAAAATAATCCCTTTATCATTACACAAAGCTTATTTTAAAGCAATTGGCAAAACTGGTTGTTATCTATGTTCTAATTCATGATTAGAAGGTGTCCCCTTTTACTCCCAAACAAATAGTTGACACACATACACAGAATGACTCTGCAGTGATATCATTTAAAAAGGAACGGGAGAAAATATCCTTATTGACCAATGGCCTTCAAGATAAAGAATCAAAGTTGATGAATTCTCCCAGTCCACTGATCTTCTTGTTGACAAAATGAAATTGTTGACAGCCATGTACTGATGGAAGCTTCAATTTGATTGGAAATCAAATCCTTAGACTGTAGTGATGGTTCAGTTTTTCAGGATTTGCAAGGTAGCCAATACGCCGAGCTGTCAACTTTAACGGGTTCCCAAATTTTATTTCCCAATGAGAAATAGAGAGAAAAATCTTGCAGCCTCACTGCTCCTTGTTGCTGATTTACCTTTTTCTTTCTTCCTGAGGTGTTTGAAGCAGAAGTCAAATACAGCCAGGGTTGCTAGGCAGCAATCGTCACAGAGGCTTCATAGTGTGTTCCAAAGGCAGCTTTTCCAACGATGAAGGGCAATAAGCTCTATTTTTGTTCTGGAAAATGTTCAAACAGTTCATTATCTTCCAGTTTTTCCCCATGTAGTTTATATATTTATATTCCTATTAGTACAGAAACAGGCTGTTGGCCCATCTCTTTGGTATTAGTGTTTCTGCTCCACACAGGCCTCTTTTCAAGTCCTCTTCATCTCACCCCATCAGCTTATCATTCTGTTCCTTTCTCCCTTGTGTGTTTATCCAGGCTGCTCCGTAAATGTATCGACATTATTTACTTCGACCACTCCTGTGTGAGCGCGTTCTACATTATCTCCACTCCCTTGGGATGACATTTTTCCTGAATTCTCCATTGGATGTTCAGTGACTGACTGACATAATGGTCCCTAGCGCTAGTCTCATCCATAAATGGGAGTCATCTTCTGTACATCCATCCCATCAAATCCGTTCACAAATTCAGAAATGTTTACTGGTTCAAAAATAGAGTGTTGTTCTAACACTGTATTTTATTTCATTTTGTTAGGTTGACCATGCTGCAAATCGGACCCAGTTTGGGAACAAGATTCACAACTTTGGTGCCATTCAGGAGAAGGTTGCTCACATGGCAGTGCTGCAGTATGTGACGGAGGTAAGGGCAGGTTACAGGCTGTGCTTCAACTCAAGCAGCTTGTGTTCAGTCCTCCAGGAAACTCTCGGGTTTCTCTTTTCCTAATCTTACGCTGCCCAGTGATGGCAAGTTCCGTCCTGTAACTGGGCACAACAATCTTCATGAAATAGACCTGCGTTCATATAGCATCTTTCACCACCTGAGAATGTTTCAGACTGCTTCACAGCTCATTTCGAATGTAGTCACTGCTTTAGTGTAGGAAAGCTGCCAATTTGCACACGCCCAACTGCCATTAGCAGCAATGGGAGAATGACCCAGATCATCAGTTTTTAGAGATGTTCATTAAGGAATAACTATTGGCCCTGAGCAGAGCTCCCCTGCTCTTCCTTGGATATCAACCATGGTGTAAGGGACATCATATTTTTCCATTTTGGCCTGTAACCTGGAATGGAATCAGACACTCCGATATAGCTGAAATATCTTAGGAGTTTTGCATGTTAAAAAAAAAGTGAGATTGTATGGTAGTTTTGCACATATGCAACGCTGTGTTGCTTTTGGACAAGAGAAATTGTTACATTATGAAGACAGTTGCACCAAGGGCTTTTCCAGTAAAGAGGAACTGCCTGATGACAGCCTTTGGATTCATTGAACTATAGTTTGCAACAGACTTGAGAGCAGTGCAGCCAGAAACATCTAGAGCCAGCAAAGTACCTCTTTCTCCCCTCTCTGAGAGTGAGAAGACCAAAAAAAATTAGAGTTCTCATACAAGAAAGACCTAGATCTACCTGATGAACTATTGACTCGAAGAACAAACATGACTCTGCAGACAGTGTGTCATCGTTGCTAAAATCTGAGAAATCATCTTGTGGTCTGGATTTATGGTCTTTAGAATTTTGTTTTCCTTGTCTTAATTTTTTTATATGTGTCAAATCATCTCACTTTGTGTATCTTACTTGTGAATATCTGTGTATTTGGTGGTTTAAAGAGATTTGTTTAAGTCGTATAGATTTAGATTAGTAATTCTTTCTTTTCCCTGCCATTTGAGTGTTTGCGGTAAATAGTTATTTTCTGTTAATGGTGAGACCTGATTTGAATTGCTTTTGTCCTGAATAGCAGTCAGTGAAGCAGAGTGATCATGTGTTGATTTACATTGGCTACTTTACACATTTGTGATGGCTTGTGGCAGATTGGGACACAGTTATCAGTGCGCTCTTTCCAGTAGCAATAGGACCTGTACACTTGTGGGAAGCTAGGGAAGAAATTGCAGGGCCCCTAGCGGAGATATTTGTATCATCAACAGCCAATGGATGAGGCGCCAGAAGAATGGAGGGTGGCTAATGTTGTGCTACTATTTAAGAAAGGCTGCAAGAAAAGGCTAGGCCTAACATCAGTGGTGGGTAAGTTGTTGGAGGGGATCCTGAAAGTTAGGATCTACATGCATTTGGAAAGAGTCAACAGCTAAAAGTTGGTGTTCTCTTCATGCTGCTAGATTTGCAGGTGAGACAACCTATTTTACTGAATTTGCCTTTTTGCCAAGGGTGTGTTTATGGGATTTTACTATATTGGAACAGTTAATTAGTAGTAAATGTATCAATTATTTTGTTAAGCATTTCGATAGTTACAGTGAAGCCAGTTGTTTTCTTTTAACTGTCGTGTAAAAATAGTGTGTTTTGCTTAATGTTGATTTAGTTTGACCAATTGAATTGCGTTTGGAAAGCAACACCTTACACTTAACTTTAAAATAAGAACTGTTAGGGTCTAGGCTACCTTCTTAATATACTTTGAGGAGGTTTGGTCTGGGAGCTCATCCAGAATCAAAATGTTTAATTCCATGTTGGGTTTAGGATTATTGGATTCAAAGACGATGAGTTTTTTATTTCAGGTGTTGCATTCGGTTGGTTTAAACAGGGTGTGCCTTGTGTAATAATGGCTCTTTCAGTCTCAAGAGTTTCTTGGGGGCGGAAGAAGTGACTTGAGAGTTTGCCAGAAAGAGAGCAAAGCGAAGCTTTCAGAATTGGCAAACAAGATGCAGTTAGAGTTGCCTGTATCTGTGAGGAAAGGGGAAATATTTGCAGCATTAGCTATACATTTATAATTACTAGGAATTCAATCAGAATCATTGGAGATTGCTAAAATTCAATAGCAAATGAAGCAGCTTGAATTAGAAGCAATAGCAAGTGAAACAAAAAGGAAAGAATAGCCTTAGCAGAATAAAAAGAAAGAGAAAAAGAAATGAAACCGTTTGAATTACAATTAAAAGCTGGGGAAAAAGAAAAGGATGGCCTTAGCAGAAGAAAGGGAGAAAGCGAGAGTTTTTGAAATTCAGAGATTGGAACTGAAAACTCAAAGTCGACTTAGTTGGGAGATGGAGGTGAAAGGTATGGATCAGTGATGAGGACAGTGATGGAGAGCAATTCCATCATGGAAAAAGGCCTGGTGGGGATCTGTTTAAATATGTCCAAGCATAAGTTTGACAAGAAGGATGTGGTAGCTTTTTTCATTTCATTTGAAAAAGTGGCTAAACAAGTGAAATGGCTGATGACCAAGTGGGAATTGTTGATCCAAACAAAGTCAGTATATACAGCTAGTGAGGTATTTGTATCACTATCAGAGGAGGTATCTGGGGAAAATAATAAGGTGGGGAAAAAATACTATCTTAAGTGCATATGAACTAGTACCAGAAGCCTACAGACAACTTTTTAGGAATCTAAGGAGAGAACTTGGTCAAACATATGTTGAGTTTGGAAGTATCAAACAAAGTAATTTTGATAGGTAGATTAGGGCATTGAAAGTAGATCAAACATGTGATGCTTTTAGAGGGACGATTATTTTGGAGAAGTTCAAAAATTCACTTCCTGAACAAGTAAGAACTCGTGGAAGAGCAGAGAGTTAAAGCTGCAAGATTAGCAGCGTACATGGCAGATGATTGAGTTGGTTCATAAATCAAAGTTTTGGCTTCCAACGTCAATTTCAATCTGTGAGGGATAGAAACTGGAGAAAAGAGAAATCCTTGGGTGGTAAGGGAAAGGGAGATCTCATTGAAGATAGTAAAGATAGTTTACAACAGGGTAAAAAGGAAATCCAAGAGGGGGAAGAGAAGTTTAAAAAAAAAAAAAAATTTGTTTTCACTAAATAAAGTAGGCCACTTGAGGTTGCAGCATTGGTGGTTTAGGTAAAGCACTTGGAAGATGGATGTGGGAAAGCAGGATAAGCCAGTGAGTTTGTTGAAGTGGTATAGGAAATTACAGTGGGAGCTAAAAAGCTGCAAAAGAATGTGCAACCTGGTGAGGGGTTTACTTGAATGGGTAAGATTTACTCATCTATGCCAGGAGGAGTAGGTAAAGAAATTAAGATTATAAGGGATATGGAAGCAAGTCAGTCTTTGGTGAAAGATGAAGAGATGTGTAATTCAGAAGGAGTATTGCCAGAAATGGTGGTAAAATGTGGAATTCATGGTGAAAAGGAGCAGTGTTTTATTATATAACATGAGGTTGGAGAGTTTGGTGAAATGTGGTGGTAGGAGTAATAGAGAAATTCTTGGTTCCAGAAATGCAGTTTATCCTTGGTATAACAATATAGCTGGGGGATCACAGATAGGAATGATGCCTACTGTGGTTGAAAAGCCAGAGAAAAACCAGGCAACTGAGGTGTTACAGGAAATATATCCTGGGATTTTTCCTGACTGGTAACAAGGTTACAACGCCACAGGTTGAAGCAGGAGGAAAAATTGAGGAGTAAATATATGCAAGTTGAAGTTCAATTATCAGAAACTGTGTGTGCCCAAATGGACAAAATATACCTCTTAGAGCCATAGTATCATTAGGATGGGATCTTGATCCACTGGGCCAGTGGGTTGAAGAATAACAGATGGAGTTTAATTCAGATAAATGCAAGGTGTTGCATTTTGGTAAGACAAACTAGGGCAGGACTTACCCAGTTAATGGTAGGGCCCTGGGAATGTTGTCAAACAGAAAAGCCTAGGGGTGGAGGTACACAGTTACTTGAAAGTAGTATCATATGTAGACAGGTTGGTGAAGAAGGCATTTGGCATGCTTGCGTTATCATTCAGAGCATCGAGCACAGGAGTTGGGATATCATGTTAAGGCTGTCCAAGACATTGGGAAGGCCATATTTGTACTTTGGAATACAAGGCCATTGTACTGGAATGATGTTATTAAACTGGACAGGATACAAAAAAGATTTACAGGGATGAGACCGAGACTGGAAAACTTGAGTTATAACACGAGCCTGGATAGGCTGGGACTTTTTTCACTGGAGCATAGGAGGCTGAGGGGTGACCTTGTAGAGGTTCATAAAATCATGAGCGGCATGGATAGGGTGAAGAGCCAAGGTTTTTTCTCCAGGGTAGGGGAGTTCAAAACTCAAGGGCATAGGTTTAAGGTAAGAGGAGAAAGATTTAGAGGACCTGAGGGGCAACCTTTCCAGACAGGGTGGTGTGTGTATCGAATGAGCTGCCAGAGGATGTGGTAGAGGCTGGTACAGTTACAACATTTAAAAGGCGTTTGAACAGGTACATGGAGAGAAAAGGTTAGAGGGATATGGGCCGAACGCAGGCAAATGGGATCAGTTCATTTTGGGAAATGACCCTCTGACAGTGTGGAGCCTCCTCAGCGCTGTACTGGGCGTGATGACCTTATGTTTGTGCTCAAGTCTCTTGTGTTAAACTTGTCGCTGTGAGAGCGCTAGCCACCTGGCTAAAGCTGATTATGTGGAGCGGAAAAGGCAGTTGAAGCAGCAGCCGTAATTGTCATGCCTGGGGATGGTAATGGTGATTCTTTATTTTCTGTCTTTTCCAGTCGATGGCATACATGATCAGTGCAAACATGGATTCAGGAGCGACTGAGTTCCAGATAGAAGCTGCCATCAGCAAGATCTTTGCATCTGTGAGTATTGTTGTTGATCTGCTTTGATAGTGCACATCAAATCTGTTTGTCATCTCGTTTAAACAGGGTTGGTAATCCTGTTTCTGGTGAAGTAAAAGGTGCTTCATAATTGGCCAAAGTATATCACCCTGACTTATGCCATTCACTGCCAAGGAATCACTGTCCCTTTTTATTTAAGACGCCTGGACATGTGGTTAGCTGCTGAGCACAGCGAGTGATTCTGTTTTGATCTCAAGACTGACCTGTATTTGGGGTGAGAAAGAATTCTCATTTTTCCCCAAGATCGCAGCTCAGACTGAGGTTTTCTGATCTGTTATCCAACAGTAAGTGGCTTAACTGTTCACCAAACCCGTGCCTTAATCTGAATTACACTTGATTGCATTTCCAAAGGATGTTTCCAACTCTCAAAACGTCACAATACTCTTCACTGCCAATACAGCATTTTCCAAGTGGAGTCACGTTTGTAAATGCCAATTAGTGCGCAGGGAGCTCCCAAACACAGCATCAAGTTCGGGACCAGATAAGGTTTTCTAGTGATTTTGTTACTTGAGAGATAGATATTGCGCTGGGCACTCAAATGAGGGGTATGGGCCAAACGCAGGCAAATGGGACTGGTTTAGCTTGGGAAACTTGGTCAAAGGGCCTGTTTCCATGCTGTCTCAATCTATTACTATATACAAGAGCAAACATGGCCTCATGTTTAACAATCAGCTAAAAGAAGGAACCTCCAAGTGCTGCAATCCCTCAGCACCCCTTTGTCGCTGACCCTCCGACTGTGTGCGGCGCCCCTACTACTGGTCCTGAGAATAACAGCCAGGATTCTGTTTTCAATTTGTTGAGGTGGGACCTGACCCTACAAACTACTGACTCAGCGATAAGAGTGTTGGCTGCTGAGTCTTGTGTCTCTCCTCATGTGATGGTGACAGTTTTGCCCAAGTGTCTTGCAATTGGACTCCTGTTTGAGGAATGTAGAGGGAGGAAGGTGCACATTTTCATCCCTGCATTTCAGCTCAGGAATGTTGTTTTTATGGTTAATGTGTTGATGTGTGTTTGCAGACTGCCTCTTCTGATAGTTGGGAGACTTTTACCTGATTATGATTGGGGACAAGGGGAGAAGATGATGGAGTCCCAATTCTGAGAAATTAATTATTTAATTCGAATTACACTGACCTTGCTCATAATCTCTCTCTCCAGGAGGCTGCCTGGAATGTTACTGATGAATGTATCCAGCTCATGGGTGGAATGGGCTTCATGAAGGTCAGTATCAGGTTATGAATATAGTTATACCTATTAAACATCATCACCAGAGAAAAGTTCAATAGGAACTATGAAATGGGAGCAGAAATGGGCCATTTGGCTCCTTAAGCCTACTCTTCCGCTAAGTAAGATTTTAGCTGATCTTCTACCTCAATGCCCCTTTCCTAGGCTACCTCCGTATTACTTAATGCCCTCAGTCTAGAAAAAGCTATTGATGTCAATCTGAATATATTCAGTAACTGAACATCCACAGCTCACAAGGAGAGAGAATATCAAAGACACTACCTTTTGAAGTTTTTGAGATTTGTAGCTCGCGCCAGACTCATTAATCACCCAACTGTACATCAGAGACATACCAGAGATGACCACAGGACTACTCACACCTCTTGGTATCAGGGTAGCCATATTCCAACAACCACCCTGTGACAGCTATTGATGAATGTAAAGGATCCCATACCCACAACCAATAAAACTAACCTAACATACAAAATACCATGTAAGGACTGTGAGAAACATTACATAGGCCAAACTGGAAGAAAATTGACAATAAGGATACACGAACACCAACTAGCCACCAAGAGACATGATGAATTCTCACTGGTCTCAGTACACATGGACAAAGAAGGACAGGAATTCGACTGGGGCAACACATCCATAATAGCACAAGCCAAACAGAAACATGCCAGGGAATTCCTGGAGTCTGGCATTCCAACCAGAACTCCAATAAACACATTGAACTGGGCCCGATATACAAACCACTGAGAAACAGAACCGAAGTAATGCCAACTACCCCAGCAAACTGAGGCATATAAACAACAAGTGGGACAGAACACCAATGCTTCACCAGAGGCGCACTGACAATGTTACTTAGCAGGCTGACGAAACTTTTGCCAACAAACACACCGGCTCGGCGAGCAAGTCTACAACCTCACACTACCTTTAAGTGTAGACATCTCAGTCCGAAAGGGCTGGCTGACCCGTAATCCTGAGACTGTCCCCCCCGCTCATTCTGGACTGTGAACTGATTGTTCTGTTCTGAATCAGTTTTAAAGAAGGGTCACTGGACCTGAAATGCTGACTCTACTTTCTCTCCACAGATGAGGCCAGACCTCCTGAATTTTTCCAGCAATTTCTGTTTTTTGTTTAACTTCAGCAAGTTGTGTATGAGGACATCCAAGTCTCATTACACATTTCCCTCCCTCAGTTTGCAGCCATTCAAATAACAATCTCCCTTCTTGGTTTTGCTACTAACGTAGATAATCTCATATTTATCCACATTGTACTTTATCTGCCATGCATTTGCCCACTCACTCCGCTTGTCCAAATCACACTGAAGTATCTCTGTATCCTCCTCACAGGTCACCCTCCTACTCAGCTTTGTGTCATCTGCAAATGTGGAGATGTTATATTTACATCCCACATCCAAATCATTAACGTACGTTGTGAATAGTTGGGGTCCTAGCACCGATCCCAGTGGTACCCCGCTAGTCCCTGCCTGCCAATCGGAAAAGGCCTGTTTATTCCTGCCATCCCGCCTGGCCTTCTCAGTTATAGTGACTTCCGGTCACCTCACCCATATCAGGCATCCAAACACCAGCCACTGAATTTCAATGGCATTATCATCACTGAATCCCCAAACATCTTGGGTTTACCATCAACCAGAAGCATAATTGGACTAGCATATAAATACAGTGCTACAAGAGCAGGTTAGAGGCTAGGAATCCTCCACCAAATACCTCACCCCCTGACTCCCCAAAGCAGTCCACCTCTACAAAGCAAAAGTCTAGACTGTGATGGAATACGCTCCATTTGCAAGGATGAGTTTAGCTCCACCAGACTCAAAGCAAGACAGAGCAGTCTGCTTGATTGGCACCACATCCACAAACATTTACTCCCTCCCCCGCCAACCTCAGTAGAAGCAGTGTGTACCATCTACAAGATGCACTGCAGAAACCTACCAAGGTTCCTTAGACGACACCTTCAAACCCACAACCACTTCCATCCAGAAGGACAAGGGCAGTGGAAACATGGGAACACCACCCCCTGCAAGTTCACCTCCAAGTCACCCACCATGCTGACTTGGAAATATATTGCCGTTCCGTCAGTGTCACTTGGTCAGAATCCCTAAACTCTCTCCCTAATGGCGTGAGTCTCTCTATGTCTCAGGGACTGCAGCAATTCAAGAAGACAGTTCACCACCGCCTTCTCACAGACAACTGTGGATGGCCAAAAATTGCTACACCAGCCTGTGTTGCTCATACCCTATGAATGAAGTTTTAAAAGTTGAATTTAGAAATCAACCAGAAAGCACAACTAGGATCTATAAATATAAAAGAGGGCCATTCAGCCCCTTGTTCCAATATTGGCATTTTAGGCTGGGCTATCCAATTAACCCTGAAATCTTGTTAGGGGATGATGTTGTGCAGATTGCAGAGATGAGTTGAAATGACATGAGGCTTTTAAGGGATTTAAACACAAAAGTGAGAATTTTAAAATGTATATACTGATTAGTGCTGAGTCCTGACCCACTTTATCTGCTGTTAGGATGCTGGTATTGAGCGAGTGATGAGGGACCTTCGGATCTTCCGCATTTTTGAGGGAACAAATGATATTCTTCGGCTTTTTGTTGCACTCAATGGTATTCAGGTATGTGTATGATTTTCTTGTTTCTGATACTCCCACAGACTCTGGGCAAAGGCTTCACGAGCTTTACTCCATCTCCGCTACCCAATCTGACCTAGCTTCTATGTGTCATGGTGAATATCACTGCATTATTAGGGCAGCACTGCGAGAAAGCCTGATCCCATCCCCACTTGATTTCTACTGGTGTGGGATTATACACATATACGCAAACATGTAAATTAGGACCAGTATGAAGCCATTCGGTCCTCAAGCCTGCTCTGCCATTCAGTACAATCATGGTTGATCTGTTTGTGTTTTGAATTCTACATTCCTACCCTGTTGCAGTAATCCAGTTGGTTGTGGCAGTGATAACACATTGTGGAGCTGGAGGAACACAGTCAGCCAGGCAGCATCAGGGGAGCAGGAAAGTTGATGTTTTGGGTTGGGACCCTTCTTCAGGTTTTCTGCGTCAACTTTCCTGCTCCTCTGATGCTGCCTGGCCTGCTGTGTTCCTCCGGCTCCACACTGTTATCTCTGACTCCAGCATCGGCAGTTCTTACTATCTCTGGTTGTGGCAGTGGGTTGCTTGAGGTGGGTGGTAATTGTGTTGCTGTACCTGTATGCAGTAATACCTGCATCATTCAGCTGTATCTCTCCCTACCCCTCTGACTGTCTGTATTTTCAGTTTGGGGTTTATTTGTTGAACCTGCTATTTGGAGTTCGAGTTGTGAAGGTGGGATGCAATGTGTCAAATGGCCTCCTTCCAAACCATAACCATTCTGTGATTTTGTGATGTGTCAATCATTTTAAAAAAAACTGCATTGCCTTCTCTCACACAAACCTTTGACAGTGGCAGGATCAGTTAAGAAAAGCAGACAGACGCCTGGGCTTCATTAGAAGATGCAGACTGTACAGAAGAAAGGAAATTATATCAAGTCACTCTCAATCGCTGGCACAGCCCAACTGGATTATAGTGTTCAATTCTAAACACCACACTTCAGAAATAATGTTTAGGCTTTGCAAAGGGTGATAAGGGGATTCGCTAGAACCTTTCCAGGAAGAATGGATTTCAATTACCTGGAGAGACTGGAGAAGCTGGGATTGTTCTCCTTGAGGAGAGCAGGGAGAGATGTAATTGAGGCTACTCAAAATCATGAGGGGCTTTAATTGAGTAAATAAGGAAAAACATTTACCAGCAGCGGAGGGATGGAGAGAGTTGGTAAAATACTTTCAGGGAAATGAGAAGAAGGTTTTTTTGATGCAGTGAGTTGTTGTGATCTGGAATGCAGGAGAATGAAAGGGCAGTGGAAGCAGATTCAGGCAAAGGTATAAACCGTTGCAGGGGATAAATTACACAGCTAACAGCAGCGTGGGTTGGGGTGGTTTTGGGAGCCAGCAGGGGTGTGGAGCATTGATCTATCATGGAGCCAAACACCTGAGCCTATTTTGGTGGGAGAGAATGGTGGTGGGATGAGAAGAGAGTTTCTGAAGGTAGTGCCTTTACACTGGGTGCAAATCCATGGATGGTGAGAAATCACCCAAAGCCACTCGCCCTACTGAGTGAAACAAACTAATTTGCTGTCAGCACAACCAGAGATGGGCAGTCAGTGCAACCTTTCAAGCAACACCCACAATGAAAAAAACTCCACTAATGATTGAGTCACCTCAGCCTAAATATGTCCTACTTCCTCTCAATTCTACTTCCCAGGTATCTTCCCCCCACCCCCCCAGACTTTTTCTAGAGGGACTGAGTGGACACATTCAAACTAGATTGTTGAAAAGATGGACATCTTACTGAAGTTTGTCATCTTGTACACTTTGGGGCAAATGCACAAATGTGAAATTTTAATCAGCCATAACAATTTATACTGTCACAGCTTTGTTGGCTTTAAATTTGGCATTCGTGCATTTGTCCTGATGAGTGCAACATGGGGAGCTTAGGCAAGATGTCTGTCTTCTCAGGTACAATTGTCCAAAGTGTCTGTAGTTATAGATGCAGGAGGTTTTTCCGAGCAGACAGAAAGGAAGGCTGAATGGGTAGGTAGGACTGTGTGGAGGTTTGCAATTCTGGAGACGAGAAATCTAAGTCCGTGGGAGAGATTTCTGGAAGTAGAATGGGCTAGAAAGGCAGTGAGATTGTACATGCTTCGAGACTGCCCTGCCCTGTCAGTCCACACTCTAACCTCATGTACCTAAATGCTCCCAAATAAGTACTGACCTCCCTTGCTGGCCCATTTGTCGTCTTGGTCACCAATATCGCTTCTACCCTCACCCCAAGCGCTGGAACTTCTTAAATTCCTACCTCTTAGATCTATTTCGATGATGGCCTGAAATTTGACCACATTGTGTGCTTTCAAGCACTTGGTCAAAGTCTATTTCCTTTTCTGCCTGTTTGAAGCATTTTGACATCTGTTTGATATAAAAGCAGTGACTCTCTCAGACTGACTAGTATCCTTGCTTTTTATCGTGCAGACCACTGGGAATCACCTGAAGGGACTGCAGAGAGCACTGAAGAATCCTGTTGAAAATGCCAGCCTGTTAATGGGTGAAATCAGCAGGCGGGCACGAAGGTGACTGACTCCACACTGCGACCACTGGCCAGTTCAAGCTCATTGTCAAAGACAGATGTTTTTTTGATTTTCACCTACCTTACCCAGTACTATATTGGCATATTCTCAGCACTGACCCTCCAACAATGTAACATGCCCTCAGTATGTATCTCTGACAATGCAAAGCTCCCGCAATACTGACCCACCAACAGTACAGTGCTCTCTGAGCACTGACCTTCCAAGAGTACAGCACTCCTTCAGTACTGACCCTCCAAGAGTGTGGCACTCCTTTGGCATTGACTCTGAGACAGTGCAGCACTCCATATGTACTGACTATCTAACACTGCAACACTCCTCAGCACTGACCCCCACCCCCATCCCGACGGTGTGGGGCTCCCTCAATACTGACCCTCTGACAGTGCAGCTCTGTTTCAGTACTGACTCTCCAACATGCAACACTCCCTTAACACTGACACTCCAACAGTGCAGCTTTCATTCAGGATTACATTGGGAATGCCTTTCTGGATATATGCTGATGTCTTTGGAGTAGTGCCTGAATTCACAACTTTCTGACAAAAGGATGTGTTTGCCATTGTGGAACGGCTTGTTCTTCTAAAGATTACGTTTATCGATTAAATGCAGTAATTCAGCTTCTAACTGAACTCAGTAATGTGCCCAATGTCGTCTTTTTCTAAAGCAAAGTATTTTGGTGAGAATAAGATTGGTGAGATTCTCTGATAGCTCAGATTCTGCCCTCATCCAGAAACTGAGAGATATGGAGGGGTCTCTGTGTTGGTCCCCTACAGCCTTGAAAGAGTCTGTGTTAGAACTCTGTTCTGTGGTCAATTCACTGATCATAGCCTGTTAGTGATTGGGAACTGCACAAAGGCATTGTTGAATCGTTGGGAATACATCATATCTGTACACTCAGGAACCTGTCCTCTGCAGAATTCCTGGTTTCTTTTCCATGACAGTATTAATTGTTCCCTTTAAAATCTAGCATTCTGTCTCTGTCCTGATGACTGCAAAATGCAAAGCTCGGAAAGTATGTCTCTATCTTCACCGATCCCAAAAGCCCCATAAAACCAAGTGATAAATTATGAGGGTTTAGGAAGAAAATCAAAACCAGTCAGGACATCCATTTGGGATCACTACCCAGTGCCCCTATAGATCTCCTTTGGCTTTAATACCTCTTAAGGATCAAAGAGCTGATAATATCCTTTCCAGGATCTGGTGTAAGGCATGGTGGTTGAATGGTCTCAGACGTGGTTAAGTACTCCTGGAAAGGATGAGTGGAAGAAGGAAATGAATCTGTACTGCCCTGTCCAGTACACAAATGTGAGGACTGTGGGATGAAGTGTGAGCATGAGGCAGTCAGAACTCCTTATGCTCTTTCCTTCCTGACTCTGTCTCTTTGTTTCCCTCCTTGTTGCAGGAAGGTTGGACTTAGTACAGGCGTTAGCCTAAGTAACAATGTACATCCAGAACTGAAGCAGAGCGGGGAACTGGTGAGTACACCACTCTCAGAAACACTGTACACATACTGCTGCCTGAAAGCACCTCACTTGGCACATAGGAACAGGAAAAGTCTACTGAATCTGTTGAACCTGCTCTGCCACTCAGTATGATCGTAGTTAATCCTCTATCTCAATGCTACTTTTCCTGTACTACCTTCAAATCTGTTGGTGTCATTAGTCTTCAGAAACATATCAGTTTCTGCATTGAACATGCTCAATGCTTGAGTTTACACAGCTTCCGAGGTAGAGATTTACAAAAATGTACCCTCCTCTAAGTGAAGAAATTCCCCCTCATCCATATCCTGCATGGCTTGCCCTTATTTAGAAACCACTGTCCCTGGGTCAAGACTCACCACCTGTAGGAATCATACCATCAACATCCATCCTGTAAGAATTTTGTAGGTTTCAGTTAAACTCTAGAGAAATAAAGGCCCCTCATAAAATCTTCCAAGAAATTCCTCCACTGAACCTCCATTACACTCCCTTTAAGGCAGGTATATTCTCTCTGCGATAAGGAGACCAAAACTGAGTGGTTCAGTTCACTGGATGAATCTACTAAGCCAACATTGGTCTTCTGTTCTCAGGAATTGAACCACATGAGAGAAAACCAGAAGAGACTCTTATCAGGAATGGAAGGAAGAAAGTTTGAGAAGCACTGTTCACAATCTCATTAGGTCCCAGAATGGCTGTCAGCCAATACGGTAGTTCTGCAGTGCTGTCATTTCTGTAACACAGGAAATATGCCCCCTCAGCAATGTGATAAGTATCAGATCATTTGATTTTAGTGATAGTGATAAATGGATACAGATTGGTCCCAGGACATCACGGAGAACTCCATTATTCCTTGAGGTAGTGGCCATTAACATCAACCCAAGAGGAAAGGTGTGGCAACACAGTGTGGAGCTGGATGAACACAGGTCAGGCAGCATCAGAGGAGTAGGAAAGGTGACGTTTCGGGTTGGGACCCTTCTTCAGAACTGGAGAGGGGGAAGGGAGTTTGGAAATAAATAGAGGGAGGAGGGGTGGGGCCAGAGGGAAGGTAGGTGGGATGGTGATAGGTGGATGCAGGGGGTGGTGGGGATTGGTCAGTGGGAAGGGTGGGGTGGATAGGTGGGAGAATTTGGACAGGTGTCAGGTCAAGGAGGCGAGAGGGAGGACGGGTGGGACTTGGGGGGTAAGGTAGCTGGGATGGTGATAGGTGGATACAGGTAGGGGGTGGTGGGGATTGGTCAGTGGGAAGGGTGGGGTGGATAGGTGGGGAAGAAGATGGACAATTCCTACTACCCCCTATCTGCATCCACCCATCACCATCCCATTTACCTTCCCTCTTACCTTCCCTCTGGCCACACTCCTCCTCCCTCTATTTATTTCCCAGCTCCCTTCCCCCTCCCCAGTTCTGAAGATGGGTCCCAATCCGAAACGTCAACTTTCCTGCTCCTCTGACGCTGCCTGACCTGCTGTGTTCCTCAAGCTCTGCAGTTGTCTCTGCAGTTCTAGCTATCTCCAGGAAAAGTGTGGCCTCAGTTTAATGTTGTATTCAATTCACAGTGTCTGAAGGTGCAGCAGACCTTCAGTGTTCTGCTGGGACAGTCAACCTGGATTACTGGCTCAAGTCGCGAGAATGGGGTTCTAGGCCACAAGCTAATGACTGTAGAGAAGAGCTTTCCTCCTCTGAAGTACAGCTATGTTTCTTTCTGAATTACACTCACTCATGGACTGATGGTTCTTTAAAACTTAAAAATGTGCTTTTTCTTTTTATAGAGGAGAGTTGAAATGCGTTGAGAAATGAGTAGCAGATTCTTATTTTAACGAGTTGTAGTTTCCTCTGTTGAAAGAAAACTTGTCAGTGAAACATATCAGTTTCCTGGTGAAAACTTTGCAGAACTTCCCCTTTGCTTGCCAAGCACCACCTCCCCCCATGTTGATGCTAATATAGGGCAGAATTTATTGCTCTTAATTTCTGTTACTATATAATATTCAGTTTCTTCTGACCCACCCTAACTATATTTTGAGTCACCTTCTTCACTGTAAGTTCAGTGTCACCAGTTAAAATATTTAATGTGGTTACTGGGTTGGGGGAAGGGGCAGTCCTGCTCATTCCCCTTCACTCGTTTAACTTTTCAAATATTATAAAAGCTGGGTATTTTAATCTGACTCAAATCATGTCTTCTTCAAGTCAGATTGGTAACAAGCTTTCTTATACCACTCTCCAACAGACTGGCTCAAATATTAAGATTATGTCACTTTGAATCTTCCCTCCCCCAGTTCCCCACTCCCCCACTCCACTCCTAGAATATAGAACACAGAACAGTAAACCACAGGAACAGGCTCTTCAGCCCATCATGTCAGTGCATAACATGATGCCATTCTAAACTAATCCCATCTACCTGCACATGGCCCATATCCCTCTACTCTCTGCCTCTTCACGTGTCTATCTAAAGGCCTCTTATACGTTGCCATTGTAAGTGCTGTTACCACCTTCCCTGGCAGTGCATTCCAGGCACCACCCACACTCTGTTTAAAAAAAATACTTTCCTCGAACATCTCCTTTGAACCTTCACTTCTCACCTTAAACCTATACTCCCTAGTATTTAGCATTTCCTCCCTGGGGAAAAAAGACCCTGACTATCCACCATATCCATGCCTCTCATGATTTTATATACTTCAGTCAGGTCACCCCTCAGCCTCCAACACTCTAGCAAAAACAATCCAAGTTTGTCCAACCTCTCCTTGTAGCTAATACACTCCAATCCACACAACATCCTGTTAAATCTCTTTTGCGCCCTCTCCAAAGTCTCCACATCCTTCTTAGTGTGGAGACCAGGTGCACAGAGCTGCACACATTCTTGAGGAAATAGTTTCTCTCCAATTCAATTAATCACTTCAAATTGGTCCCCTTTAATCTTTTACCACTGAGGGAAGACAAGCCTATTCTGTGCAGCTTAGTGTTATTAATTAATACTTTCAGTCCTGGATCATTCTGGTGAATTTGCTCAGCTCCATCTCCAGGGATCTTATCACCTTCCTGAGGATACAGGGCCCAGATGTTGAACCTGATAGGGTCTGTCCAGACCTCTATATCAATGGGATTATCGCTTCCACCTGTTTGTAGTCTAGCCTGCTTGTGTTAAAGACCATAAGTTCAAAATTATACTTTTTGATCAGAATTGCAGTGTGCCAGGGTCCTGCTATCTAAGGAGGAAATTATTTAAAAAGTGGGCATCTACACCCCCAAAAAGATAGAAGACCAAGGGATGATTTGATTGAGGTTCTCAGGATTTTGCAAGAAATTTATAGAGTCAAGAAGTATTTTCCACTGGCTCTGGAATCAAGGGCAATGAAACAAAACCTTAAAATCAAGGGCCAGTTCGAAAACGTTTAGTCACGCGATGGGTAGTAAGACTGTGGACCTCTACCCCACAAAGAAAGCTCAATTAATAATTTTAAGTTGGAGATGGATGGATTTTTGCTGGACAAAGCAGTTGAGGAATAGGGTCAAGGCACACGGATGGAGTTGGGATAGATCTTGGCAAAGGTCACAATGAATAGGTAGCATTGTCATGAGGGTTGAATGGCCCCCTCCACTTCCTGTGTGTTGTTCATTAACTGGTCTAACATTACAAAGTGTGCCCTTTGAATGACCATGGCTTTGTTTGTCAACAGACAGTAAAAGCTGTTGAAAAATTTGGTGGCTGTACAGAAGATCTGCTGTTGAAGTATGGCAAGAGAATTGTAGGTGAGTACAGGGTTTAAATGTCAGGATTGAAATGAGGGGGAGGTGATGGCCTAGTGGTATTGTTGCTGGACTGTTAATCCAGAAACCTAGGTAATGTTCTGGGGACACAGCTTCAAATCAGCAGATGCTGGAATTTGAATTCAATGCAAAAAATATGGAATTAAGAGTCTACTCTTGACCATGAAAAACGAGCAGAGGCGATGGCCTAATGGTATTATTGTTAAACTATTAATCCAGAAACTCAGCTAATGTTCTAGGGAGCCTGGTTCAAATCCAGCCATGGCAGATAATGGAATTCCCCGTGCTGCGTGGGTTTCTGCCGGGTGCTCCAGTTTCCTCCCACAGTCCACAGATGTGCAAATTAGGTGAATTGGCCATGCTAAATTGCACATATTGTTCAGGGATGTGTAGATGAGGTGGGTTAGAGGGAAAAGGGGTAGGGGGGAATGGGTCTGAGTGGGATGCTCTTTGGAGGGTCGGTGCGGACTTGTTGGGCTGAAGGGCCGGTTTCCACGCTGTAGGGATTCTGTGATAAGTTGCATGGACATTGTGTTAAAAAGAAAGGTTGATGTTGTATCCTTCCATAAGGTTTCCATTTTATCTTTGCTGGTGGGTAGCATTCCATCAGTACTGACCATTCAAAAGTGCGCCGGCTCCCCCAGTACTGACCTTCTGACAGTGTGACGCTCCCTCCGCAATGACCCTCCAGTGATTTGATTTATTGTGGTCACGTGTACCTAAGTATAGTGAAAAGTTTTGTTTTGTGAGCAGTATAGGCAGATCACAGCAAACAATGACGTACAGATCATAGGGTGCTTAGGCAGAGCGAGGCATACAAGGTCCTGTCTGCACAGTAGGTGCATAACGCAAGATCAACGTTATTTGAAGTTGGAGAAGTCCATTCAGTGGTCTGATAACAGCAGGGAAGAAGCTGTTCTTGAACCTGTTGGTGCAGCATGTGTTCAAGCTTCTGTATCCCCTGCCTGACGGAAGAGGTTGTAGTAGAGCGTTACCGGGGTGGGAGAGGTCTTTGATGATGTTGGTAGCCTTTCTGCAGCAAAGAGATGTATAAATGGAGTCCATGGATGGAAGGTTGGCCTCCGTGATGGTCTGAGCTGTGCACACAACCTTCTGTAGTTTCTAGGCAGAGCAGTTAGCGTACCAGGCCATTATGCACCCCGGAGAGTTCATCTGTAAAGGTTGGTCCTTACGGACATGCCATGTTTCCTAAGCTGCTAGAGGAAGGAGAGGTGTTGTTGTGTCTTCTTGACCGTCACATTTACTTGGGAGGTTCAGGACAGATTGTTGGTTTTTGTCATTCCTGGGATCTTGATGCTGTGGACCCTCTGCACCTCAGCTCCATTGATCTAGTTAGGGGCCTGTTCTCCTCCTTTCTTTCTGACGTGCTCGCTCTGTCAGCACTGACCCTCCGACTGTACGGCGCTCCCTCGGCACTGACCCTCCGACTGTGTGGTGCTCCCTTGTGCTATCTGGGAGTGTCAGCTTGGATTATCTGCCCAAATCTTTAATGTGAGTCTTGAGCACCAACCTCGGACTCAACAGGAAGAATGCCAACGATTTACAAATGGTTGATAGCCATCTCTCTGCAGAGCATATTTGGTGGCCCTTCAGCTGTTCCTAACACTCTGTGGCTTTGTGTGTTTTTACAGACGAACAGTTCCTGCTGAAAAGGGTGGCAGACAGTGCCATTGACCTGTATGCCATGGTGGTTGTTCTGTCCCGGTAAGGACTTTGCAGAGAAGATGCACTTGATTCACATGTTCATGCTTTCGTTTCTGCAAACATTGTGCATGACATGAAATACAGGCACCATTTGCAACTATTGCTGAATTCTAGGGTGGTGAGAAGTAAATTTGGTGAGAAGTAAATTTGGTGTGAATCCTGTTCTTGAAATTTGCTTCGAAAAGCCTCATGATGAGCATCTGTTCATTCAGACAGGTGGAACATCTGGGCTTCTATGGCAACCTGGGCTTTCAAAATTCGCTCCATAATTAGCATTTCCTCATGGGTTACAACAACAATATTACATCTTTAATGTCATTATTGATCCAAGGCATTTCAAAGGTATATTATGAAACAGAACAATGTCATTATGTGGAGAATATTGGATTAACTGACAGAAGATTTGATCAAAGAGGTGGGTTTTAAGGAGCATCTCAAAAGGACAAAAGTGAGATGCAGAGATAGAGAGGTGTAAGGAGCTGTGAGAAATTCCAGAACATAGGGCCCCGAGCAACTGTAGGTATAGGCACCAGTGGGTGGAGCAATTCAGATCGAGGAAGCTCAAGAGACCAGTGAGATGGCCGCACAGACTTTAGAGAATTATTAGTCTGGAGAAGGTAACAGAGACAGGGAGAACAATGCAATGGAGGATTTTGGAAACAATGACAAGAAACAGAGCACAGGGGAACAGGACTTGGTGCAAGTCATGACATGGGCAGCAGACATTTGGATGACGTCAAGTCTACAAAAAGTCGACCTTAAGACATAGGAGCAGATGATGTTTCAGGCCAGCGAGTCTGCTCCACCATTCAATGAGATCATGGTTGATCTGATAACCCTCAACTCTGCTTTCTTGCTTTTTTTTCCCTCAGCGCCCTTACAGATTAAAAAATCTAAGGACTCAGCGATGGCGATCCACTTGTTTCACATTTTGTCATTTCCCTATTTGCAAATGTCGTACATGCCTGAAATATACTGAATGACCCAACCTCAACATCCCGCTGCGGTAAAGAATTCCACAGATTCACTACTCTCTCACAAAGAAATTCCTCCTTATCTCTGTTTTAAATATGTGACTCCTTAACCTGAGATTTTGTCTTCTGGTCCTAGACTCTTCCATGAGGGGAAATAACCTGTCCACATCCGCACTGTCAAGTACTGTAAGAATCTGAGATAACAAGGTGTAGAGCTGGATGAGCACAACAGGCCAAGCAGCATCAGAGGACCTTTTGGGTCCAGACCCAAAACGTCAGCCTTCCTGCTCCTCTGATGCTGCTTGGCCTGCTGTGTTCATCCAGCTCTACACCTTGTTATCTCAGATTCTCCAGCATCGGCAATTCCTACTATCACTGCAAGAATCTTGTATGTTTCAATAAGGTCCCCTCTCATTCTTCTAAACTCTGATGAGTACGAGCCCAACCTACTCAATCTCTTCTCATAAGACAGTCCCTCCATACCCCGGATCAGCCTAGTGAGCCCTTGCTGGATGCCTCCAATGCCATTTTATCTTTCCTTAGACAAGGGACCTAAATGGTTTCCAGTATTCCAGCTGAGTTCTGACTCATTCCTCATATTGTTTGAGGAAGACCTCCCTGTTTTAATACTCAATTCCTTTTAAAGTAAAGGCCAGCATTCCATTTGTATTCCCTATTACCTTCTGAACTTAAATATTAGCTTTTCTTTATATGCATTGTCTCCCAAATCCCTCTGTGCTGTAGATTTCTGCAGCCTTTCTGCATATATATATTAATATATAAATATATAAAATGGTGAGCTGCTGTATTCTTCCCACCAAAGTGCATAATCTCACTTTTCCCACATTATATTCCATGTGCCACGTTTTTGCCGCTCGCTTAACCTGTCTATATCCCTCTGCAGACATTGTGTCATTCTCACCACTTGCTTCCTACCCATTCTTGTGACTATCGCAAACTTGGTGATAGTACATTCCCATTCTTCACCCAGGTCATTTACATATGTTGTAAATAATAGAATATGGAAAAGCAAAAAGAGGTCTGTTGCAATGTGTACACCTAGAGGTAACAAATGCAAGAATATAGATTGCAAATGACAGGAATTAAGACAACATGCGTTGCTCAACAGTATTTGCTGTACCAGGGCAGGCCAGCAGTGAAGAAATGTTCTAGGTCAGACAGTAAACCAAAACCCCATTTGCTCCCTGTAGTTGATGGAAAAGAATGGCAGGACAGCTCATCCCAGTTGTCTCGATTTATGATTCAACCAATATTGTTTTACTTTTCTGGGATCACACTGTACGCGTATTGGTTGCCTTTTAGTTTTATTTACTCATGGGACATGGGCATTGCTGGTTGGCCCAGCATTTATTGCCCACCTCTCGCTGCCCTTGAGAGGGTGGTAGTGAGCTGTCTTCTTGAGCTCCTGCAGTCCAAGTGCTGTAGGTTTCCTGGTATTGCGACAATTCCTGTACTTCAAAACTGTTTCATTGGTCAAAAGTACTTTAGGATGTCTTGAGGTGGTGAAAGGGCTGGAGAAATGGATGTCTTTCTGTGTTCAGCTTCTCGATGCATTGTTTTGTGTTCTGCACCAGCTGTCAGATGAAACCTGATTGCCGTGTGAAGGCGCCACAACGGAAATAGACCCTTCTCTTCTTTCCTTTCCAACCACCACCTCTGAGCCAGATTGTCCACAGCACTCCCCCCCACACACCACCAGTTTACCCTGTGGTTTACAACTTACTGAGTGGAATTTTTTTTTTAAGAAGACAATGCAACTTCGATCTACTTCAAAGACCACTCTGTTTTTTCAAACTGCTTTCTCTACTTGTAGTTTCCATCAGTGGAATCTTGGCATTTTTTATATTTTAAACAGTAACCTTCAACATATGAACCCATTGTAATGTCCAAGACTGAGATAAAATGTGTGGGAGAATGATTCCAGGGATGAGGAGCTTCATTTCATGTGGAGAGACTGTAGAAGCTGGGATTGTTCTCCATAGAGCAAAGACAGTTAGGGGAAAGACTTAATCGAACTATTCAGAGTGTTGGGAGATTTTGATAACAGTAAATAAAAAGAATCTATTTCCACAGTCAGTGAATGTTGAATTGATTAGACTGAGAGGATCAAGAGCAGCGGGGCAGAGCTGTTTACATCAGAAGAGCAGGGCAAAGATGGGCTTAATTAGGAGAATTACCCACAGAACTTTCTGGTTAATAGGAAGGTTTAGTTAGAGAGTACCTGGTATATGGAACTGTTAGTTACTACACGAGACAAACTGGGGTTCTACATTTGAACATATGAATTGGGACCAGGAGTGGCCCATTTGGCCCTTTGAGTCTGCTCTGCTGTTCAATAAGATCAAGGATAATCTGGTTGTGGCCTCATCTTCTCATTCCTGCCTGGCCCTGATAACCTTCAACTCCCTTGTTCAACAAGAATCTATCTACCTTTGCCTTAAAAATAACTAAAAAATAAAACATAGTTCTACTGTAAGTAAATTGTTAAAAGTCCACAATGGGATTAAGGGTGCTGGGTTTGTGGAGAAAATGAGTACTTTCTTGTTCCTAATTTATATTCTAACATGTCAGTAGGCATTGAAATATTAAAACTGAGCAGAGTATTGGCAGTGTGAATGCTGTAGAACTATATCCTGTTGTGTGTTACCAGTGAAAAAATGGTTTTGCTTTTTGTCTGAGTGTTCAGTAGCAAGAAAAGTTGTTTGTAAGAAAAGACTCTCTGCATAAGTCGCAATCCATGTGTGGCCGGTTTGAGGTCAGCGTATAAGAACATAAGAACTAGGAGCAGGAGTGGGTGTCCGGCCCTTCAAGCCTGCTCCGCCATTTAATAAGATCATGGCTGATCTTTTCGTGGACTCAGATCCACTTACCCGCGTTCTCACGGTATCCCTTAATTCCTTTATTGTTCAAAAAAAATCTACTTTATCTTTAAAAACATTTACTGAAGTAGCGTCAACTACTTCACTGGGCAAGGAATTCCATAGATTAACAACCCTCTGGGTGAAGAAGTTCCTTCTCAATTCAGTCCTAAATCTGCTCCCTCTAATCTTGAGGCTATGCCCTCTTGTCCTAGCTTCACCTGCCAGTGGAAACATCCTCTCCACTTCTATCTTATCTATTCCCTTCATAATTTTATATGTTTCTATAAGATCCCCCCTCAATCTTCTGAATTCCAATGAATATAATCCCAATCTACTCAGTCTCTCCTCATAAGCCAACCCCCTCAACTCCGGAATCAACCTAGTGAACCTCCTTTGCACCCCCTCCAGTGCCAGTACATCCCAGTATATCTGGGATCTCCTCAGAGGCCCTCATTGGAAAACCTCTGCTTACTGTATGTAAGTAAGTCAGGGAGACCTTGTGTGTGCAGATCTGATCAGTCCGCCTCCAAAACGGGGACAACGAGACGGAAATGTCTGGAAACAGATTAGTGTTAACCCCCTCCTTAGCATTCTGAGCCACTAAATGGCTTGTTGAACCAAGTTTACCGCCCTGCAGGAAGGACATATCTGCTCAGGAATGGGTGCAATGCAGATTCACTAGAATGACAATAGGTTTCAATTAGGAGGGCAGGGTTACATAGATTTGAGGGGGAGGCAATGCCCTTGTGGTGGTATTACTGTTAATCCAGATAATGTTCATGAGACCTAGGTTCGAATCCCATCATGACAGATGGTGGAATTTGAATTCATCTTTTAAAAAATGCTGATTGTCGGAAAAACCCATCTGGTTCACTAACATCCTTTAGGGAAGGAAACTGCCATCCTTACCTGGTCTGGCCCACATGTGACTCCAGACCTACAGCAATGTGGTTGACTCTTAACTGTCCTCTGGACAATTAGGGATGGGCAATAAATGCTGCCTAGCCAGCAATGCCCTAATTCCATTAATGAATAAAAAAAGTGTAGAAAATTGAGGGGCAGACTAATCAAGGTGCTTAGGATGATTAAGGGGTTTTAAAGGTTTGGTGTAGTATTTCTTCCAGTGAGGGTGGCAGGATGTGCTAGTCATGAGAGTCTGGAACAAGGGGGCAAAAACTTGAAATTGAAACCAGGCCCACATCAGGAGACATTTCCTGTCGCAAAGGCGAGTGGAAATCTGGACTTTTCACCCCTAAAGAAAAGAAAAGCTGTTTAGACTGGGGCAGAAAATGTCCATGCTAAGATTGGTGTATTTTTGTTGGGTAAGGGGGTTAACAGTTGCAGAACTGTGGCGGTCAGATAAAGTTATTCTACAGATCCAATTGTATAGTGTACCTGGTTGAAGGGGCTGAATGGCTGCCTGCTGTCACTGTGAAGGGTCTCTATCTGAAATGTTAACTGTCTATTCCCTATTTAACTGTGTTTGTTTCTGTTTTGCTTGGTTTTGCAGTATCTTTGTCTAAACTGTTGTCTATTTGGTGACTCACAGGGCTTCCCGTTCTCTGAACCAAGGCCATGCAACTGCTCAACATGAGAAATTGCTCTGTGACACCTGGTGCATTGAGGTTGGTGCTATCATTTGTGTCCAGCCAGAACTACCTTTTGCAGATGGAGCTATCACCCCTACCTTTGTCACCTTCAAACTTGACCATTCTAGTGCTCCCCTGGCCAGCCTTCCTCCATTCAGTCAGATCATGGCTGACATGTATCTTAACATGAAAGCTGGTGGAATTTAAATTCAGTCAATGAATCTGGAATGGAAAACTGGTTTTAGTGATTGTAACCAGGACAACTATCACTGATTGTTCTGAAAACCCTGTGGTTCACTAATGTCAAGGAAGGAAATCTGCCATCAAAATCTGTTTCAATCTACGTGTGACTCCAGACCCAGAGCAATGTACTTTAGGTGGGTCAGTTTTTGTCCAATGTGTGCAGGAGGGTTTCCTGACACAGTATGTAGATAGGTCAACAAGAGGCGAGGCCACATTGGATTTGGTACTGGGTAATGAACCAGGCCAGGTGTTAGATTTGGAGGTGGGTGAGCACTTTGGTGATAGTGACCACAATTCGGTTACGTTTACTTTAGCGATGGAAAGGGATAGGTATATACCGCAGGGCAAGAGTTATAGCTGGAGGGATGGCAATTATGAGGCGATTAGGCAAGATTTAGGATGCATAGGATGGAGAAGGAAACTGCAGGGGCTGGGCACAATTGAAATGTGGAGCTTGTTCAAGGAACAGCTACTGCATGTCCTTGAGAAGTATGTACCTGTCAGGCAGGGAGGAAGTGGTCGAGCGAGGGAACCGTGGTTTACTAAAGTTGAATCTCTTGTCAAGAGGAAGAAGGAGGCTTATGTAGAGATGAGGCATGAAGGCTCAGTTAGGGCGCTTGAGAGTTACAAGTTAGCCAGGAAGGACCTAAAGAGAGAGCTAAGAAGAGCCAGGAGGGGACATGAGAAGTCTTTAGCAGGTAGGATCAAGGAAAACCCGAAAGCTTTCTATAGGTATGTCAGGAATAAAAGATTGACTGGAGTAAGATTGGGGCCGGTCAAGGACAGTAGTGGGAAGTTGTGCGTGGAGTCCGAAGAGATAGGAGAGGCGCTAAATGCATATTTTTCGTCCGTATTCACACAGGAAAAAGACAATGTTGTCGAGGAGAATACTGAGATACAGTCTATTAGACTAGACGGGATTGACGTTCATAAGGAGGAGGTGTTAGCAATTCTGGAAGGTGTGAAAATAGATAAGTCCCCGGGCCGGATGGGATTTATCCTAGGATTCTCTGGGAAGCTAGACAGGAGATTGCAGAGCCTTTGGCTTTGATCTTTGTCGTCATTGTCTACCGGAATAGTGCCAGAAGACTGGAGACTAGCAAATGTTGTCCCCTTGTTCAAGAAGGGGAGTCGACACAATCCTGGTAATTATAGACCAGTGAGCCTTACTTCGGTTGTGGGTAAAGTGTTGGAAAGGATTATAAGAGATAGGATTTATAATCATCTAGAAGGGAATAATTTGATTAGGGATAGTCAACACGGTTTTGTGAAGGGTAGGTCGTGCCTCACAAACCTTATTGAGTTCTTTGAGAAGGTGACCAAACAGGTGGATGAGGGTAAAGCGGTTGATGTGGTGTATTTGGATTTCAGTAAAGCATTTGATAAGGTTCCCCATGGTAGGCTATTGCAGAAAATACGGAGGCATGGGATTGAGGGTGATTTAGCGGTTTGGATCAGAAATTGGCTAGCTGTAAGAAGACAGAAGGTGGTGGTTGATGGGAAATGATCATCCTGGAGTTCAGTTACTAGTGGTGTACCTCAAGGATCTGTTTTGGGGCCACTGCTGTTTGTCATTTTTATAAATGACCTGGATGAGGGCATAGAAGGATGGGTTAGTAAATTTGCGGATGACGCCAAAGTTGGTGGAGTTGTGGATAGTGCGGAAGGATGTTGCAGGTTACAGAGGGACATAGATAAGCTGCAGAGCTGGGCTGAGAGGTGGAAAATGGAGTTTAATGCGGAAAAGTGTGAGGTGATTCACTTTGGAAGGAGTAACAGGAATACAGAGTACTGGGCTAATGGTAAGATTCTTGGTAGTGTGGATGAGCAGAAAGATCTCGGTGTCCATGTGCATAGATCACTGAAAGTTGCCACCCAGGTTGATAGGGTTGTTAAGAAGGCGTACAGTATGTTAGGTTTTATTGGTAGAGGGATTGAGTTTCGGAGCCATGAGGTCATGTTGCAGCTGTACAAAACTCTGGTGCAGCTGCACTTGGAGTATTGCGTACAGTTCTGGTCACCGCATTATAGGAAGGATGTGGAAGCATTGGAAAGGGTGTAGAGGAGATTTACCAGGATGTTGCCTGGTATGGAGGGAAGATCTTATGAGGAAAGGCTGAGGGACTTGGCTGTTTTCCTTAGAGAGAAGAAGGTTAAGAGGTGACTTAATAGAGACATACAAGATGATCAGAGGATTAGATAGGGTGGACAGTGAAAACCTTTTTCCTCAGATGGTGGTGGCTAGCACGAGGGGACATAGATTTAAAGTGAGGGGTGATAGATATAGGACAGATGTCAGAGGTAGGTTCTTTACTCCGAGAGTAGTAAGGGCGTGGAATGCCCTGCCTGCAAAAGTAGTGGACTCGCCAACTTTAAGGGCATTTAAATGGTCATTGGATAAACATATGGATGATAATGGAATAGTTTAGGTTAGATGGGCTTCAGATTGGTTTCAGAGGTCGGCGCAACATCGAGGGCCGAAGGGCCTGTACTGCGCTGCTATGTTCTACGTTCTATGTGGTTGACTCTTAACTGTCCTCTGAAATGGCTGAGCAAGCCACTCAGTTCAAGGGCAGTTAGGAATGGGCAAAGCCAGTGACAATGTCACTTCCTGAAAGAATAAAGGAAAAATACCATTAAAAATCTACCAATTCTCAGTTTCAGTTTTCCAGCTTTTTTGAATGGAGGTGGTTTCAGATTTCTACTTCCCTTTCCTTGAAGAAATGCTTCCTGACATCACCTCTGAATGGCCTGCCTCCAAGTTGAAGGTTCTGCCCCCTTGTTCTGGACTTTCCAACATCAGAAGTCATAGTTTCTCTCTATCAACCTGATCAAATCTGTTAATCATTTTAAACACATCATTTAGAACATCCCTTAATCTTTTACACCCAAGGGAATACAGACCTGACTAAGTGAAGCTGTTGTATTCTGTATGAAATGACTATGTACATATATTGTGTTAGTAAACAATGATTTGCATGGTTTTATTTCTAGGCATATGCTCGCATTATGGACAATCTGAATGCCCTCACTTCCAGCTCTGCCAGGCAGACCTTCAAGAACATGCGCGCCATCTCCGCAGCGGTGGTGAGCAATGGTGGCACCGTGACTCCTCATCCCTTGGGATTTTAAGAAAGGAAGCCACTCTGCCTTGCCAGATCAGAATGTAAATCCACAGCCAGATCTACTCTGAATCTAACACTTCAGTCTTTAAAAATTGGAAGGTTTAATTACTGAACCTGATCTCCCCTCCCCATTTCAGACTGGGAGTGCCGTGATTGGTGCTGTTGCAGTTTTGAATCCTGAAAAGGTTTTAAAAAGCAATGCCCTATATGAATCACATTTATCCTTGCACTTGTTAACCACCAGCATTATCACTAGGGCTTTATTTAATAACAGCCTGCTTTAGGGCAGACAGTAGCATTGTGGTAATGTAACTGGACTAGTAATCCAGAGGCCCAGACTAATGCCCTGGGGACTTTGGTTCAAATCCCACCAAGACAGCTGGGGAATTTAAATTCAATCAATAAATCTGGAATTGAACGTTGGTCACAGTGTGGTGACCATGATAACCACCATCAATGATCGTAAAACCCCATCAATGTCCTTTAGGGCAAATATCCAACGTTCTTACCTGGTCTGGCCTACGTGACTCCAGACCCAGAGAAATGTGGTTTACTCCTGACTGCTCTGAGATCAGGGATAAACAACTATTGCTTGGGTCAGTAACACTGACACCCCATTAAAAAATGAGGGAAAAAGTGGTACTGGGTACAGTACTGAAAGAAGTCTGGTTACGTTACCCTGACGATGTTTAATGGGGACAGTGTAGAGGAAGCTTTATTCTGTATCTAACCTCGTGCTGTCCCTG
>NC_063376.1:990569-1004996 GCF_021869965.1 Rhincodon typus
AAGCTTTATTCTGTATCTAACCTCGTGCTGTCCCTGTCCTGGGAGTGTTTGATGGGGAACATTGTAGAGGAAGTTTTATTCTGTATCTAACCCCGTGCTGTCCCTGTCCTGGGAGTGATTGATGGGGAACATTGTAGAGGAAGTTTTATTCTGTATCTAACCCCGTGCTGTCCCTGCGCTGGGAGCGTTTGATGGGAACTTTTAATGGTGCCTGACATTAATGAATGTCCTTACAATCACTAGACGGGGAGAAGTTGTAAGGTTCTGTCAGAAGCCGCAGTAGGTTCATCTTCAGTATGTTGTCATTGCTGCTATTGTTTGAAACTTTACCTACAGCTTGATTCCGCAGAATCTGTGGGCACCTCTTTTTTTTTTCAAAAAAAAATCATTTAGCTTAAGGTGACAAGTCCAACATTCATTGTCCATTCTCAGTTGCCGTAGTTGGCAGTGCCATTTCAATGCAAAGTCCTGATAGTGTCTTGTATCTTTATCGGAAGTTTACGGCGATTAGAATCATTATTTACTTCTCACCTGAATGATGCGGGTTTAATATTGGCCAGTTTAAATCAGAAAAATAAAGACAATTGATTTGGAAGCTGATTTAGCAACAAATCAACAGCTTGAACTGCAGAAATCTTTTTTTTTAAACTTAGGTACTTCCTGTTCTGTAAGTCCGAGTGTGCAGTGTGCTGAGTGTGATCTGAGAGGAATAACTGGTGCCAGTGCGCACAGCAAAGCCTCCCTGAAGGAGCCTAATTGTTCTGCATTTTTATTGGTGTTTTGGTTAACTTTTTGTACTGCCCCATGAACTGTACCCATCGGCCAAAACCAAAAATGGTGACTCCTAGCTTCATGGGTCACGAGCAGCCTCCCAGCCTTCTGCCCTCAAAAGATGCTGGTCGCTGGAGCTTGCTAACAGTATTCACTCAAAACCCCTGATTGAAACAGGCTGGGTCACCATTGCTGGCAGAAGCTTAAATCGAGCACATCCTGCTCATGTAACTCGCACAAAGGCTGAAAACAACTCCACTTCCACTGTTTTATGAATCTATCAGTTCATAAATTGCTGTGTTAACTTGAAGCCATACAGTTATAAACCAGGCAGCATATGATTATTATTGGGGTGCCTATGGTTGTGGTTTCAGGAGAGGAGTTCAGCTCGTATGTAAATTCATATGAACCTTTGTAGAGAGATGTTGACAGGCAGCAAAGCAGGAAACAATTTTCCATCCTGTTCCCTCTTCATCAGACTGAACTGTAGAGCATTGCCTGTTTGCCCAGGGAGCCATTAGTCCTTCCTGTGGTAAGCTGTAAAATTTCAACCAGAATTCAGATTTCTAACAGTCAGCACATAAATGCAGAAGAGTCTTTTGTAAGATAATCAGGCAAAGAAACACAGGACTAATCTGTCATTCTGGGAGCTGTTTGTAGTTTTAAAAGAATCAAAAGCTTATTATCCTATGCATTTTTGAGTGATCTTTAACACAGTGTAAATTTTATTGCCTCGATTTATCTTTTAATGGTTCCCTCAACCCGAAACATGGGGTCAGAAAGGAAGCTACCTTCAGATTAGGGTTAATTAACTGCAAGTGCCCCTCCCCAAGTAACATTCTTCATATATACCTCCCTGTCTGTAACATATTGCAGCCTCTCAGCCTGGCACCTCAATGCTAGACACAGCGCAGCTTGTGCACTTGAGACTGTGTCTGTCACTGGACAACTTCATAAGGACAAGGGGAGACTATTCAGTTCAGCAAGCCTGTTCTGTCATTCAATGAGATTGTGGTTGATTTGTCTCCTAACCTGTCTTGGCTCCATGTCTAGCAAAAATCAGTTCATTGCAAATTAAAATCATTGAGCCAGCACCTACTGATTCTCAGGGAAAGAGCTCCACACTTCTACCAACCTTTGTGCAAAGATGTGCTTCCTAACTTCTCTCCAGAATTGTCTGGCTCTGATCTGTCCTCCCTCACCAACAGAAACGATTCCCTCTTTCTAACCTATCTTGAATTTTTTTCAAAATGCTAAAACCTTAATCAAATCACCTTCCAACCTTCTGCATTCCAGGGAATAAAAGAGTTTGTGTAATCTGTCCTCATAATCTAATCATCGGACAAATGAAGGGATTTTCTTGTCTGTGAGGAAAGATCAAGGAGTTGTGAAACTTCAAAGGGCTAAGACAGGCACAGTGGGCCAAATGGCCTCCTGTGTGGTCTGTGATTCTGTGGTCACGGAATGCTAGGTTGCATTCCTAGCAGAAGCTCAGAATCTGTATAGAGCAATCACTGGCATCAACCATCAAGCTGGTGTTAGAGTTCCCTGGTGGCAGTGAGCCTCCCTTTATTGTCATACAGTGAGGCCATTTCTAAATTTACCCTACATCCTCCCATCACTGTGAATCAGAAGCACCTTGTGCTGCTTACTGTTGTCACAGTGTGGCCTCAGCACATTCCTTGAGCAATAGAACTACACCTGTATCAGAGATAGTAGGAACTGCAGATGCTGGAGAATCTGAGATAACAAGGTGTAGAGCTGGATGAACACAGCAGGCTCTACACCTTGTACTGATGCTGCTTGGCCTGCTGTGTTCATCCAGCTCTACACCTTGTTATCTCATCATTCATAATATCAATTCAGCATGTACTCTCAATTGTGTACACATGTGGGAGAGAGTACAATGGGGTGAATTAAGAATTGCAGAAACCTCACGATTATCTCTGTGATAATGTACCTGCCATTTCTCTGTAGTAAGCGTTATTCTGGATGCTTTTGATTTTTATTCAAAGAAAGTAGCTTCCAAATAAAATTGCTTTCTCTGCAAGTCGTGTTAATCTGTGATGTTCAAAATGTATCCTACTCAGCAACACACACTAATTTTTAAAACAAAAGTTTTCTAGCCATGACTGCCACACTATTTCAGTCCATGGTGTGGTATACAATCATGGCATTATTTCAATATTCCTTTGATTTTTTTTCTTTCCTACTTCCAGGATGATTTTTTTCTTTTCTTTCCTACTTCCCGAGTCTGGCGCTGTTGTGAAGTAGTATTCAGAATTTAGTGAGCCTGGGTCATTCATAGTTTATACTTCTCAGAGAAGTTCCTTTCATGTTGCCAGTTGGTACACTTTCCAGCAATTTGCCTGCAAACTTGTCTACCATCAGTTTTTGTGGATACTGGATGTTCTTTCTACACAGTTACACCAAGGAGAAGAATCCCAGACCAGAGGATGCAATTGTGGTTGTCTGCACACATGGCACAACAGACACCAAAACTTCAGCGTTCTTTAGTTGCTGAGTCATATCACATCTCATTAAGACTGTGTCTGCTGGCATCCATAATCAGAGGGATACAGATTTAAGGTGTTTGGCAACAAAAAAGCCAGAGGCAACATGAGGAAAAGCAAATTAGAGTTGCCAGTTGGACTCTGTGCTACATATGCTGGACCTGCTCAGGGCCCTGTGTTTTTGCAGATAAAAAGAACATTTTCACACACCACCTGTTTCAGTTCAACAAAATAAGTGACAGCCACTTGCTGGTTCATTTTTCAGTGCAGAACACTAACCAATTGCAGTCAAACTTTCTGGTTTAAATCTTAAACAAAGCCTGGCAGTTAACTGTCAGACATAATTAATTGGTACATTCTCCATGACAACACACTTAACAATCTGTTTCACTTTCCAACAAGCCAGCACTTTCCTCTCATGCAGTGTAAATGTCTGTTCCCTACCCCGGAATTGGTATTCTTGCAAATTGTCCTGATGTGTGAAAGATTAAAAGCTTTGTCAAAATGTTTTTTTTTCAGCAGTACTCGGTGGCGTGGGGGAGCGGAATTGAGAGGCAAGCTTGGAAAAGAAATTGTTGAAACAATTTTAGGATTATGGGCAAAGGTGGGGTACTTGTAGAGCTTTGTCAATGAGGCTAAGTACAAGCATGATGGGCTCAATGCTGTCTTTCTGTGTCAAGCAATTACATGATTCAGTCAGGTTAGTTTTGTATATAAATACTGTCAAAATCCCACCGCTTACTCCGCAAGCAGAGCCCTGTATAACACAAGAAGCCAGATCCACCTATGGGAAGTTGTTTTCTGCATTTTAAACAATGTCTACATGCATTTATGTAGTAACTTCAATATAAGAAAATGTCCCAAGATACTGTGGCAGTTGGAGGCAGCTTTCAGTTTGAGAGTGGCATCTCCTCAGGGTTCTGCATTGGGCAGTGAGTGTACAGACCAATTGTTGACCCACAGACCTTTGAGAACATGAAGAAATAGCAGGAATACAGGTTTTGCTTCCTTTTTTTTCTTTTCTGTCCCTCTGTCTATCAATAAAGCACTTGCACTGAAAACCATGATATAACTTAATATTTTCTGAAGAAGGGTCTAGGCCTGAAACGTCAGCCTTCCTGCTCCTCTGATGCTGCTTGGCCTGCTGTGTTCATCCAGCTCTACACCTTGTTATCTCATGTAACTTAATAGACAAGTTGGCATTTTGAAAAATTCATAGTAAGTCCTGCTACTTATTAATGTCATTGCTGTCGTGCTTCAAGGAGAACTTTGGAGAATCTTTTCAGCCATTTCCTTTTTCCACCTGGAACATTAGCCATTTGAGGGTTGAGAGACAAGACCCTGGTGAAAGATGTGCTTTTCAGGCATCCAGACAGTGTCCAGTCCACTGTCGTCTAGTTTGCAGGAGTTTTGCCTGTATCCTCGTGGACCAAACTTCAAGGAGGACGCCAGCATTTTTTTCATGGTCCCATTGAATCCAGAGAAAGTAATGGAGGCATTGCTCACTTAATTTCTCTAGTGCTCTTATGTGTGTCAATAACATTCCAGAAATCCACTGCGGTACAGCAGTGTGGCAATGCCAATGCTCTATACACTCGGACAGACGCTGACTTGTTGTCAAACACTCACTATCATGGTTTGGGTCAAAAATCACACGACACCAGGTTATAATCTAACAGGTTTATTTGAAAATGCATGCTTTCAGAGCTCAGCTTCCTCAAAGGTAGTGTGAGAGAGAGGATGTAAGACACGGAATTTATAAGTTTAAAAAGTTAACAACCCTGAAACTGGCTGCCCCTTGTTGAATCTTTAATCAGTTAGGAAGGAGACTGCTGATTAAAATGCAAAATCCAGATTCCTCTCAAGTCATTGCCCTGAGATACTTAAATGTTTTATCAATGTATACAAGAGGTGACACCTCAGGTCAGACAATGTATTTTAGGTGTGAGGTCTTGCTTAGAAACTGGCTTTGTTTTAAACAGGTCAGGTTTTTTCTGAGAAAAACAGAATGTATCTGCAACTACACAAACATCTTGGATGAAATAATTCATGTGTGTGTCTGTGAGAGAAAGTGTGTGTGTGTGACGGAGTGTGTGTGTGTGAGAGGGGGTTTGTGTGAGAGTGTGTGTTGGGGGAGTATATAGTGTGGTGGGGTCATCTGTAGTGCAACATGAACTCAAGATCATGACTGAGGCTGTCCTCATGGGTATCGAACTTGACTATCAGCCTTTGCTTAGCAAGTTTGCATTGTTTTGTATCTTGAAGTCCACCTGAGAGAATGTTTAGCCGAAGATCGGAAACTGAATGTCCCTGACCACTAAAGTGTTACCCCACTGGGAGGGTGCATCCCTGTCCAGTGATCATTATGTGGTGTCCACTCATCAGCTGTCGTAGCATCTGCACGGTCTCACCAACAAAGCATGCCTCGGGGCATCCTTACCTGCAGCGCATGAGAGAGACAACATTGGCCAAGTCACATGAATATCTCCCATGTACAGGGTGGGTGATGTTTCCACATGTGACGATAGTATTCATGTTGATGATCTGACACGTCTTGCAGAGGTTGCCATAGCAGGGTTGTGTGGTGTTGCGGTCGGTGTCGTCCTGAACGCTGTGTAGTTTGCTGCGAACAATGGTCTGTTTAAGGTTGGGCAGTTTGAAGGTGAGAAGTGGAGGCGTGGGGAATATCATTGTGAAGTACTCATTGTTGTCGATAATGTGTTGAAGTCTGTGAAGAACATGGTGTAGTTTCTCCGCTCTGGGGAAGTACTGGATGACGAAGGGTACACTATCAGTCATATCTCGTGTCTGTCTTCTGAGGAGGTCATTACAGCTTTTCGCTATGGCACGACAGAATTGGCGATTGATGAGTTGAGCATTGTATCATGTTCTTATGAGGTCATCCTTCAACACCTTCAGGAGTCCATCGCATTCCCCCTCACCTGACTGGATCCTGTATATGCTTAGGGCTTGTCTGTATCTTTAATTATCTTGGGATGATGACTTGAGAGAAATTTGGATTTTGCATTTTAATCAGTAGTCTCCTTCCTAATTGATTAAAGATTCAACAAAAGGTGGCCAGTTTTGGGGTTGTTACCTTTCTGCGTATAAATTCTGTGTGTTATACTCACTCTCTCCACACTACGCCTTAGGAAGGAGCTGAGCTATGAAAGCTTGTGCTTTCAAATAAAACTGTTGGACTATAACCTGGTGTAATGTGATTTTTGACCTTGTTCACCCCAGTCCAACACTGGCATCTCCACATCATGCAGGTTGTAGAAGGCTGAGGTGATCCACTGTTGGATATCTTCATCAATGGGGGCTTTTAAGAGAGGCAGCTTACGAGGCACAGGATGTACATAGAACATAAAACGTTACAGCGCAGTACAGGCCCTTCGGCCCTCGATGTTGCGCTGACCTGTGAAACCAATCTGAAGCCCATCTAACCTAAACTATTCCATTATCATCCATATGTTTATCCAATGACCATTTAAATGCCCTTAAAGTTGGTGAGTCTACTACTTTTGCAGGCAGGGCATTTCACGCCCTTACTACTCTCTGAGTAAAGAACCTACCTCTGATATCTGTCCTATATCTATCACCCCTCAATTTAAAGCTATGTCCCCTTGTGCTAGCCATCACCATCCGAGGAAAAAGGTTCCCACTGTCCACCCTATCTAATCCTCTGATCATCTTGTATTTAACATATGTATTTACATATTTCAAACACACTCTTTCTCAAAGTAACTAGGAGGTAAAATAGTTGGCTGGGATGATATGAGTTTTGTTTTGGTAACATTCAAGGACAGACCAAGTTCTTTGTATGCAGAATTGAAGATTGAGAGTTGCTCGCAGAGTGAGCAACAACGCTGCAGCCACTGCAAACTCTCAATCATGTATAGTCTATGTTGGTCAGTTTAGTTTTGACACTTATCTGACCAAGGTTAAAGTGGTTTTATCTAAAAGGTATTCAGTACTGACACCAGAGGATGGCTGAATTTTGGTTAAATGCGATCACACAGCCTTACTTCACCCTGACTCCTATTCAAAATTTGTTGCAGTCATATCATCTTAAAGCACTTGCAGGACTGTGATGTTTCTTCACATTCAAATTTCTGGAGAATAATCTACAGAGCCTTATGATGTACTGAGTCAAATGCTTTGGCTTGATGAATGCAGAGAAGAGTTCCTGCTGATGTTCTTGACATCTTTCTTGGATTTGTCTGGCAATGACTTGCTTCACATGAGCGTTATCTATCAAAACTTGACACTGAGACTCGGGGAGATACTATGATAAATAACAAAAGCTTTGTCAGATAGATTTTAGGGAATATTTTGAAGGAGAGAGAGAGAGAAATGAAGAGGCTTTGGAGGGAATTCCAGAGCTTAGGGTCCAGGCAGCTGAAGACACCAACCAATGGTGGAGCAATGGAAATTGGGAATGTACAAGAGACTAGAATTGAAGCAGCATAGAGATCTCAGAGGACTGTAGAGGCTGGAAGAGGTTACATTACTAGGAAAGGATGAGGCCATGGAATCAAAATGGTGGCATTACCAGACAGGACACCACTGTAGGTCAGCAAGTGAACAGCAATTGGTTTGTAGAATTTGCCCTGTCTCCCAATTTCTCATCAACTAGACAACTTGGAGACTTGCCTCCGCCTGTCTTCTCTACATGGCTGGAATTAGGCTCTCAATTCCATATTCTTATTGAATTCAAATTCCACCATCTGCCGTGGCAGGATTCAAACCTGGAGTTCCCTAAACATTACCTGCATCTCTGGATTAACAGTCCAATGAGAATACCACCAGGCCACCATCTCCCTCCAGAATCCTAGAATCTTTTCTAGGAAAATAGCAAAACATTGAAACCTCTGAGTTGCAACTATGGAATAGGTGAGCAAAATGGACTGGTGCTCTCTGTCATGTTTTCATCAAGAGACTGGACAGAGAATCAAGATTGGCAACCTGAGCTTTTTTTCTGATGAAGAGTCTAGGCCCGAAACGTCAGCCTTTCTGCTCCTATGATGCTGCTTGGCTTGCTGTGTTCACCCAGCCCTGCACCTTGTTGTCTGGCAACCTGAAGTATTTTGTTGTTGTTTTTGACATCACTCCTCTTGTGGTTGCCACAGGAAATTTTTGTGCTTCTGCAACAGTCAATGAGAATATTGTATAGTATGTATTATGTATGGTTAGGCATGGTGTGCTTTGTGGAAGAAATTTATCAATTCCATCAGTTACTGGTGACAATCCTCAATGCAGTAACCTTCATAGGGTCAGCTATAGTTCAGATGGTAAAATTCTTATCTCCAAGTCAGAAAGTTGTAGCTTCAAGGTCCAATCCAGATACTTCAATCACTATCCAGAGTGCCACACCCTTGCTGTAGGTCAAGAGGTTTCTCCAGTATTTCCAATTGGATTTGTTGGTAGGGGGTGGGTTTAGGTGTGATGCTCTTTGGAGGGTCAGCGTGGACACGATGGGCTGAATGGCCTGCTTCCACACTGTAGGGATTCGATGACTATCTTACAAAGACGGCCTTACTTTTCAGCACCTGCAACACAGCAAATACCTTCTCTACACCCAACATATCAAAGCTGCTCATAATTTTAAAAACCATGAGATGTAGGAGGGAAGTAGGCCATTCAGCCCATTGAGTCTGCTGTCCAATTCATAGCTGATCTGGTAATCCTCAACTCTACTTTCTTGCCTTTTCCCCCCATAACCCTTGGTTCCCTTACTGATTAAAAATCTGTCTATTTCAGTCCTAAATTTGCTTAATGACACAACCTCAAAAGCACTCTATGGTAAAAAAAATTCAACAGATTGACAATCATCTGACAGAAGAAATTCCTCCTCATCCCTGTCTTAGATATGTGTCACCTTTTCCTGAGATTATGGCCTTTGGTCCTAAACTCACCCACAGGGTGAAACAACCTCCTGCATCTACCCTGTCAAATCCCTTAAGAATCTTGAATGGTTCAATAAAGTCACATCTCATTCTCCTATATTCCAATGACTAGAGACTACACTGACTCAAACTCTCCTCATGAGACAGTACCTCCATACGTGATATCAGCCTAGGGAACCTTCAGTTGCCTGCCTGAAATGCCAGTATACCTTTCCTAGATAAGGAGCCAAAACTTTTTTTTAATTCATTCACGAGATGTGGACATCACTAGCTAGGCTAGTGTTTATTGCCTGTCCCTAGTTACCCAGGGGGCAATTAAGAGTCAACCACATTGCTGTGGATCTGGAGTCACTTGTCGGCCAGACCAGATAAGGACTGCAGCTTCTTTCCCTAAAGGATGTTAGTAAACCAGATGGATTGGTTCCTGACAATTGTTCAATGGTCATCATTAGAAACTTAATTCCAGGGTTTTTTTTCATGTAATCAAATTCAAATCTCAGCACCAGCCATGGTGAGATTCAAATCCATGTCCCCAGAGCATGACTTGGGTCTCTGGATGAATAGTCTAGCAATAATACCACCAGGCCATCGCCTATCCTGTTCAGTGTGCCAGTTGTGGTCTGACTAGGGCCTTGTATATTTTTAGCAAAACTTAACTACTTTTATACTTCAATCCCTTTGAAATAAGGATCAACATTCCTCAATCAAGTCACTCCTCAGCCTACTCCATGCCATGATTTTGTTGAATGGCAGGGAAGGCTTGTGGTTGGTTGGCTCGCCGAGCTGGTTCATTGTTCTGCAGATGTTTCGTTACCCTTGTGGGGCCAAACAGCCTACTCCTGCTCCTGTTTTTTATTTTGTTAAGAGGTGGCCCTTTCAACTCTGCAAAACTCCCTCAGCTTTGCACAGGTTATGTCAGCCCAGACTGCAGGGTTTGAGTACATGGAGTAGGCTGGAATCCACAACCTTCCAACTCTGGGGCATAAGTGAAAATTGGTAGCCACTTTTACTAAATTACAGAGATAGTAGGAACTGCCGATGCTGGAGAATCTGATATAACAAGGTGTAGAGTTGGATGAACACAGCAGGCCAAGCAGCATCAGAGGAGCAGGAAAGCTGACATTTCGGGTCTGGACCCTTCTTCAGAAAAAAAAAGGGTTCAAACCCAAAACGTCAGCTTTCCTGCTCCTCTGATGCTGCTTGGCCTGCTGTGTTCATCCAGCTCTACACTTTACTAACTTACAGCTGTGATCGCGGCTGTGATTATTTGGCTGCAAATTTCTTTGGGACATCCTAAGTTTTTAGAAGTTGTTATCGAAACAAAAATCTTAAATTATTTCAGAATCTATTTTATCTTTGATTAGATAAGTTTATAACAACATGGTGGGTGGGAATAGGTTTTAGGCCTTGGCAACACAACAGACTGGATACTCCAGAATTAGCACCTTTGGGGGTGGATGACAAAGAGGACCTACAAACTCTTTGAAATGGCTTACAAGCTGTTTTATCAAGTGTCTGCTCTAAATAAAAGAGGTTGTAATTGTAACCACCTTGGTCACTGGAAACTGTGACTGCCCACTCTGATGGATTGTTGGTTCAATAAGTACCCAGTCTAAGATGCAGAGTGATCAGAGGCCCTGTTTATTTCCAGATCTCTGATCACCTGATTCAACCATTTGCCCGATTATCTATCTATGTAGACAATCTTAATTTCTTCTTTTGGTTAACTTGAATTGCTGTTGTAAACATTAAAATGTAGATCGAAGAGATCGTATCTAGGGTACAAATGAGGCACTGAAAGATATGGCATTGATTATCATCTTAGATTTTGAAACCATACTCAATTTTCTTACTGGCTTTAGTTTATCCTACATATAGCTGATTCTTGATTATCTTGCATATGGCTGAAGCTGTGTAGTTTGGGGAAAGATAATTGGACCAGGGAACACATGTTTATATTTGCATTATCAATTCCTAAGTTAGCATGTATAATGGGATTTATCTATATAAACATGCCGTGTTGTAATTCCTTCCCTTTTCTACAGTAGTGGCATAGCTTCCAAATTAAATATGGTTCCACTTCTGTAACATCTCCGGCTCCCAACCATACCTCAGCCCAAGCGCTGCTAAAAATCTCCAGACTCAACCATTCTAATCCTCTCTTGGTTAACTCCCAAATTCCAATTGTCCAAAAACTTATACCCAAAACACTTTAGCTCTGTATCCTACTTCTCACCAGTCTTAACCCTCAGTGCTGGTTGAACTATATTGACTCCTGCGGTGACAACATCTCAAGTTTTAAAATTCTTATCCTTGAGTTCAAATCCCTGAATGGCCTCACCCCTCCCTATCTTTGAACTCATGACCTGCCAACTCTCAGTTGAGAATGCACTCTGACATATATTAAAATGGAGACCTGTTTGGATTATAGGAGGGATATGATAGCATTGGAGAGATTTGCAGAAGAGATTTACCAGGATGTTGCCTGACCTGGAGAGGATGGATAAATTTAAGGTTGGGGCGGAAGGTTTAGAGGAGATATGAGGAAACACACTTTCTCTCAGAGGGAGGGAATTTGGAACTCACTGCCTGTAAGGGTGGTAGAGGCAGAAACCCATTTAACATTGAAGGAGTATTTAGATGTACACTTATAATGCCAAGGCAAATAAGGTTATGGGCCAAGTGCAGGAAAATGGGATTAGAATAGTTAGGTGGTTGTTTTTGACCAGTGTGGACACGATGGGCCAAAGGGCCTTTTTCCGTGCTGTAGATCTGTATGACTCTATAAATATCCCAAGGACACTATTCCACGAGCAATAAGTTGTCTTACTGTGCATTAACCAGTTATTTATCTCAATGTTGCTTTGGGCTTTTGAGCGGTAAAACACTGCTTGTAGCAACAATGAGTGAACTTCAAACCACTTCAGCACATGCAAAGTGTTTTGGGCCCTTTTCAAAAGGGGTATTGTAACCCCCTACACACCACAATAGTTTTGGGAGGGTTTGCATTTTATCTAACCAATGTTACACACAAAGGTTAAGATTTATGAGGATGTTGCCAGGCTTGGAGGGTTTGAGCTATAGGGAGAGGCTGAATAGGCTGGGGCTATTTTCCCTGGAGTGGCAGAGGCGGAAGGGTGACCTTATAGAGGTTTATAAAATCATGAGGGGCGTGGATAGGGTGAATAATCAAGGTCTTTTCCCCCAGGGGTGGGGGAGTCCAGAACTAGTAGGCATAGGTTTAAGGTGAGAGGGGAAAGATTAAAAAGGGATCTGAGGGGCAACTTTTCCACGCAGAGGGTGGTGTGTGTATGGAAATGAGCTGCCAGAGGAAGTGGTGGAGGCTGATACAATCACAACATTTAAAAGGCATCTGGATGGGTATATGAATAGGAAGGATTTAGAGGAGTATGGGCCAAATGCTGGCAAATGGGATTAGATTTATTTAGGCTATCTGGTCGGCATGGACAAGTTGAGCCGAAGGGTCTGTTTCCGTGCTGTACAGCTCTAATATTCTGACTCTATTAAACTGCATCTACAAAGGACTGAAAGGATTAATGAAAGTAAGAACAAAATAATTACATTTTGAGTGGCATACTTGGTGAATGCTGCCAATATATCCTTGTTCTTGATAAAATATTGAACTTAGTTTCGCTCACTCTCTCTCACTTACAATTGCGAGCTTCCCATTTGGTTATTAGTCAGTTGCTGTCTGACCACTGATCACAGCTAGGCCTCTTTCACTTCTCGCTTGTGTATCTTTCAGTCTCGTGTGGCTGACCAGATGGGGAAGCAGCAGGAAAGAGCAAAATGATTCAATGGGCCTTTGGTCAACGACAAAGCCTTACATATCTATCATAAACAGAAATAGCCGGAGAAACTCAGCAGGTCCGGCAGCAAGTATGGAGAGAAATCAGCGTGAATGTTTCAAATCCAGTGATCCTCTTTCAGAACTGGACTCAAAAGGTTAACTCTGCTTTCTCTCTACAGATGCTGCCACACCTGCTGAGTTTCTCCTGCAATTTCTGTTTTTCTTTCAGATTGTCAGCGTCTGCAGTTCTTTGCTTTACCCCACATTTATAATGGCAGCTTTCACCCAGTAAAATATCCCAGAATGCTTTCTGAGGGCAAGATCAAGATGCAGAGAACTGTCGGGACGGCTGCCGATGGTGGAGCAATGGGAATGGGTGATGACCAAGGAGTCAGACAGGATCGGTTCAGAGATATCAGAGGGTTGTGAGGAACTGGAAGAGCCTACAGAGTTAGCAAAGGACGAGGACAAACAGGGATTTGAACATGAGGCTGTGAACTTTGTAATCAAGACAATTAGCAGCCAATGTAGGTCAGTGAGAACAGGGTATTAGATGAACTAGGTAAGAGGAGTTGCCCTAAAACCCAATGGGTATTTTTTAAAATGTAACATGAACATCCGCTCCGACTGGAATCTGAACCTGTGCCTCATTTCCTCGAATCAGCCGTGCCTCTCTCTTTTGGCTTTTTTAAACATGAGAAATTTTAAAAGTAAAGATTTCACTGATAAAACGGAAAAAAAAATAATATGCATGTTCAGCACATCTTACATCCTGCTTGACAAATGTTCAAATGCCTTTTTCAATATTTGGTATTGCCAGATTTGTTTTACACTTTTGGGTAGTAAGATTAACCCTAACCCCCTGGATCACCCCATCTCGCTCCCAATTTAATCATTATTTTCCTGATTATTGTGACTCCCAATGTACTCTTGGCAGCCTCCAACTTTCACCCTCTGTAAGCTTTAATAAATCCCACACTCTGTAGTCTCTATTCTAAATGACACAAACTTCTGTTCATCCACTACAGCAGGTCATATTGCAGCCCTACTCTCAGTGCTCTCACTCCAATACTGCATGATATCCTCAGCGCTGACCCTCCGACAGCGCGGCACTCCCTCAGCGCTGACCCTCCGACAGTGGGGCGCTCCTTCAGCACTGACCCTCCGACAGTGCGGCATTCCCTCAGCACTGACCCTCCGACAGTGCGGCATTCCCTCAGCACTGACCCTCCGACAGTGCGGCGCTCCCTCAGCGCTGACCCTCCGAGAGTGTGGCGCTCCCTCAGCACTGACCCTCCGACAGTGGGGCGCTCCATCAGCATTGACCCTCCGACAGTGCAGCACTCCCTCAGCACTGATCCTCCGACAGTGCGGCACTCCCTCAGCGCTGACCCTCCAACAGTGCAGCGCTCCTTCAGCAATG
>NC_063376.1:1005006-1030336 GCF_021869965.1 Rhincodon typus
CCCTCGGCACTGATCCTCCGACAGTGTGGCACTCCCTCAGCGCTGACCCTCCAACAGTGCAGGGCTCCCTCAGCACTGACCCTCCGACAGTGCAGCACTCCTTCTCCACTGACCCTCCGACAGTGCGGCACTCCCTCAGCACTGACCCTCCAACAGTGCAGCGCTCCTTCAGCACTGACCCTCTGACAGTGCACCCTCCCTCAGCACTGACCTTTTGACAGTTCAGTGCTCCCTCAGCACTGACCCTCCGACAGTGCCCGCTCCCTCAGCGCTGACCCTCCGACAGTGCCCGTTCCTTCAGCACTGACCCTCCGATAGTGCAGCACTCCTATTGCGGCACTCCCTCAACACCAAGTACTGTCACTTCCGAGAGTATAGTCCCACCCAAACACACACCTGCCCTCCCACAACCCAAGTATTTTCCTGGGACTGACAGCCTGAATTATCATCAGGGGAGTTGTGGTGTCAGGGTAATGTCACTGGACTAGACACTCAGACATTCCAGGCTGATGTTCTGGTGATATGTGTTCAAACCCACAATGGGAGAAAGTAATGTTTAAATTCGATAAAAATCTGGAAAAAAGCAGCTGTCCTAACAAGTGACTGTGTAACCACTGGTTCACTCATATTCCTCAAGGCATGAAATCTGCCATCCTTACCTGGTCTAGTCTACATGATGCTCCAGACCCACAACAATATGATTGACTCTTAACTGACCTCTGGGCCATTGGGGATGAATAATCAATGCTGGCCCAGTGAGCAATGCCCCAGTCCAACAATTTTAAAAAAGTCCATTTACTGGGATTTGAATCTTCTTGACTGAGTGGTGTCAGTTTTACCCACTGACCCATTGCTGATCAGCGGAGATGAAGATTGAGTTAGCAAAGAGAATTAGAAAGTGAAGAATTTAACCAGGAGAGGGAGGTGAGGAAATCAAAGCAACAACATTGTGTAACATCACAGAGGAGGTATGACAAATAGAGCAATAAACAGTGAAAAAGGGATATAGGATGTAGAAAACAGACAATAGGTCAGAAATATTAAGAGTCAAAGACAGACCATGCATAGAGACAGAGGGGAGACTTGAGACAGAGAGCAAAAATTGGGAGTAGTCTTCTATTCCACAGCTTTCTAGATAACAGGTTAAAATATGGGATATGGGAATAGCATAGGAAAATAGCCTTGAGGTAGATGAGCAACCATGAACTAAAATGGCAGATCAGGCTTGAGGGGCTGAATGGCCAGCTCCTGCTGCTACATTTGGTCTCTGTTCAATAAAAAACCCCAGGAAAACAACACAAAGTTTAATGACTGGTAGAACTTCGTAAACATTTCCCCGCAGTCAGGTTCCCTGGCAACTCGGAGACCAAATTCCCAGGAAGCAGACTGGGAATTTTTTAAAAAATCATAAAATAGGAAAACCCACAACGTTAATGAGAGCTCAAACTCAGCTAACAATGAAAGGGCAGGAGATTTCCCAGGGTGAAATATGTCTCTCTCTATCTATCTGTCTCTCTCTTTCTGGCTGTCCAAACAGTTGAGATAATGATCAAATAGCAGGTTTCGCTAACCAAGGCAGGTTCATGTGACTGCTAGAGATCAGCAATTCCCAAGCCTCAGAAACCCTGGGAGATCTGGAATCAGCAGCTTGTCTCCACCACAATTAAAAAATAGAATAAGATTATAGAGTTCTGGCCCTGATTCCCTTCAAGATGTTGGCTCCAGTCCCATGGGACTCATCATCTTGAACTGTAGCTTCTGTTAAGATGGCTTCTATAACATAAACACTTAACAAACCATGTTACTATTTATGGTTATTAAATAATTTACAGACATGTCAAAGTCATATTGTAGTTTCCTTACATTGCAACATGTTTCATTAAGTACTTTCATTGGGCTGTGAAGTGTTCTGCAACGGCCTGAGGGGGTAAAAGGCATTGTTGAAATGCAAGAATCTCTTTTGTCAGATTGCAATTCAGTTTTAGGACAAAATACCTTTGTCTTTTCTTTCCATTTTTCTCTATTCATCAGCTAGGGGTAGAACCAGAGATTAATACAGCTAAAGAGGAGGCCATTCAGTGCTGTCTGATTAGTCCCATTCCAATTTCCCCCCACCCTACCCTCTCCCACAGCCACATAAAATTCTCCCTTTGAAGTATTTATCCAATCCTCTCTCAAAAGTTACTATTCAAGGTTAGGCGGCAAATTTAAGTGAAAATCATGACGGATTTTAATTGAGTAAATATGGAAAAACAGTTCCCAGTGGCAGGAGGGTCGAGAACCAGAGAGACACAGATTGAAGAGAATTGACAAAAAACTGCCAAAAAAAGACAGACATCAGCAAAAAGCTTTGTGTTAAGCAGCAATTGTTTTGAAATCTGGAGCACACGGCCTGAAAGAGTGACAGAAGCAAATTCACAGTAAAGTTCAAAAAAGTGATAATAAATCAAAATGCTCCAAAGTGGATAGAGAAAATGAACTTCATGCAAAGATGCGAAACATTGCTTCAATTGGAAGGATGACAAGGAGGGGTTACAAAAGCTAGCTTTTCAAAGAAGCATCTAAATAATACTATAGAAAATATACCCACATCTGTTTAAATGTCATATAAAGTGTAGGAAGTGCTTTGTCAGAATGAGAGTTTGCAACATAAGAACAGTTTGCAATCTCTAAAATAAGCTGTGAATGGTTCTGGTGTGTTTCCAGCAGGTATTCTCATGTTACCGTGCACTTGGAATTTTGGAGTCAGGTGTTGGGAGCACAAAGTCCGAATGCCATCTATATTGAGCAAGAAACTGCACTGATATACAGCCTTCCACATCCTGATACTGCTTCATAAGCAACCAACTGCTGGGCCTGATGGTGTGTAGTGATGCTATGGAACTGGTAGCTGAGGCTGGAAGGTCATTGATCTGAATTATTAGCACTGTTTTACTCTCCAGAGACATTGTCTGACTGACTATATATTTCTAATATTTCCAGTTTTTATTTTAGTGTTCACAGTACTCTGTTTTGTGCCAGTAACTAAAGGGCTTAGCTGGATTGCCGATCCAGGAGAGAGTGAGTTCAAATCTCACAATGCCACACTTTTAGAATTTAAATTCAGCTCACAAAATATCAGAAATGACATGCTGGTTACATTAACAGTGATCATGAAGCTGTATCCAGGAATGTTGTTAAAACACACCGGTTCACTAAGAGTTGTGAGGAAAGGAAATCTGCTTTCCCAATTCAATCGGGAATCATAGGTGACTCCAGTCCAGTGTTGTTAACTGACTCTTAATTGCCCTCTGGTGGCCTAGGAAGCCACTTAGATCCATCATAATGATGGGTTCTGTAAGAAACCACTTTTTTTTTTCCTGGGACTATATGTGAAATGGAAGTTGGACTGCTACATAACTGAAAAACCAAGAGAGTTTTGCAACTTGAAAATCGAGCGCTGCACATTTTTGAGCTGTGCAGTGCTTTACTTTTTGAAGAAAATTTGAGATGGACCAGCAGAACAGACTTTTGAGTTAAGGAAATTCTGCTTGGAAGGGATCCTCCAACTGGTTAAGCTGCAGTGTTAAAGGCTGTAAATGTCAGGGCAGCAAAGAGAGAAATATACAGACTTGAGAATTAAAGCATCTATCTCTCCCTTTCTCTCCATGTCTCCTTGGGTGAAATAGACAGAGAGCCAAGGAAACTTAAAAGAAAGAATTCTAACAAGAAATTCACTTCATAAACTATCGAATCAAAGAACAGCCATCACATGGCAGGCAACTGTGTCAGTGATGCTAAAAATCGACAAAGACAATGTGAGACAATTTAACCTACCCTTGAAATCTGGATTTGTGACCCTCAGAATTTTGTTTATCCTGTCGACATTTCTTTTACATCCATAATATTTGTGTCAATCTGTCTTTTGTCTGTCTATGTGTGTATTTGGGGTTTCTGAAGGAGCATGGCTAAAGTTCATCATTGTAGATTAGAAATTGTTCCTTTTTCTCCGTCCTTTGTTTAACTTAAGTGTATTGCAATAAATAGGGTTATTTTCTGTTAATGATGAAACTTGATTTGAGTTGCTTTTGTCCTGAATAATCAGTCAGGCAAATCGGTCACCTTGCTGGTCTAATTAGGATTTTATACATTCTGGGATGACTTGTGAAACTGTGGAGACAATTATCACCGCGCTCTTCCCAATTAAATCTTAAACAGTTCCAGAACGCAGTTCACCTACCACCCTTCCAGGACATTAAGGAGTACTCCCCTGACTTTTCCCAGTCCAGACCGTGGGATCTTTTACATCCACCTGAGAGGACAGTCAGGGCTCTAATGTAGTCCCTTGTCTGATAATAAATGCTCAGATACCTTTGGGACTTGACAATGTTCATCTCTCAGACTTTTGCAGAAACTGACAAACAGCACAGTGTTAGGTGAGGTAGCATGCCCCCAATACCCCTCCCTTGGAACCAAATAGCTGTTCAACAGTTGTGACCCGAGCAATAGTTTGAGTGCGAGGTGGGGGATGGACAGGACCAATCACTCTCGGCCAACAATGTTTTAGTTTCCACTTCTCCCCCTCCTTCTCTCTGAAATTTTATTAATGCTACATCGCTGTAGCACAGCTGAGCCTATATGTCTGCCATGCCTCAGCTGGTACCATTTCACCTCTTGAATCAGATGTATGTGGGTTCAAGTCCCATCCCAGAGACTCAAGGGCAAATTCCAGGCTGGTACCTCCAGTACAGAGTAGCTCAGTAGTACTACTACTACCTAAGCTGGTTGAATCCTAAAGGGCATTGCTGCTAGAGTGAGTCTGCGACAGGTAGTGAGAACATCAACAAGAAAGAAAAACATACTTGGAAGTCAATCTCATCAATCTACCTGCCACAGATGTATCTGTGCATTGTGGAGATAAAGTCCTATCTTAACAATGAGGATACCATCCATCATATTGTGTGGCACAACCACAATGCTGGATAGCATAGATTTTGAACAGATATAGCAATTCAGGATTGGGCAAGACTGAGACATTGTGGGCCAGCAGAAGCAGCAGCGGAATTGTACTCAACCATAATCTACACCCTCATGGTCCACCTTATCCTTCATTTTACCAATACTACCAAGTCAGGGGATTACCCCTGGTTCAATGAAGAGTGCAGAAGTGCATTCCAGGAACATCACCAGGCATACCTAAAATAAGCATGTCAACCTGGGGAAGCTACAACACAGGACTACCTAGGTGGCAAACAGCATAAGCACCAAGTGCTAGACAAAGCTAAGTGATCCCTCAGCTGATGGATCAGATCTAAGCTTTGCAGGTCTGTCACATTCAACATGTATGGTAGTGGACCACTAAACAACTCACTGCAGGAGATGACTCTCTACTTTAGAGACTTTTAAGTGACTCTTGGATAGGCACATGGAAGATAGTAAAATGTAGGGTATGCAGGGTAGTTTGATCTTAGTAGGATAATAGGTCGGCACAACATCGTGGTCTGAAGGGCCTGTACTGTGCGGTACTGTTCTATGTTCTATGCTCAGATAGTCCCATCCTCCATAATGGCAGAGCCCAGCAAAAGATAAGGCTGAACTATTTGCAACAATCCAAGTGGATGATCCATCCCAAGCATCATAGGTGACAGTCTTCAGTCAATTTGATTCATGCCACATCATTTAAAGAAATGGCTGAAACACTGGATACTGCAAAGGCAATGGGCCCTGACAATATTCCAGCAATAATACTGAAGTCATGTGTTCTAGTACTTGCCACACACCCTCACCAAGCTGTTCCAGTACAGCCTACCTGACAATGTGGCAAAGTGCCCAGGTATGACCTATACAGAAAAAAACCAGCCAATTACCATTCCATCAGTCTACGCTCAAACATCAGTACATTGATGGAATAGGGTCATCAACACTTCTATCAAGCAACACCTGCTAAGCAATAACCTGCTCACTGATACTCAGTTTGGGTTCTGCCAAGGCCGCTCAGCTCCTGTCCTCATTCTAGTCTTGGTTCAAACATGGACAAAAGAGCCAAATTTCAGAGGTGAAGTGAGAGTGACTGTACTTCATGTCAGGGCAATATTTGACTGAATGTGTCAACCAGTATCTCTAGCAAAATTAGAGTCAATGGGAATCAGGGGAAAATTCTTAGGTGGTTGGAGTCAGACCTAGCACGCAGGATGATGGTTGTGGTTGTTGGAGATCAATCATCGCAGCTCCAGGACATCTCTGCAGGCATTATTCAGGGTAGTGTCCTAGGGCCAACCATCCTCAGTTGCTTCATCAATGACCTTCCCTCCATCATAAGGTCAGAAGTGGGGATGTTCGCCAACGATTGCACAATGTTCAGCTCCATTAAGGACTGCTCAGATACTGAAGCAGTCCACATCCAAACGCACCAAGACCTGGAAAACATTCAGGCTTGAGCTGAAAAGTGACAAGTAACATTCATGCCACACAAATATTGGGGGATTCAGTGATGGTAATGTCATTGAGTGTCAAGGGGCTTTTGACTCTTTCGTTGGAGATGGCCATCGTGAAAGAATCTAACCATTGCCCCTTGATACTCAACGACATTACCATCACTGAATCCCCCAAAATCAACAACCTGTGTGTTTTATTGACCAAAAACTGAACCATATATATACTGTGGCTACAACAGCAGGTTGGAGGCTAGGAATCCTGCAGTGAGTATCTCAGCTCCTGACTCCAAAAAGCCTGTCCACCATTTACAAGGCATAAGTCAGGAGTGTGATGGAATAGTGCGCAATGGCCTGGATGGGTGCATCTCCAAGAAGTTGAGAACTCAAAAGGTTTGACACCATCCAGAAGCCACTGGCAGCCCGCTTGACTGGCACCACATCCACAAACGTTAACTCCATTTACACCGCCACACATTGGCAGCAGTGTACACCATCCACAGTTTGCACTGCAGAAATCTACCAAGGCTCCTGAGACAGCACCTGCACCAAATTGACTGCAACAGGTCAAGAAAGCAGCTCACCATCACCTTCTCAAGGCCATTAGGAATGGACAATAAATGATGGATGAGCCAGCAACACCCACATTCCCTGAGTGAATTGAATAAAAGGCACAAAGGGCTCTGATACATCCTGAGGCTGCACTATAAAAACGGAAGTCTTTTCTTACCACAGTTGTGAAATCTTTACCTTTAACACCGATTTGCTTGAAGACTGTCTGAAACGGAATTAATTCAATGTCTTTAAAGAATGACCTTTTATGTACATTGACCTTTATGAGCTGGAACCATACCAGGCCTTGAAATATCACATTCCTCCCGCTCCATTTAATTGCATGTTTGAAGATTAAGAAGACTTCTCTGACAGATTAATCTGCTGAACTTTCTTTGCATTCTGCAATATGCAAAATTATATTCTCACTCACAACAATTTACACTCAGATACAGCCTTTAATGTAGAAAATGACTTAAGCCACTTCACAGAATCAGAAAAATTCTGCCACCAAACCGCACTGAGATATCAGAGGTCAGATTTAAACAGCACCTTAAAAGGAAAAGAGAGATGTAGAGGTTTAGGGAGGGAATTCCCAAGCTTAGGACCAAGGCAGATGAAAGCACAGCACCAACGACAGACGATTAGAATCAGAAGATGCTGAAGGGAGTAAATTGAATTGTATGAGTGCAGAGATTCAGACAGCTGTATTGTCTAGAGGAGGTTTTCTTAAAATTCATTCCTGGGATGAGGGTGTCGCTGGCTAGGCCAGTATTTATTGCCCATCCCTAATTGCCCAGAGGGCAGTTAAGGTTATAAAGCTAGGGAACAGTTTTGGAGGTTGGAGAGGTTTAGAGAGATAAGGACGGTTGTAGGGACCAGAGGAGATTACAAAACTAATAATCTATTGGAATCCTCATATCTTTGTCCAAGACCTTTCAACCTAATAGCACTATAGGTACACTGACACTGGAATAATGTCTAAATAAAAACCAAAAGAACTGTGGATGCTGTAAATCAGGAACAAAAACAAAGTTGCTGGAAAAGCTCAGCAGGTCTGGTAGCATCTGTAGAGGAGAAAACAGAGTTAACGTTTCTGTCCGGTTCTGAGGAAGGGTCACCGGACCCGAAACGTGAACTCTGTTTTCTCCTCCACAGATGCTGCCAGACCTGCTGAGCTTTTCCAGCAACTTTGTTTTTGTTTTTGTTCCTGGAATAATGTCTGTTACTTTATCCCTAAATAAGTGAACTAGACGGATTTTCGGACAATATAACAGTTTCATGGCTACCTTTACATGTGTCAATTTTTTTAACTGATTTTTTTTCACAGTTTCACAAACTGTGCCATGATGGCATTTGAACTCAAGTTCTTTAGATTTATTGGTCCAGCTTTATAAACAATATAATTCATCCAAGTGTATGCTTGCTTGTGGACAACTGCGCTCCCAAGACAAATACTCCAGAGGATGTTCAGGTGCTTGGAGATTGCTTTAGCCTTGCTTCAGACACTTTGGTCAGACAATAAGTGTGTTAAAGACATCTTTTATCAACCCTGGTTATGTGCTCTGAGACAGCATAATTACTAACATCAACACCCCACTCTGCTCAGTCTAGAGGGTTTGCTATATTGAGACTATTTTCTCCAATAACACCACACTGGATGACAAAATTGACCATCACCTGGCATAAGCAAGCTCAGTCTTTTGGCTGGCTCACTCACAGACTTTGGGCAGAACATGAGTCCTGTCAGAACAAAGATCAAAGTCTGCTTGGCAGTGGTTCATGCGTTACTTCTCTATGAGAGTGGGATTTGGACAACTTACTGGCATCAGACATAAAGTAACAGAAGTAGAACACAGAACATAGAACCGTACAGCACAGGAACAGGCCCTTCAGCCCATGATATTGTGCCGACCATGACGACAAATGAAACTAATCCCTTCTGCCTGCCTTTGATCCATATCCTTCCATTCCTTGCATATTCATGTGCTTTTTAAAAGTCTCTTAAATGCCCCTATCGTATCTGCCTCCACCACCACCCTGGCAGTATATTCTAGACTTCTACCACTCTCTGTGAAAAAAACCTGCCCCTCACATCTGCTTTGAACTTTCTCTAACCTTAAACCCCTAGGATTAGACATTTCAACTGCGGGAAAAAGATTCTGACTGTCAACCCTATGTATGCATCTCATAATTTTATAAACTTCTATCAAGGCTCCCCTCAGCCTCTGCTGCTCAAGAGAAAACAACCTCAATTTTTCTAGCCTCTCCTTATAGCTCATACCCTCTAATCTGGGCAGTGTCCTGGTAAAACTCTCCTGCACCCTCTCTAAAGCCTCCACATTCTTCCTGTAATGTGGAGACCAGAACTGAACGCAACACTCTAAGTGTGGCCTAACCAAAGTCTTATAGATCTGAAACACGACATCCTGACTCTTGTACTCAATTCCCCGACCAGTAAAGACAGCATGCCATACACCTTCTTTACCACACTATCTAATTGCACGGCCACTTTCAGGGAGCTACGGACTTGAACTCCAAGATCCTTCTCTACATCTATGCTGTTCAGAGTCCTGCCATTAACTTTATACATTTCCTTAACATTTGATCTCCCAAAATGCAGCACCTCACACTTACCCAGATTAAATTCTGTCTGCCATTTCTCCACCCATATCTGCAACTGATCTATATCCCACTGTATCATTCGACAACTTCCTTTTTGTTTCCTTTATTCATTCGTGGGATGGGGGTGTCGCTGGCTAGGCAGCATTTATTACTCATCCCTAATTGCCCAGAGGGCAGTTAAGAGCCAACCACATTGCTATGGGCCTGGAGTCATATGTAGGCCAGACCAGGTAAGGATGGCAGATTTCCTTCCCTAAAGGACATTAGTGAACCAGATGGGTTTTTCCCGACCCGGGGTGGCCGGTGATGAGAGCGAGAGCAGTCAGCTCCGGGGTGGCCGGTGGTGAGAGCGAGAGCAGTCAACTCTGGGGTGGCCGGTGGTGAGAGGTCTGAGGCAGCGGCAGGGGCCAGGTTGAGCCATGTGTGGGGGAGGTCAAGCCCTTGTGAAGTGAGACGCATTAACCTAGACTGTAAACCAGTCCTTTCTTTGTTGTTGTTGAACATTCTTCTAGCAAAGCAACAGGACAATCTATCTTCATAACCACTATGCCAGAGCTAGCTGGGAAAGTCAAGGGTTTATTCATTACATGAGAATACAGATTAATAACTAATACCAGGAAAGTCCTTTAAGAATGTCAAAAATAGACCTGGCCAGTACTTATCCCACAGATAAATCAGACACAGAAGATCTAGTCATTATCACATGGCTGCACTTGGCATCTTGCTATGCATAGTTAGCTGTCAGGTTTCTTCCAAGAAAACAGTGAGCACAGTTCAAAGTCAGTACTTTATTGCTATTGGGATGCCTTGCGCCGTCGCTGAGGTTGAGAAGGTTTAGTGTTAATGTCAGCTCTTTGCTGCCGTTGTCTTTTTGTTGTGAACCAGTTCTGTAAGGGTTAATGGACTAGTACAAATGCAAAAGGATCTGCAAGTTTTCCAGTCCATGGCTGTCTGAGTTAAGCAGTCCAGAGGAAGTGTAAAAGTATATTTAGTGTGTGGTTAAAAATAGAAAGCTTTGCATCTGTTTTATATTTCCTTCATAACGGTTTGTGAGCCCTCAGAAATTACTGGCAGCTGCTGCCAACACTTAGGTCAAAAACTGCATTTCTCAGGTTTATGGAATCCAACAGCACAGGAGGAAGGAGGCCCTTTGGTCCCTCTTATCTGTGCTGGCTTTCCAAGAGAACTTTCTAATTAATCTCACTCTTCTCCAATGCTCAAAGCATTGTAGATCTTTGGAATTCTGTACTGTACAGGGCAGTGGATGCTTAGCCATTGAGTGAGTTGAAGTTAGATACTTCAGGATTCGGGGAGAAGATGATAGAATTGTAAGTGTAATTGAGTGGAAAATCAACCATGATCTTGTTCATTGGCAGATCTCACTTAAGAGGGTTGAGTGTCTTACCCTGAATCCTATTTCTTACGGTCTTATCTTCTGCTTTTTCCCCATAGCCCCTTCACTATATAGCCAACTTAATGAACCACTGCATGATTCTGCTAAGGAGTCCTTTCAGCCCACTATGGTTCTGCTAGCCTTGTAAGAGCTATCTGATTCGTTCCAATGACTCCCTGGAAGTTTTACAATGGCTGTCCCACTTTAGCTTGAATCTGATTCAAAACCAACATCCTCTGAAACTCAGTGGGTGTATGTTCCTCTCTGTGAGACCGAGACTTGACAGGGTCTAGACTGTATGCTGAGAGTTTGCTGATCTCAGGCAATGAGAGGATTGAGGGAACAGTTGCATTGCTGGGATATGCCACCAAATCACTATCCAGTATACACAGGGATCAGACATCAGCCCCTGTTATATATTTAGCTTAGAAATAGGACACAAAGGTTAGTGGTAGAAGGCTATTTGAATGACTGGAGGCTGGTGTCCAGCAGAGTACCAAAAGGATGAGTACTGGGACCCTTATTGTTTGTTATATATATAAACTATATAGATGCAAATGTGGGGAAATGTTAAGCAAATTTGCAGACAACACCAAAATTGATAGAGTTGTTAATAGCAAAGAAGATGGTTGTAGGTTACAGGAGGATATAATGTATTGGGCAGATGGGCAGACCAGTAGTAGATGGTATTTAACCCTGATAAGTGCGAAGTGATGCACTTTGGAAGAAGGAACAAGATGAGGGAGTATTTAATGAATGGCAGGGTTCTGGATAGCTTAGAGGAATAGAGGGATCTTCACAGATCCCTGGAGTTGGCAGAGCATGTGAATAGGATAATTAGATGGTATTTGGGACACTTGCCTTAATCAGTTGTGGCATAGAATATAAGAGCAAGGAGATAATGTTGCAGTTGTACAGAGCGTTGGTCAGGCCACAGCTGGGGTACTTCTGGTCACCTCACTACAGGAAGGATGTGATAGCACTCGAGACCGTACAGAGGAGATTCACCAGGATGTTGCCTGGGATGGAGAAATTGAGCTACAAGGAGAGACTAGATAGGCTTGGATTGTTTTCTTTAGATCACAGAAGACTGAGGGGTGAATGTGACTGACGTGTATTAGATTGTGAGGGGTATGGAGAGGGTGAATAGAGTGCAGCTGTTCCCCTTGGTTGAGGGGTCAATCATGAGAGGGCATAGAATTAGGATAAAGGGTAGGACATTCAGAGGGGATTTGGGAAAAAATCTTTTTCACTCAGTGGGTGGTGGGAATCTGGAATGCACTGCCTGGGAGGATAGTGGAGGCTGGAAACCTTACAACCTTTAAAAAATATTTGGATGAGCACTTCAAATATCATAACATTCAAGGATATGTGCAGGAAATTGGGATTAGTGCACCTTTAATGGCAGTTATGTTGGTGCAGACTTGATGGGCCAAAGGGCTTTTTCTGTGCTGTATGAATCTATGAATTATGTGGCAGCTTGCATCAACTAGAAGCACTCATATCTCGATCTGAGAGTATCTGAACCCCACATCAGCAGTTTCTCTACTTTAACAGTCAGATGCGTTGATGCATTTTTGGAAATGATGTACTTTGATTAAAAGAGAATTTGAATTTCTATAGCACCTTTCACCATCGCAAGACATCTGAAAGTACTCTACAGACAATTAAATACTCTTTAAACGCAGAACATAGAACATAGAACAGTACAGCACAGTACAGGCCCTTCGGCCCACGATGTTGTGCCAAACTTTTACCCTAATCCTAAGGTCTATCTAACCTCCACCCCTACCTTATACTATCATCCATATGCCTATCTAATCGCCGCTTAAATGCCCTTAATGAGGCTGATTCCACTACCCGCTCCAGCAATGCATTCCACGCCCCAACCACTCTGAGTAAAGAACCTACCTCTGACGTCTCTCCTATATCTACCTCCATTCACTTTAAAACTATGCCCCCTCGTAATAGCTACCTCCACCCTAGGAAAAAGTCTCTGGCTGTCCACTTTATCTATACCTCTGATCATTTTGTACACCTCTATCAAGTCACCTCTCATCCTTCGTCGTTCTAAAGAGAAAAGTCCTAGCTCTCTCAACCTTTCCTCGTAAGACCTTCCCTCCATTCCAGGCAACATGCTGGTAAATCTCCTCTGCACCTTTTGCAACGCTTCCACATCATTAAGTGTTATCATTTTTTGTATTCATTCGAGGGATCTTGGCATCGCTGACTGGGCCAGTATTTATTTTCCATCCAAAATCGCCCTTAATACATAGTGGTGAGTTGCCTTCTTGTTGTAATTGTTGAAGTGTAAGAAATGTGGCAAGCAAACTGTGCACAGCAAGCTCCCAAAAACAACAGTGTGACAATAGTACCATTACCCCTTTAATCCCTAGCTGAGAGATCAAATGGGTTTAAAACCTAATGAGAATGATACCAGCACTGACCCTCCAACAGCGCTGCACTCCTTCAGCACTGACCCTCCGACAGTGTTGTGCTCCCTCAGCACTGACTCTCTGTCAGTGTGGTGCTCCCTCAGCACTGACCCTCGACAGTGCGGTGCTCCCTCAGTACTGACCCTCGACAGCGCGGTGCTCCCTCAGTACTGACTCTCTGATAGTGCGGTGCTCCCTCAGTACTGATCCTCCAACTGTGTGGCTCTCTCTCAGTACTGACTGTCCATAGTGCCTGGGTTGGAAAGTTTTACTTATGAACAGAGATTGGACAGACCAGGGTTGTTTTCTTTACAGCAGAGGAGATTTAGAGGGGACATGATTGAGATGTATAAAGTGAGGGTTTCGATAAGGTAGACAGGAAGAAACCTTTCCTCTTGATGGAGAATTCAATAACCAGGGTCATAGATTTAAGAGAAGGGGCAGAAGGTTTAAAGAAGATGTGAAGAAACACTATTTCACCCAGAGGATGGTGGAATCTGGAACTCACTGCCCAGAAGTGTGGCAGAGGCAGAAATCCTCATAACATTAAAGAAGTTTTTAGATGTGCACTTGCAATGCCAAAGCCTACAAGGTTATTGACCAAGTGCTGGAAAATGTGATTAGACTAGTAAGGTGGTTGTTTTTGACCAGCATGGATACGATGGGCCGAAGAGCCTTTCACTATGCTATAGAATTCTGACTCTATGAGTCCTTCAGTAATGATCCTCTGACAGTGCAGCACTATGTCAGTACTGACCCTCTAACATTGTAACATTCCCTCAGTACTGACCCTCCAACATTATAACATTCTCTCCAGTACTGACCCTCCAACAGTGCAGCACTCCCTCAGTACTGAACCTCCGACAGTGTAGTGCTCCCTCAGTACTGAACCTCCAACAGTGTAGTACTCCCTCAGTTCTGACACTTGACAGTGCAGCAGTCTGTCTGTGCTGTAGCCAGGAGTATCGGCCCGGATTATGGATTAAGTGTCTACAGCATCAAACTGAGATCTTGTCTTGTGGTTCTATTACATGTTACCAATCCTATTGTCCTATTTAAAGACCTTTATGTGAAGGGGAAGCATTCCCAGTGTCCTGGCCAACAATTCTCCTTCTGCCTTCATCATTAACCTTAACGTCAAATGCAATTTCTAATATATTTTGAATGCAAAATGGCTGTAGTGTCTGCCCAAATAGCGACAGTCATAAGAACATAGCAACATGAGGATATTCGGCCCCTTGAATCAATGAAACTACGGCTGACCAGGTTCCAGCTACTGACTTTGTGCCATATCCCTTAACACCAATGGTTAAGAAAACTCAATCAATCTCAGATTTAAAATGAATAATTGATGCAGTATGAGTTGCATTTGCAGAAGTGACTTCCAAAATTCGACCATCTTCTGCATGTAGAAGTTCCCAGTTTCACTCCTGAAAGGCTGTCTCTAATTTTTAGTCTGGGTTCCCACCGTCCTGAGCACCTCAACAAGTGGAAACAGTTTTTATCCTGTCTACCCCATTAATACAAGATAACACCTTTGATAAAAATACAACCGTTGTTTGTGCAATTGTTATTGAGAAGTAATTAACTGTTTGTGACTCCAGACTGCCTTCTGAAATGCTAAACAAGCCACCTAGTTCAAGGGCAGTCAGGAATGGGCAACAAATGCTGGGCTTTACAGTGACTTTCCATCCTGTGGAAAAATGAAAAAAAAAGCCCTTTGGAACATCTCTGGAAAATGTAGGGAGGATACACAATAAAAACGAAACTGCTTTCTGACTCCTGTTCTGACAATACTTGTGGGGAGATTGAAATGGGTTGGCATTAGGTTGTATCTTCCACTTTGGAATGACTTTACTAACACAATATGTGGAAGGATGAGGTGAGAAGATTGTTAGAGAGCTCACAACGTAATCCTGTTTTATTAACAGAGACAATGAATATGAACAGAAGGAAATTATACTAAAACTTCATCAAACATTGGCTCAGTCCCAAGAACTTAAACATGAAAACATTATCAACATATGACTTGGAAGGAGGCCATTCAGCCCATCATGACCACGTTGGCAAAGCTGGAGCCTTGTATATAATGGTTGTCCCTAAAATTTTAGGAAGGATGCCAAAGTTTAGGAGAGGGTGTAGAGGAGATTTTACAAGAACAGAAACAGGGAGGAACGTCTTCATTTACAGTACATGTGCAGTGGGCCGAATGGCCTCTCTCTGCCTGTCTCCTTCTTTGCAGAGGAATTGGAAGAGTTGGGATTGTCCTTTTTGCAACAAGAGACCAAGCAGAAACTTCTTTCAGAAAGTTGGCGCAGTTTCGATTTGCTGAATGGCCTTGTTCTGTGCTGTAAGATGCAATCGTTTTGCTGCCTGGGTAAGCATAGAACAGGTATTTAGGTAGGTTTCAGGTGGGAACCCAGTAACCGTGAGCTAATCAGCAGTGTGTGTTTGAGACCATGTGGGTACAGAGAGGGTGAGGGAGAGGTGGAAAACAGGAATACCTAATGTTCCCTTGGCTGATTCCAATCTTAATCAAGCCTCTCATGCAGTGACTTGGAGACAATAAGGACTGCAGATGCTGGAAGCCAGAGTTTATAGGTATGAGGCTGGAAAAGCACAACAGGTCAGACAGCATCAGGTTTGAGAAGCTTTGGGAAGGAGATCGGGGAGGAGCAGTAACATGTTAACAAGTTTTTGCATTACAGGTAAAAACACTAAGAAGGTCGGAAATTTTGGGGAGGTAAGAATATCCAAATTTAAGCGAAAAATGGTTCTGATTTTAACAGAATGTGATTCCAGAGGGGAGGAAGAGCATGTCAGAGTACTGTTAGGGGGATTGAAGGAAGTTGTTCGTGTTGAAGCTTGGGGAGGACGAGAGGGGGATGTTTCAGAGAAACATTGACAGACATTTAGGTAAGACAGTCAGGTTAGTCAACTCCCTGGCAATGCAGCAGTTACAAAAGAATTGACATAGCCCCCGAGAAATGCTGACAACTCAAGATTGTTTCTAAATATAGAAAAGCAAGATGTAAAAATAAATCCACAATTCTGCTTATGCCCCTGAAACTGCAAGACACCACGACTGCTACTGAGTTTATTGTGAAGAGAATGAAATTCTGATATCTTTGGCATCCACTTCCACTCTCCCCTGAGAAAAAGATTTCCATCACTTAACATTGGCAGCTCTGCCTTCAGCTGCCTTGGCCCCGAGGTCTGGTTTTCCTTCTCCATCTACTGTATCTATTAAGATACTCCTTAAAGATAACCCTTTTGACAAAATTAACAATCAGTGGGTGCTAATATATCATTTGGGTCAATGGCAAACATTGTCTGATAATAGCTGCTGTCAAGCATCTTGGGACATTTCATTATGTGAAAGGCACTTAATAACTCCAAAAAGGAAAATGAATAGACAGACTTGCATTTCTCTAGCGTCTTTCACAACCTCAGGACATCTAATAGTGCTTTACAGCCAATGAAGTACTTTTGAAGTTTAGCCACTGTAGTAATGTAGAAAACACATTTGCCAGTTGCCCCACTCAGCAAGATCTCACAAACTGAACACTGGTAAAATTAAAAAATGGCCCTTCTGTTCTTCTAAATGGTGACTGAGGAATCTTTTAGGACCACCTGAGAGGACAGACAGGGCACAACTCGACCAAAATATGTCACCTCCGACAGTGCAGCACTCCCTGAGCACTGACTCTCCAACAATACAGTAGTCCCACAGCACTGACCCTCCGACAGTGCGGCACTCCCTCAGCACTGACCTTCCGACAGTGCAGCACTCCCTCAACACTGACCCTCCAACAGTGAGGTGTTCCCTCAGTGCTGACCCTCCGACAGTGCGGTGCTCCCTCAGCACTGACCCTCCAACAGTGTGATGCACACTCGGCACTGACCATTTGACAGTGCAGCACTCCCTCAGCACTGACCCTCCAACAGTGTGGCAGTTCCTCAGCGCTGACCCTCCGACGGTGCAGTGCTCCCTCAGCGCTGACCCTCCGACAGTGCGATGCTCCCTCAGCGCTGACCCTCCAACAGTGCGGCACACCCTCATTGCTGACCCTATGATAGTGTGGAGATCCCTGAGCACTGACCGTCCAACAATGCAGCACTCCCTCTGGACTGATCATGCAATGATGTGGCACTTCTTCACTACTGACCCTCCCACAATGGTATTTTCCCTCAGCAATGACCCTCTCACAGTGTGACAATCCCTTCCGTACTGACCCTCTGATCATGTGGCACTCCCTCAGTACTGACCCGCTGTAGACAATGCAGCATTTTGTCAGTACTGCTCTCAGCTGCCACTCTCATGCTTAGGTCTCTGGAGTTGGACAGTGAAGGCACAACCTTCTGACTCAGAGATGAGATGCCTACCCACTCAGCCATAGCTCTTGTGGAGGGAACTCCAAAATATGTAACTTCAAAGCAAATGCCACAACAATTCCTCTCATGTGCAATTCCCTAAAGACAACAGTGACAGATTTCATTCACCCATGTTGCATCGAACAGTTCCAATTCGCAGACAACTTTAATCAGTATCTTAAAAAAAATCATCGCACATAAACCTTATATTACAGGAAACCAAATCATGGCAGTGTTGGGATTGACAATTTCAAAAAAAAAGACATATAGCTATTTCATTATTAATTTAGTTGTAGGCTTCATACAAAAGCTTTCCTGCCAGGTTTTGTTGCTTGATTTCCTTTTTGGCTGCTTTAAGCTTAAGAAAACGAAACAGTATTTACAGTATTACTGCCTCCAAGCGAAAAGGTACAGTAATGTTCTCCTAATCTTTTGGCCATAGGATACAATCCAGGAAAGCAGAAAATTCTGGGAGTGAGGCAGCATAGGGTATCAAGATATTTTCAATCTGAACTGTTTATTCCTTTTCTCCAATTCCACAGATGCTGCCGGAGCCGCTGCATTTTCTGCTTTTAGTCACCAATTTGTTGTCCTTTGCCAGCAGCCATTTTGATTGGCCCCATTCCCACGGTACAGACTGTACGCTGGACTGTATACTTCAGCAACAATTCCACCCTTTCACCACAATGATAACCATCTGGGCACTTTGAAGGGTGAACAGGTTGTAGCACTTGAACCCAAGCTCACAATCAGAACATTGCCGAAAATCTCAAATCACTCTCCAGAGTTCAGTTTCAGCATTGTCTCTGGTTCCTCATCAGCCACGCTGTACAGATAGCAACTCCTTTTGTTCACTGCACAATTCACCTTTGGAATCCGGTATTCCCAAAAGCTGTTTAGTTTTCACATTTTGCACTGATGCTATTTGTTTTTACGCAGGGGTGGACCACACTGTTTATTTTGAGCTTTAAGCCAAAAATAACCAAAACATTAACATCACACCATGCATTAACTCGCCACATTCCATTTCATAGCAGGGTACCAATTAATGGTCTTTCTTCATAGTTTTCTTTTTATAATTGCATGTAGTTTTTTCTGATTTACTACAGTCTCCCAATCCAAAGTCCTTTGTGTAAAAAAAAACAAACTGTCTCTTCAGATTTTTAAGCCCTTGTTTTAGTCCCTTCAGGTTTTGTTTCTGGAAGTCAGAACAACAGAGCACAGCAAGAGACCATTCAGTCCATCTTCCGTGCCTGTGCCAGCTCTGTGAAAGAGCTAAAGGTTAAAGTGTTTTGTTCCCGTTTTGTTCCCAATCTCCCTCCTGGACTGGATTTCCAACTATTTTTAAGTGTTTGAATTGAGAGTTGAAGAAACAATGGGAGACCGGGGATGGGGGAGGGGGTATTTACAGGAGATGCAAAGAAAAACTATTAGTCATCAACATTCAGTCACCGTGTTTAGTCATATGGAACAAAAATATTCAGCAATAAAGTCAGAGAAGTTTTGGTGCCCTTTTCCCAAGGACTGAGGAACCTGTTTGTTGACCACACATACAGTCAGTGAGGCGTGGCAAAATCCCGTGAAATCCCAAGAGATAGCTAGAAATGGGTTAGGTGGCACTACTTGGTGCATGTTCCTGCGTCTCCTCACTCACCAGGGTTAGCACCTCAGGACAGGTCTGGACTGCAGCTGGAGGGTTCGATTTCGTGGGCAGGAGCAGAGTTGTCCGCACCAACTCCAGGGTCCCCTTGAAGTCCCACAGGAAGCATGGAAACTTGTGCGAAGTGAGTTCCCACAACTCCTCTTTGCGCAGACCATAGATAACAGGGCTGATGCACTGTGCCAGGCTGAAGAAGGCAAAGTTCAGTACCTCAAAGAGGGTCTTAGTGCTCCCATCGAGCTTCTTGGCAAGTGCCACTTTTTGCAAGATGAAGTTGATGAACGTGGGAATTATGTAGACTGCCAGCTGCACCCCATGCATTAAGATGGTGCTCCGTGCCCTCTTATTTCGGCGGTTTAGCACACCGATACGCTTGCCTTCCGCCAGAATTTTGTAGTAGCTGAAGAGTATGAGGACTGTACAGATACAGATCAGCAGGATTTTAGAAGTGTGTTTCATGCTGTAGCTGGAACGGAAGTTGGAGATTGAGCAGCTCCTGAACCCCTGAATGGGATCTTTCCTCATATGCTGGGAGACCAGGATGAGAGGGATGACTGCTGAGACCACCCAGGTCAGGCTGCTGAGAATCCAGATTTTGCACGGGGTGCAGAAGGAGCTGTACTTGAGCGGGTGACAGATTGCGAAGTACCGGTCAACCGCCATCACGGTCAGGGTCAGGAGGATGGTGGAACCGCTCATCATCAGGAACATCAGGAGGATCAGGCAACATGAGGCTGACATGGCCACCTCCAGGTAAATGAGGAGGTAAAAAGTGCTGCTCAGACCAAAGTAGATCAGACCGGATACCAAAAGGTGGAACAGCAGGACAAACCTGGCTTGAGATCGCAGACGGTCCTCACTCAGAATAGTGTAATCAATTACAAGATTGAAGAAAGCCAGCAGAACAAAGGAGGTGACAGAAGCAAAGACCCTGATTTTGATCAGGTGCTCCTCATTGATAGTGCTGTTCCCTGATTCATTCATTCTCAGACGCTTAAACACACTCCAGTGTCCGACATAACAGCGTTGTGTTTCGGATCAGAGCTCTCTCGAAACTAAACAAGCCTCTCCTTCCCCTGCTGGCTGATTGGCATTCTCGCACTCTCTCTTACAGTCACATAGACACACACACACACACACATGCAATGTTTCCGTTCTGCACCCAACCACAATGGAACAACTTTAAGCCAGAAGTTAACTCTTTCAATGACTCATCAGCACTCTGTGTGGTTTAGTTCCCAATGCTGCACAATTGCTTTCAATAATAGCAAGTGAACTGGTGCAATAGTTCAGGCACAGGCCTTCCACCTCTGAGTTCTGGATTCAAATTTCGGCTGTAGAAGTGGTTCTCAAGGTCCATGAGGGTCCTTTAGGTGGTTCATCTGGGGTTGGTACAAAATGCATGTCGTGAATACACAATGCAACACCATGAGGCTGTACAAGAAAACAGACTGGAACAGAGCTCACACAAGATGGGCTGTCAATGGTATGACACCAGGCTTCATGAACAAGGGATTTTACAAGCAAGATTTACATTATTGTTACCAGATTGAATTTTCAACATTTCGGAAACTGAACTTGGAGTCCCAGGTGAGGCTAAAGGACTCCAGCATTCCATTGGTGTGTCATCCAAAGCAGCAATATCCCTCCCACTAATTCTGATGGGTTGTTTTGCATTGATAAGCCAACATTGTGGTGGGTGGGGAGGGTGCGGTGTAAGTAGTCTGTAGGGGTTTTTGCCCATCTTAAGCAGATGTAAAAATGTGTCAAAACACAGTCTCTGGTTAGAGAGGAAAGCTCCTGTCTTAGTTATGACCTTTATGGATCCAACACAAATCTGATTATGATCAGTTTGACAATACTTTCCATATGTAGAGCACCGTTTACATTGTAAAACAGTCCAAAGTACTACACAAGAGTCATTACCAGACACAATTAGACATTCAGCCACCATGAGGAGATACTAAGACAGGTAAAAGCTGGGTTATCGAGGTAGTTTTAAAAAGCGTTTCAGTATGGCAATGCCCACTTGGTAAACTGAGTATAATTCAATTTCTGCTACTTAAATATGGTCTCCAAGACCTAGAGATGTACAGAAGGCTTTACTCTCTATCTTACTCCTTGGTTGCACCTGTCCTGGGAGTGATGGATGGGGGCACATTAGAGAGAGCTTTACTCTGTATCTAACCTCGGCCTGTACCCACCTGAGAGTGTTTGATGGGAACAATGAAGAATGGGTTTTACTGAGCTCTGAAATCAGTTGTCAGTTGCTTTCATCAGAGGGACTGTACTGAGGAAGCATCTTGCTGAGCGATCGCTGTATTCCCATCTGGAAGCTAACTGAGGAGTTCACCTGATGTCAGAAATTATGAATTATTCATTGTCAAATAGAATATGGCATACTGAGTTATAGAGATGCTTGACGTCAGTCAAGACCCAATAACACAAAGGTCTGCTAACACACTGGACTGATAGATACTGGATAACAAGGCCAACATTAATTATAGAATCATAGAATTTTACAGTACAGGAGGCCATTTGGCCTATCTTGTCTGTGCTCACTCTTGAAAGAATTACCCAGCAAGTCCCATTTTCCAGCCCTATCTCTGCAGCCCTCTAAATTCATCACTGTCGAATAGCCAACTCTCTTTTGAAATCTTGTATGGAATCTGCATCCACCACTCTCCCAGACGGTGCATCCAAATCCTAAAAACATTATGAGTAAAGAAGTGTCTCCTTAATTCACTCCTAGCTCTCTTGCTGACAATCTTGAAATTGTGACCCCTAGTGACTGACATACCAACTTGTGGAAACAGAATGTCCTTCTTTACCCTGTCAAAATTGTTCATAATTTTGAACACTTTAATAAAGTCATCTCTTAAGCCTCTCTGCTCTAAGGAGAGTGAGCCCAATTTCTCCAATCTTTCTTTGCATCTAAAATCCGTTATTCATGGCATCATTTTAGTATACCTGTTTTTGCACTTCCTCCAGGGCTTTAACATCCTTCCTTAAATAAGGTGCCCAGAACTGAACACAATACTCCAAATGTGGTCTGACCAATGATTTGTAGAGGTGTAACGCCATTTCCTTGCTTTTATACTCTATGCCTCTGTTTATAAACCTAAGGATCCTACAAGCCTTTTTAACAACTGTTTCAACTTGCCTGGCCACCTTGAGAATTATGCACTTGAACTCTGAGGTCCCTCTGCTCCTGTACTTCCCTCAAAGTTGTACCATTGTGCCTGTATTGTCTTTTTGTGTTTCTTCTACCAAGCTGCGTTACCTCACATTTCTCTGCATTGAAATTCATCTGCTAGGTTTCTGCCAATTTGGCCAACTTGTCAATATCCCTCTGAAGGTACTCAGCGTCATCCTCACAATTCACTATTTCTTCCTAGCTTAGTACCGTCTGCTAATTTAGAGACTTTGCCCTCAGCACCCATCTCCAAATCATTTATATAAATCAGAAAAAGCAAGTATCCCAACACCAATCCCTGAAGAACACCACTTTCAATACATCTCCAGTCTGAGAAATACCCACCCTGTTTCCTATCTTTTAACTAACTTCTAATCCATACTGCCAAGTCCCAAACATTTGCAATTAGCTAAACAACTTGCCATGTAGCACAGTATCAAACTGCTTATTGAAAATCCAAATATACAACATCCATAGGACTACCCTCATCCACTGCCTGTTACACCATATCAAAGAACTCAATTTTTGTCTTATCTCAGATTATGGCCTCCAACATTTCTCCCAACAATTATCTATAACTTTTGTAAAAACACAGAGCAATGTTTCTGCATAATTTAGAATTGACAGGCTGGTGTTTTTAAACGATGAAATGATGCTTTCCTGTTTACAAATGTACCCAAGTGAGGTTTGTGTAAAGTAGTTGGCGTGGGGCAGTGGAGATGTCAGTGAAGGCCGTCTAGACTCAATGTTTCCTCTGAGTTATTTTTGCTCATAGTCAATAGCAGTTTCCTGTGATTGTCCACGTGAGGTTCTTTACTTATCTCTGAGGCAGCAAAGGAGGGGATCTCATACCTCCCAACAGTATTTAATGAAATTTCATGCATTGCCAGGATATTAACCTGCTGCTTTATAATGACAGCATTACACTGTCACAGTTAACTGTCCTCCTTAGCTGAAATGCTGAAACTCGGTATACTGTATAGTGCAGCAGCAGCTGTCTGGCAGTCCTTCCAAATGGCCAGTATCTATACCAGGGACTCTGACAATATTTGCATGTTGGCAGACTTTTCACGTGGTATCACAGACCAGCTCCATGTCTGAATCTGCAGGGTTCTGAGAGGTGCTAGCTGGAGTAGAGAGTCAAAGGCTGAGCCTTTACGCTGTTGACCACTAGGGGATTGAAGAGGCAAAGCTCATACTGCTCCTGGGATAACATCAGACAGGATCAAGCAGCACCCCCATTATCTGCATGACAACAGAGAATGGATTTCCCATTGGCTTAGTGTGTCAAATGACTGTGGGCTCATCTTCCACTTCATGATCCAGGTAACTGCAGATGCACTGGACTTGATTTTATTCTTTCACAGTATAAGAGCATTGCAGCAAGACCAGTATTTGCTGCCCATCACAATATGTCCTTGAGCTAAGTTGCGAAACCATTCAAGAGGACAACTGAGAGCCAACTACATTGGCTGTGGGTTTGGAGTCAAATGTAATGATAGCTGATTTCCATCCCTAAAGAACGTTTCTGAACCAGATGGTTTTACAATAGTCAATAATAGTTTCATAGTTACTGTACTGATATTAGTTTTTAATTTCAGACTTTGTAACTTAATTCAATTTGAATCCCCAGACCATCAGCTTGGGCCTTTTAATTACTAGTCCAATAATATGGGCACTGTGCCACAGTCTTCCCAAACTATTGGAGAGACAGTGCTTAGGGGTTGCCATGCCGTTGAAAGGTGAATACTAAGGGAGCACTGCACTGTTAACAGAGGGAGTACTGAGCAAGTGCCACATTATTGGAGGATCCACACTAAAGATGTGTTTCAGCATTGCAACATCAACACCAGAGGATCATTAAACTGTCAGAAAGGCAGTACTGAGGTAGTGCCTACTGTTACAGGGTCAGGACTGAGGTAGTGTCACACTGTCAGAGTGGCAGTACTGAGGGAATGCAGCATTGTCTGATATGCTGTCTTTTAGATAAGACATTAAACCAAAGAAACCATCTGCTCTCTCATGGGATATAACATATCCCACTGCAAGTATTTTGATGAAGAGCAGGGAAATTTGCTTGGGTGTCCTGGGCCAGTGTTTATCCTTGAACCAACATGACTGAATCAAATGATCTGATAACTATTACATTGCTGTTTGTGGGAGCTTGCTGTGCTACAACACCAGTGACTACTCTTCAAAAAGGGTTGCATCACTGGCTGTGAAGCATTTTGTGACAAACTGGCTGTGACACTGGAGATACAAATATTTCAATTTTTTTTAAACTGGTGCACTATAAGAGTGGCAACAGATGCAAAGTGCAGCATCTCAACATGATGAATCAGAACAAGATTGTTCTGTGGGCAGACAGCATAAAAGAATGAGTAATCTGAATCAAACAAGTTCTTACAGTGAATTTATGAAAGGCCTGGATCTTCCTTCCCAGTTACCTGTGTTGTGCAGATTGCATCTGCAGATTGGGCTTTTGTTAAAAGTGCAACTTGACTGAATATCAAAGCTTTGTAGAGACAATTGCTGAGAAAGGTACATTTCCCCTTTGAAACCCCACTCCAGTTTCTCTAACTACACTGAGGGCTGTTATGCAAATAGCACAGAGACCTCACCACATCTCAGAGATGTCTGAAAGTGCTTCACAAGCAGTGGATTAACTGTGAAGAGTCAATGTTC
>NC_063376.1:1030836-1035254 GCF_021869965.1 Rhincodon typus
GTGTAGGGGCTGGAGGGGGTTACAGAGATAGGGAGGGGGTGTAGGGGCTGGAGGGGGTGACAGAGATAGGGAGGGGATTGAGACCATGCTGGGTTTACTCCCTGTCCATCACTGCTGACCATTGAATGAAACCTCAACTGATGTACTACTGCAGGGTGACACAGGGCAGACACAGCAAGAACGGCCCGGGATAGCAGCCACTTCCAAACACTCAGGAGTGTGATGGAATACTCCCCACTTGCCCTGGATGGGGGCAGCTCCGACAACACTCAGGAAGCTCAACGCCATCCAGGACAAAGCAGCCCCCACTCGATTGGCACCACATCCACAAACATCCCACTCCCTCCACCACCGACGCTCAGTAGCAGCAGTGTGTACCATCTACAAGATGCTCTGCAGAAATTCACCAAAGATCCTCAGGCAGCACCTTCCAAACCCACGACCACTTCCATCCAGAAAGACAAGGGCAGCAGGTACATGGGAACACCACCCCCTGCAAGTTCCCTTTCAAAACCCACACCACCTTGACTTGGAAATATATCGTCGTTCCTTCAGTGCCGCTGGGTCAAAATTCTGGAATTCCCTCCCTAAGGGTCAACCTACAGCACATGGACTGCAGGGGTTCAAGAAGGCAGCTCAACCCCACCTTCTCAAGGGGGGCAACTAGGGATGGGGCAATAAATGCAGGGACCAGCCAGTGACTCCCACATGAGAATAAAAAGATACTGTCCTAATGTGTCACTGATGAAGGCAGTGGCTCAGTGGTTAGCACTGCTGCCTCACAGCACCAGGGACCCGGGTTTAATCCCACCTTCGGGCGACTGTCTGTGCGGAGTTTGCACATTCTCCCCGTGTCTGCGTGGGTTTCCTCCGGGTGCTCCGGTTTCCTCCCACAGTCCAAAGATGTGCAGGTTAGGGTGGATTAGCCGTGCTAAATTGCCCCATAGTGCTCAGGAATGTGCAGGTTCGGGTGGGTTGGCTGTGCTAAGTTGTCTCATAGTGCCCAGGGATGTGCAGGTTAGGGTGGATTGGCCGTGCTAAATTGCCCCATAGTGCCCAGGGACGTGCAGATTAGGGTGGGTTAGCCATGGGAAATGCAGGGATAGGGAGGGCGGAGGGGGGAGTTGGATCTGGGCGGAATGCTGTTTGGAGGTTCGGTGTGGACCCGATGGGCTGAATGGCCTTTTTATGCACAGCGAGGATTTTAGTCACACTGACTTGATAGGTTGTGAACATTCAGACTGGAGGCTCGGTATTAACAGCATGTTGAGATGTATCTGTATTGGTTTTCCCCGTGGGTGAGAGGGTTAGGGTTGGGGGGGTAGGGGAGGTTTTTGGGGTGTGGATCCGAACCCCAGCTCCAGCAACCCCTACCCCCAGCTGCCTACCTCGTGGCCCTTGCGTTTCTTTAGCCGCTTCTTGTTGAGCTTCTTGTTGGCGTAGAGTTTGCCTGTGGCCCTCATCTGGCAGGCACAGACCTCTCCAAAGCCCCCCTTGCCCAGCACCCGAAAGTCAGAGAACCACTCCTCTCCGACTGGCTGCCTCTCTAGCTCCTTGAACTGCAGGAAACGCTGGAAGAACCGGCTGGCCTTGTAGTCCTCGAAGGCCTGGGCCTCCAGGTAGCTCAGTAGCTGCCGTTCAGACTCCCAGAACAGGTCAGCCTGGCTGTCCCCCTGACCCTCACGCACCCGGGCAATGGCCTCCTCGCTCAGGAAGGAGCAGAAGTCCCGGGAGCTGGAATCGTAGTACTGGCGGGCGATGTCCTGAGCCATCGTGGCATGTTTGGCCTCCTCCGGCCTGCTCTTGTAGTCCTCCATGGCCTGCCATAGGCCGGCAGCCATCTTGAACTGCTCGGTGCTCCTCAGGTGGTGTTGGAACAACCTCTTGCCCACCGGTTGCTGGCAGCAGATGCTCTCAAACGCCAGGTCCATCTCGCCCTCGGCCGGCTGGCACTGCGACACCGGGGACAGCTTCAGGCGCGCCCTCATCCTTTTGTCCCTCATTGCGAATGCCGACTGGTAATCAATACTGCCCCTGGCCGCTACGTAGGCCGAATTCGCCACCACCGTCTCCAAACCGGCAAAATCCATTGGCCTCACACTTCAGGAGGGAAATAAAAACCATCAGGGAGAGGGGGAGAGAGACGGAGAGAGGGAGAGAGACAGAGAGGGGGAGAGAGACAGAGAGAGGGAGAGAGACAGAGACAGAGAGAGAGAAAGACAGAGACAGAGTGACAGTGATAGAGAGAGACAGAGAGAGAAAGAGAGAGAGACAGAGAGAGGGAGAGGAAGAGAGAGACAGCGACAGAGAGAGGGAGAGACAGAGACAGAGAGACAGTGATAGAGAGCGAGAGGCAGAGAGAGGGAGAGAGAGGGAGAGAGATACAGAGACAGAGAGAGAGGAAGGGAGAGATAGAGACAGAGAGAGAGGGTGACACTGACAGAGAGAGAGAGACAGTGAGAGAGAGAGTGACACAGAGCAAGAGAGACAGAAAGAGAGAGAGACAGAGAGAGAGTATCAGTGACAGTGACAGAGAGAGAGATAGAGAGAGAGAGTGACAGTGACAGAGAGAGATAAACAGAGATAGTGACACAGAGCAAGAGAGACAGAAAGAGAGAGAGAGAGAGACAGAGACAGAGAGAGAGAGACAGTGATAGACAGAGAGAGAGACAGAGACAGAGAGAGAGAGACAGTGATAGAGAGAGAGAGAGTCAGAGAGAGAGAGTGACAGTGACAGACAGAGAGAGAGACAGAGCGACAGTGACAGTGACAGAGAGAGAGACAGGCAGACAGACAGACAGCGAGAGTGACAGCGAGAGAGAGAGGCAGGGAGAGAGTGACAGTGACAGAGAGAGAGAAAGACAGAGAGAGTGACACTGATAGAGAGAGACACAGAGAGAGTTACAGTGACAGACAGAGAGAGAGAGAGACAGATGGAGAGAGTGACAGTGACAGAGAGAGAGAGACAGACAGAAAGAGATAGAGAGACAGTCAGATGGATAGAGTGACAGAGAGAGATAGAGAGGAAAAGTGACAGAGAAAGAGAGACAGACATAGTGAGAGAGAGAGTGACAGAGAGAGAATGACAGAGAGAGACAGAGAAATAGAGAGACAGACAGAGAGAGATAGAGAGAAAAATGACAGAGACAGAGAAAGAGAGTGAGACAGACAGAAAGAGAGAGACACAGAGATTGAGAGAGAGAGTGAAAGAGAGGAAGCGAGAGAGTGAGAGAGACAGAGAGAGAGAGTATATAGTTCTGGTCGCCCTGCTAGAGTAAGGATATTAAATTGGAAAGGGTAAAAAAACATTTTGCAAAGATGTTACTGATAGTGAAGGGTTTGAGCTACAGGGAGAGGCTGAATTGGCTGGGGCTATTTTCCCTGGAGCATCGGAGGCTGAGGGGTGACCTTATAGAGGTTTATAAAATCATGAGGGGCATGGATAGGGTGACTAGCCAAGGTCTTTTCCCCCAGGAGTGGGGGAGTCCAAAACTAGAGGGGCATAGGTTTAAGGTGAGAGGGGAAAGATTTAAAAGGGACTTAAAGGGGCAACTTTTTCACACAGAGGGTGGTGCGTGTGTGGAACGAGCTGCCAGAGGAAGTGGTGGAGGCTGGTACAATTACAACATTTAAAAGGCATCTGCATGGGTTTATGAATAGGAAGAGTTTAGAGGGATATGGACCAAATGCTGGCAAATGGGACTAGATTAATTTAGGGTATCTGGTCAGCATGGATGTATTGGGCCGAAGGGCCTGTTTCCGTGCTGTACATCTTGATGACTGTACCCTGTGTTTTTCAGAAAGGTTTGACTGTTTCCAGAACCCACGATAAGCAAACATTTTGATCCTTTCTCCATCAGGGAACCCTGGTTCTTTATTCTCCTACAATAGGAAATATTCCCTCCATTACACCACCACCAACACACAAACCCCTTCCCGCACCTGCCCTATCCTCTCCCCCAACCATCACCCAGACGCCTCGGGATCTTCGTCATCATCTGAAACTGGGGACACCAGAATTTTCTTTAGGGCAGGGCTGACCTCAATATAAACTCACACAACAGCTCACTGTGCAGCACTGCATCAGTCCACTACTCAACATGGCAACCCCTCACCACCTCCCTACCTCTGTCACCTCGCCCAGCCCCTACACCCCTCCCTATCTCTGTCACCTTGCCCGGCCCCTACACCCCTCCCTACCTATGTCACCTCGCCCGGCCCCTACACCCCTCCCCTCCCTATCTCTGTCACCTCGCCTGGCCTCTCACCCCTCCCTATCTCTGTCACGTCCTACGGCCCCTCACACCCTCCCTATCTCTGTCACCTCCTCCAGCCCCCTACACCCCCACCCTATCTCTGTCACCTCCTCCAGCCCCTACAGCCCCTCCCTATCTCTGTCACCTCCTCCAGCCCCTACA
>NC_063376.1:1035354-1063502 GCF_021869965.1 Rhincodon typus
GTCCAGAACTTTGGGAATGTGATGCCCAACTGGAAGAGCACGAGAAACAGGAACAGGAGTAGGCCCTTCAGCCCCTCAATCCTGCTCTGCTGTTCAATGGTTGATCTAATCTGGGTGGGAGCTCTGCTTTCCTGCTCCCTCCCCCCTCACCGATCAAAAGTCTGCCTGACGCAGCCCCGAATATCATCAAAGGCCCAGCCTCCGCTGAGAGACCCCCAGATCAATGACCCTCTGCCAGGGAAATAGTGGGAGACCTCTCATTCAGAAACCATGCACCCACCCCCCCCACCTCCAATCCCTTCCCCACGCAACGCCAGACAGCACCAGGAAACCTCCTGGATAGCAGCATGAGCCTTTCCCCCCACCCGCTGCTTCCAAATGCTACAATCTTAGATTGGGTCACCTGTTAGCCTCCTTCCAATTTGGCTCAATCCGTCCTGTGGAGGGGGTGGTGGGCAGTATTCCCTGGGGAATGCTCGGCGGCCGCTCCCGATGAGGATCGAATGGGTCGAAGGAGCAGCGAAACCTCCAGGAGGCGGGGAGGGTGGGGGAAACGAGGACCTCAAGGAACCCTGTCCTGTTCACACCTTTTGCTCTCTCCCTCTCTCTCTCCTCCTGGCAACAGATCCCTCCTTGCCCCAGCACCACCAGCCCCCCTCACTCACAGGAGGCTAATCGCGCACACGGTGGTTCACTAGGGAGCTGGGGGCTGGTGGTTGGGTGAGGGGGGCGGGGGTGGGGGGCGGGATGTAGACGTGGGGAGGGGAGGGAGCTGCTGTTTGCAGATTACCGGCTCTAGCTAAGAGGGAATAGCCTTGTCAAAGAGCATTAGGAAAACCAGCAGTGACACAGTCCTCCCAGACCTCAGATGTCAAGTCAAAGCTGCTTTGCACAAAGCCCCCCCACCCCTTGACCTTTCATCAGGAGAAGCCCTGACCTCCAACTCTCGTTACATGTCTATCTCAGAAAGGGAAGAGAGCCCAGTGTGAGAGGGGGGAGAGAAAGGCACCTCAGAGCTAAGGCACCTGACGGAAAGAGGCCTAGAGTCATAGAGTTGTAGAGCACGGAAACAGGCCCTTTGGCCCAACCCGTCCATGCCGAACAGATGTCCTAAATTAATCTAGTCCCTTTTGCCAGCGTTTCAACTCCGGTTCTGAAGAAGGGGTCACCGGACTTGAAATGTTGTCTCTGCTTTCTCACTCCACAGATGCTGCCAGACCTGCTGAGTTTCTCCAGCGATTTCAGCTGCCTGTGTTATCCACTCATCTGAATTCCTGTCTCCAACTCTAATCGCAGCGTTTGTGGAGTGAGAGAGAGAGAGAGAGACAGGGTTAATGTTTGAGAGCACTGACCAGGAGCTTCGACCTTTGCCCTTTGTCCACACATGGTCTTGTTTCAGGGATTTGGGAAATATTGGCTCTCTGTATCTCACCGGGAATTAACAGGAGATCATAATACGCACATACGGCAATGTGTCTGGGCTTAAATGCTTTGAAGTTCCCCTGCATTGGAGCAAAAAGATGGAGTACAGTGAAAATAGGCCCCAGCAATTTGCTGATACTGAAGGTGCTCTCTCATGGTCCACACAGGGGAACACAGTGGGTAGCTGGCAGGATAGCTCATTGCTGACACCTGCTGGTTATCGATAAAATTAACGTCCTGCATCTGGACAAGAAATGAGTTGAACTTCCATAAAACTTTCAGCGCCTTCAGTTTGCGTCGAAGCTGCCAGAGGGGGTACTTTGTGAGACCACTCGGTAATACTGGAAATGCAGCACCCAACCTGCATGCAGCAAGATCCAAATGCATCAGCATCACAAAGGCAAAGGTGACTAAATTTAGCGACATCAGTTCAGGGACCCTGCAGTAACTTCAGTGGAACCAGGGAGAACGTGCCTGGTTCACTTGTCAAAATACAAGGCTGAGGAGAATGTTACTGCCCGCTGATACACTTGAGATTATCGATTCAGCCAAATTATTGCCCACAGTGCCCGCGCTCCTTCAGCACTGACCCTCCGACAGTGCCCACTCCCTCAGCACTGACCCTCCGACAGTGCCCACTCACTCAGCACTGACCCTCCGACAGTGCCCGCTCCCTCAGCACTGACCCTCCAACAGTGCGGCGCTCCCTCAGCACTGACCCTCCGACAGTGCGGCGCTCCCTCAGCACTGACTCTCCGACAGTGCCAACTCCCTCAGCACTGACCCTCCGACAGTGCGGCGCTCCCTCAGCACTGACTCTCCGGCAGTGCCCACTCCCTCAGCACTGACCCTCCGACAGTGCGGCACTCCCTCAGCACTGAGTTCCAACAGTGCGGCGCTCCCTCAGCACTGACTCTCCCACAGTGCCCGCTCCCTCAGCACTGACCCTCCGACAGTGCCTGCTCCCTAGCACTGATCCTCTGACAGTGCCCGCTCCCTCAGCACTGACCCTCTGACAGTCCCCGCTCCCTCAGCACTGACATTCCGATGGTGCAGTGACTCTCTGTAACTGATGTTTGTCATGTAGAATGCTTACAATGCAATCAAAGGACAGCTTGCATTTAGGCAGAACCTTCAAAATAGCAGATCTTCCGTCAGCGAAATGCAAAGATCCTCAAAAAGGGAAAATCAGAGGGGTGTAGGGGCTGGAGGAGGTGACAGAGATAGGGAGGGTATGTAAGGGGCTGGAGGAGGTGACAGAGGTAGGGAGGGGTGTAGGGGCCGGAGGAAGTGACAGAAATAGGGAGGAGTGTAGGGACTGGAGGGGATGACAGAGATAGGGAGGGGTGTAGGGACTGGCTGAGGTTACAGAGATAGGGAGGGGTGCAGGGGCAGGAGGAGGTGACAGAGATAGGGAGGGGTGCAGGGGCAGGAGGAGGTGACAGCGATAGGGAGGGGGTGTAGGGGCTGGAGGGGGTTACAGAGATAGGGAGGGGGTGTATGGGCTGGAGGATGTGACAGAGATAGGGAGGGGTTGTAGGGGCTGAGGAGGTGACAGAGATAGGGAGGGGTGTAGGGGTGAGGGGGTTACAGAGATATAGAGGGGTGTAGGTGGTGACAGAGATAGGGAGGGGTGTAGGGGGCTGGAGGGGGTTACAGATACAGGGAGGGGTGAAGGGGCTGGAGGGGTTACAGATAGGGAGGGGGTGTAGGGGCTGGCAGAGGCAACAGAGATAGTGAGGGGTGCAGGGGCTGGAGGAGGTGACAAAGATAGGGAGGGGGTGTAGGGGCTGGAGGGGGTGACAAAGATAGGGAGGGGGTGTAGAGGGCTGTAGGAGGTTACAGAGATAGGTTGGGGGTGTAGGGGCTGGAGGGGTTCACAGAGATAGGGAGGGGGTGAGGGGCTGGAGCGGTTTACAGAGATGGGGAGGGGTGTAGGGGCTGGAGGGGGTGACAGAGATAGGGAGGGGATGTAGGGACTGGAGGAGGTGATAGAGATAGGGAGGGGTCCAGGGGCTGGAGGAGGTTACAGAGATAGGGAGGGGTGCAGGGGCTGGATGAGGTGACAGAGATAGAGAGGGGGTGTAGGGGCTGGAGGGGGAGACAGAGATAGGGAGGGGTGCAGGGGCTGGAGGAGGTGACAGAGATCGGGACGGGTGTAGGGGGTGAGGGGGTTACAGAGATATAGAGGAGTGTAGTGGGTGACAGAGATATGGAGGGGTTGTAGGGGCTGGAGGCGGTGACAGAGATAGGGAGGAGGTGTAGGGGCTGGAGGGGGTGACAGAGATAGGGAGGGGGGTGTAGGAGCTGGAGGGAGTGACAGAGATAGGGAGGGGGGTGTAGGGGCTGAAGGGAGTGACAGAGATAGGGAGGGGGTGTAGTGGCTGGAGAAGATGACAGAGATAGGGATGGGTGTAGGGGGTGAGGGGGTTACAGAGATATAGAGGGGTGTAGGGGGTGACAGAGATAGGGAGGGGTTGAAGGGGCTGGAGGGGGTGACAGAGATAGGGAGGGGGTGTAGGGGACCCGAGGAGGTGACAGAGATAGGGAGAGGATGTAGGGACTGGAGGAGGGGTGTAGGTGCCATGGTGGGTGGCTGATTTCCGAGCAGCGAGGGAGAGACAATGGGACAGTGAGATTGTACACTGGAGGGCTGAGGGGATTTGGATGAAATGCCGTTTCTCTCAGTTGCTGAACGAAGGGAAACGTTGAGTGCCGAGTGAAGAAAGGCCTGGGCACCGTCTGGCCGTGGGGACGACACCTCAGGAATAGGGTAGAGCCGGTTGCTTGAGTTCCACAAGCATTGCGTGCCCCTCTTGTTGTATGAGGGGTTTGTGATGGGAGTCTCCGCCTTAGCACACCACATTCCCAAAGTGACTTCACCGTCCACTCCCAGCATCCCCACCACCTTTGACAGGGAGGGTGCGTTCTTCTGCCGCGTTAATGAGCTGCTCAACCCTGGGTGGCATCACAATGCTGACCACACCACACACTAGGCCAGCTCTGGTAACCATGGCGTCTCTTATTCTCCTTCCTGTCTTTCAGACAACTATCAATGTTGGCATTTTTATGAAATGAGATCTGTGTCACTCTCCTCTCTCTGTCTCGCTCCAGTCTGAATCGTTCTCCCTGTTCTCAGGCTGTTGAAAAATATTGTGCTCACAGGCAGCTTGACTGAGCTTTTCAATTTAGGACACAGAAATCTTTTTAAGAATGACTTATATTAAAAGAGGTAAGCTAAAGGTGGCATATGACCTCCAGAGGATCATGTGACAAATTTCTTTCATACCTCTGCCTCGGGAAACCCCAACAGACCTGATGTTTTTCTTCACTCACGGGATGTGAAAGCTGTTGGTTGATTGCCCCCTTGAGAAGGTGGGGTGAGCTGCCTTCTTGAACCCCTGCAGTCCATGTGCTGTGGGTTGACCCACAATGCCCCTTAGGGAGGGAATTCCAGGGATTCTGACCCAGTGACAGTGAAGGAACAGGGATATATTTCTGAGTCAGGATGGGGAGTGGCTCAGAGGGGGCTTTGCAATGGCTGGTCACTGAACTCAACAGCACAGAAAAAGGCCTTTTGACCCATCATGTCTCTTCCAGTCAAAAACAACCACCTAACTGTGCTAATCCCATTCTCCAGTACTTGGCCCATAGCCTTGTATGTCTTGGCATTGCAAATGCACATCTAAATACTTCTTCAATGTGAGGGAGTGAGTTCCAGATTCTCACCACCCTCTGGGTGAAAAAAACTGATACTGTTCCCATGTACCTGCTGCCCTTGTCCTTCTGGATGGAAGTGGTCGTGGGTTTGGAAGGTGCTGCCTGAGGATCTGTGGTGAATTTCTGCAGTGCATCTTGTGGATAGTACACACTGCTGCTACTGAGCGTCGGTGGTGGAGGGAGTGGGATGTTTGTGGATGTGGTGCCAATCGAGCGGGGGGCTGCTTTTTCCTGGATGGCGTTGAGCTTCTTTACTGTTGTCGGAGCTGGTCCCATCCAGAGCAAGTGGGGAGTATTCCCTCACACTCCTGACTTGTGCCTTTTAGATGGTGGGACAGGCTTTGGGGAGTCAGGAAGGGAGCCATCTCTTGTAGTCATCATGTTCGTTTGTGAGTCCAGTTAAGTTTCTGGTCAATGGTAACCCCCAGGATGTTGGCAGTGATGGGGATGGAGAGATTGATTGAATGTCAAAGGTGCGTTGGTTAGATGCTCTCTTATTGGAGACGGTCAGTGGCTGATGATGAAAAACATTTTAATTTTGGAGGTTTCGAGAGTTTTGGAAGGTAGGAAACATGGCAGCCAAGATCCCACAGACTGCAACATGGTGAAAATTTGGCGAAGGTGACTCGTGTTTATAAATACAACTGATTGTGGGATCAATGTCAGGATACACTTCCTCACACAGATAGAGGGGAGAAATCTGGAATTCTTAACCCCACTCAAAAAATAAAGCTGGGGGGCGGTGGGAGCAGCTGACATTGATATTTTGTTGCTTCTGGGAAAGGGGTGCTTTGTTATGGAAAGGAAGCTGGAAGATGGAGTTAAGATATAGATCAGCCATAATTGGACAGCCAAATAGACTGAGGGGGAAGCTGAATGTCCCTAACGCATCCGAAGTCCACAGAGTGAGAATTAGGTTGCTGGTGATCTCATAGAAACCTATAAAATTCTAACAGAACTAGACAGGGTAAAGGATGTTGCAGGGGAGTTTAGAACCAAGTGGGGTTTGGGCTGGAGTGTCACAGCCTAAAGGAGACCAGGTAGGGGACAGAGATGAGGAGAAATGTCTTCACCCAGAGAGTGGGAGCCCGTGGAATAATCTGCCACAGAAAGCGCATGGGGCCAAAATATCGAATATTTTCACGAAGGAGTTGGATATAGCTCTTAGGAGAAAGCCAGGAACAGTAACGATCAGCTGCGATCCTATTGAATGGCGATGGGCCGAATGGCCTACACCTTGCCCCTATTTTCTGTCTGTTTCTATGAGGGTGGGGTGAAGCCTTCTGAAGTCTAATAGCCCCGAGAACCTTTCCAGCCTTTGGGGGCTGGGGCTGTAGGGGAAGTGCTTGGGAGGCGTGAAAGAAAATAGATTTCAGAGCCTCATGAAAATGTGCGGACAGCTGAATATTAATGGAGGAGGGTGGGGAGAGGATTTGCACGTATGAATGGTAAGCAGGAGGAGGATTATAGAAAAAAAGGTTCAGCCGCATTTTTGACAATCAGTCTGGTCCTTCCTGGCTTTGCAAAGCGCATGATCTGCCGCGTTGGTCCGCAATCATCCTTCTTGACTTTCACCCCAATTGTATTTGTCTCGACCACTTGTAACTGTAGCGAAGATGGCCCCTAAGATGAAGAAATCCTGTGGACAGAGCATGCACGAGTGGAGAGAGTTCTTATGGAACCCAAGGAGCCGGGAGTTTCTCGGCAGGACTGGCTCCAGCTGGGGTGAGTGAGTGAAGTGCCTTGCAAAATGTTTCTGTTCTGTTGTTGCTCCTTGACTGTACAACCCCCTGAGGTCCAGGTCTGTGGGAGACTTGGCAATTATCCCGAGACAAATTTCAATTTCTAAAGTTCTGTATCTCTTGACTGGATTTTCCAAAAGTGAAAGTGAGGTGGTGGTTTCAGACCTGTATGGTGTGTGCTTGGAGAGACAGACAGAGAGAGAGAGAGAGAGTGTGTGTGTGGGGGAAACAGAAGGGTTAATGTTTCCGGGGTCTGGCCCGCGACTCTCTAGACTGGGTGAGTGTGCAGTGGCTAAGTACGAAAATAGAGGCTCTATCCCCCCTCCTGACCGAGTGGGGAGGGGGATAAGGGGCCAGACAGCTTCATCCCCCTCCCCCTCCAAACCCCATCCGATACTGGGCTAGAATCCCTTCAAAATACAGGGGGTAAACACCGCTAGAATTCAGGGCGCAGTTAAAACCCTTTCAAATACAGGGGGCTCGATATACCCTCGTAGGGGGTGGGATTAAACATTAGATATAAGGTATCATCCCCTCCTCTCCAAATATGGGTGTGTGTGGAATATAATAAGCCCCTTAAAGGGGTTAGATATACCCTCGTTGGATGTGGGTTTAAATGTCAGATACAGGGGTTGATTAGACCCTCTTCTCCAAATATAGGGTATAGGTAGACACCACTGGAATATCATAAGCACCTTCTAATACTGGGGTTGGGGGTAGATAATCCTTCATGTAAACATGAGATTACAGGGTTTGAGCCAATAAGGTATAGATAGCTCACACCAGATTCAAAAATTGGGCTGCATGTTCTCCCCCTGTCCCCTACTCGAATCTCAAGGGGGCTAAACCAGGTTTCTGGGACTGCTTCCTTGCAGAAACAGTTAAGGATGGCTACTCAAAATGTCCTGAGCTCAGTCACCTGTCCCCTCCCTCAACTGGGTCAGTGTGCACTGATTGGTGTTTGATCTGGGGCTTGGTGGGGGGTCTACCCGAGTGTCCTCAGACTGTGGGGCTGGGGAGGGGTTAGACATGGTGGATGGGGATTCCCTTCATCGGGAGGAAGGGTAAAAGAGGTGGGTTCACTGCTTGGGCTCAACACCCAGCACGTGGAGAGTATACAAAACGAGAGCAATCTGTTCCAGCGTTAGAGCTGGGGATAGTGTCTGATAGATTCCACGTGACAGATGGGATTTAATCCCACACGGACCTCAATCCCTTCTGCGTCCTACACACAGAGGCTAAAAGGAAATAGATATGTATCCCAGTCCTAGGCGATGCAGATCCTTATCTGACTGATGTGGACTTGCTGACTGCCTGTGAGCTGGGTTGAGATGGGTTTGGGAAATGAGGATTTGGGTGAAGGTCAGCCATAATCTCACTGAATGATCTGGAAGAGCTGAATAGACTCTGAATACATTTGGAATAATGTGTTCAGTTCTGGTCTCCCTGCTGTAGGAAAGATACTGTTAAACTTGAAAGGGTTCAGAGAAGATTTACAAGGATGTTGCCAGGGTTGGAGGCTTTGAGCTATAGGGAGAGGCTGGATAGGCTGGGGCTATTTTCCCTGGAGCGTCGGAGGCTGCGGGGTGACGTTATAGAGGTTTATAAAATCATGAGGGGCATGGATAAGTTGAATAGCCAAGGTCTTTTCCCCAAGGGTAGGGGAGTCCAAAACTACAGGGCATAGGTTTAAGGTGAGAGGGGAAAGATTTGAAAGGGACCTGAAGAGCAACTTTTTCACGCAGAGGGTGGCGTGTGTATGGTTAGAGGTGGTGGAGGCTGGTACAATTACAACATTTAAAACGCATCTGGATGGGTAAATGAATGGGCCAAATGCTGCTGGATTATTTTAGGATATCTGGTCTGCATGGGTGACTCTCGTCCCTTCAGGAAAGGATGGATTTGAAACAGATGGGATCCACAGGCTTAGATGTCACCCAGTCTGTGTTGAATCATTGCCAGCCCAGGGCTCTAAGTGCTCAATATTCCAACCTCAAACAATACAGGTAAAGTCACCTGAGACTACCACACCAAATGACTGACAAAGTGGTGGATGTGGGTACAGTTACAACGTTTAAAAGACATTTGGATAAATGCATGAATAGAAAAGGTTTGAGGGGATATGGACCAGGAGCAGGAAGGTGGGACTAGTTTAGTTTGGGATTATGGCCAGCACGGACTGGTTGGACCGAAGGGTCTGTTTCTGTGCTGTATGACTGGTCTCCCAATAGAGAGAGACAACAGATGGTGTCTCAACCTGAGGGTCGCCACGCCTGAGGCAAGGGGAGAAGTTGAGAAGGAGAATCCTCTGTCGGTGTAGGACTTGAACCCATGCTGTTTGCATCACGGTGTTGTAGCCCGGCCAATCAGCAATATTACCTGCATGTTAATCTGGGTTCAGAGCTGTACTGGGATACAAAGCACTTCATTATAACATTTATTGAAGCTAATGCATGACTCAGCAGCTGTAGCATTATGACCTGAGTGATCCTGTAAGCACTCAGTATTTCACTCCATTCCTCACACCCTTCCCCCATGATCTATTCCTGTGCTGTTTCTCAAAACCCTGTAGGTGGTTGTAGCATTTTACCGTCACAGAGTCATACAGCTGTATAGCATGGAAACCGACCCTTCAGTCCAACACATCCATGCTAACCCAGATATCCTAAATAAATCTAGTCCCATTTGCCAACATTTGGCCCATATCCGTCTAAACCCTTCCTATTCCTAAACCCGTCCAGATGCCTTTTAAATGTTGTAATTGTACCAGCCTCCACCACTTCTTCTGGCAGCTCATTCCATACATGCACCACCCTCTGTGTGAAAAAGTTGCCCCCTCGGGTCCCTTTTAAATCTTTCCCCTCTCACCTTAAACCTATGCCCCTCTAGTTTTGGATTCCCCTACCCTGGGGAAAAGACCTTGGCTATTCACCCTATCCATGCTCTTCATGATTTTATAAACCTCTATAAGGTTTCAATCTCTTATGCTCCAGGGAAAGAAGTCCCAGTTGATCCAGCTTCTTCTTATAACTCAAACCCTTCAGTCTTGGTAATATCCTTGCAAATCTTTTCTGCACCCTCTCCAATTCAATAATATCTGAAGGACTTCAGTGAATGTGGTGAGGCCAGGAAGTCTGGGATTGTTTTCTTCAAAGCAGTGAAGGTTAAGAGGGAGATTTAATCGAGGCATTTAAAATCACAACGGGGTTTGGTAGGGTAAACGAGGAGAAACCTCCTAGTAGCAGTAACCAGGGGGAACACAGATTGGCAAAAGGACCCCCGGGGTGGAATCAAAGAATCCCCGCAGTGTGGAAACAGGCCGTTTGGCCCAACAAGTCCACACGGACCCTCTGAGCAACCCACCAGGACACATCCCCCTATACCCACCTAATCTACACATCCCTGGACACTATGGGACAATTTAGCACGGCCAATCCACCCTGACCTGCACATCTTTAGATTATGGGAGGAAACTGGAGCACCTGGAGGAAACCCACACAGACACAGGGAGAATGTGCAAACTCCACACAGACAGTTGCCTGAGGAGGGAATTGAACCTTGGTCCCTGGTGCCGTGAGGCAGCCGTGCTAACCACTGAGCCACCGTGCCAGAGAGATGAAGAGAATTTTCTTGACAGATGGAATTATTGTAGTCTGCTCAGGTGGCATCTTAAAGAATTTTTAACAGCACAGAAGAAAACCTTTCCGTCCATTGTGTCTGAGCTGGTTATTAAGCATCTCGATGCTAATCCTATTTTCCAGCACTTGGTCTCTAGTTTTGTATGCAATGGCATTTCAAGTGCTCACCTAAATACTTTTCAAATGCTGTGAGGGTTCCTGCCTCCTCTGCCCCTTTCAAGCAATGAGTTCCAGACCCCTACCACTGTCTAGGTGAAAAACAAATTCCTCTAATCCCCTCTAAACCTCCTGCTCCTTACCTTAAAACTCTACCATCGCCTGGTTACTCTACAAAGGGGAAAGGTTTCTCCCTATCCATCCTGTTTTTGCCCCTGAGATCTTTGTACACCTCACTCAGATTATGCCCCATTCCACCCCCTCAGCCCTTCCCTGCTCTAGGGAAAACAATCCCAGTCTCTCTTCATCGTGGATTCGCTCCAGCCCAGGGAACATCCTGGTGAATCTCTTCTGTACCCCCCTTCAGTACATTCACATCCTTGTGGGGACCAGAACCGCACACAGTACTCCAGCTGTGGTCTAACTAACGTTGTACACAGCTCCACCACAACGTCCCTGTATTGATTCATAAAGACAAGTATCCTCTATGCCTTTCTGAGCCACCTTATCCCTTTTTCTGCTGCCTTTGACAATCTATAGACATGCACAGCAAGATCCTGCTGATCCTCTGTACATATGAGGGTCCCCAATTCAATGTGTACTCCCTTGGCTTGTTCATCCTCCAAAAATGCATCACCCCACACCTTTTTTTAAAAGTAAATTCCATTCTTGAAGAGAAATCCATTTGCAGGACAGTGGAGCATGAGATAAATTGGATAGATCTTTCAAAGAGCCAGCACAGACAAACTGGGCTGAATAGCCTCCTTTTTTTATTCATTGACAGCATGAGGGTGTCAATAGCCAGGCCAGCATTTATTGCCCATCCCTAATTGCCCAGAGGGCAGTTAGGAGTCAACCACATTGCTGTGGGTCTGGAGTCACATGTAGGCCAGACCAGGTAAGTATGGCAGTTTCCTTCCCTAAAGGACATTAGTGAACCAGATGGGTTCTTCTCCCCCAACAATTGACATGGTCATCGTTAGACCTTTAAATTCTGCAATGGTGGGACTTGAACCCAGGCTCCTGGAACGTTACCTGAGTCTCTGGATTAACAGTTCCACTAGGTCCTTGCCTCCTGTTCTGCATTAATGTAGCATTATATTCATCAAGTGATCTTTGGAATTCTCTACTCGAGAGGGCTGAGTTTGCCTTGCCATTGAGCATGTTCAAGCCTGAGATCGAAAGGTTTTTAACTGTGCAGGAACTGAGGGAGTTGTGTAAAGATGGAGTTGAGGTTCCCAATCAGTCCTGACTGTATTGAATGGTGCAACAGGCTATAGGGAGAGAAAGGCCTCCTCCTGCTATTGCTGCTTTTCAGATTGGAACTTGCACCTAAACACCAGTGCAACCTCTATAGGGTCGGTCATGAGTACAGGGTAGACAACTGTGGCAGGTGTGAATGGGAATTGTAACAGCATCACATTTTACCAAAGAAGCCAATTGCTTGAAGTAGGCACTTAATCAAAGCAGGGGATTACATTAATCACAGGAGAGAGGTTATCATTGGAGCCTAACCAGTCGAACATGTCCTTCCCACTGTGTGTTTAAACGTCCTCCAGGAAGGCAAGCAGGATCACCCCATGTGGGTAAAAACCAATGCTTCATTCAAATTAATGACCTGATTACAATCTCTGCAACAACACATTACTTCAGCGCTGACCCTCCAACAGTGCGGCGCTCCCTCAGCGCTGACCCTCCGACAGTGCGCCGCTCCCTCAGCCCTGACCCTCCGACAGTGCGGCGCTCCCTCAGCGCTGACCCTCCGACAGTGCGGCGCTCCCTCAGCCCTGACCCTCCAACAGTGCGGCGCTCCCTCAGCGCTGACCCTCTGACAGTGCGGCGTTCCCTCAGCCCTGACCCTCCACCGGCGTGATGCTCCATACCCCATTCTGAGTGCATCTCTCTGTCGTGCTCCCTCTCTCTCTCTTCCCCTCCTTTCTTGTCTGAAAGGTACTAACCATGGCTGTGTCAATGCTATCACTATTGGGAACAAGGTAGGTTTGGGTGATAACAGTTTTCTCAGTAGCATGGGCAATGAACCAGCATTGGAACAGCACATTCAGGCATCCAGACAACAGAGCTAACGAGCTAATTTAGTGGGAATGTCAGCGCCGATTGCTGCTCACTGACTACTGAGTGTAATGTGTAACAGGGGCCTGTTATGTTGACACACACAGCTTTTCTCTGAGAGAGTTACTCCCACAGTGCTAGTGGTGTTGTGCTGAAGATGGCCAAAGGTACAATTGTGTCCTAATAATGTACTGTGCGTAAACTCTTGCCTAGTGTGCTACCACAAACCCTGCTGGGATACTGGGGTCCGTTGCATGGAATATGAAAAAAAAAACATGGAGCCACTTGTGGTGGCCATTCAGCCCCAGGAAACCACTGCTCTCCTCAGTCTTCACCACCGAGTTCCAACTTGGAATGGTAATATGTTCCATCATTGAGCCTTCTGTCTTCAACCTTTTCGTATATCCCATCCTCTGTTCATCAACATCCTCATAGCGCCCCGCCTTCTCTGACAGCTGATTGGATGACCCATGCATATCGAGTGATCCATATATAAAAAGACCAGAAATTGCTGGAGAAACTCAGCAGGTCTGGCAGTGTCTTTGGAGAGAGAAACACAGTTACTGTCATGAGTGCAGTGACTCTTCTACAGAACTGAGATGAAGGGTTCTGAAGAAGTGTCATAAGAGACAGGAACAGGAGTGGGCCATTCAGTCCCTCGAGCCTGCACTACCATTCAACAGGATCATGGCCGATCCGACATTCCTCATGTCCTGAGGAAGGGTCACCGGACCCGAAACGTTAACTCTGTTTTCTCCTTCACAGATGCTGCCGGACCTGCTGAGCTTTTCCAGCAACTTCTGTTCTTGTTCCGACATTCCTCATGCCCACTTTCCTGCCCTTTCCCCACAACCCTCGATTCCTCAACTAAGCAAGAATCTGTCTCAGCCTTAAATATACACAAGGTATCTACCCCCATAGCTCTCTGTGGCAAGGGGTTCCAAAGACTCTTAACCCTCACGGGAAATTCCTCCTCATCCCAGTTTTAATTGGCACTCCTTTATTCTGAGACTGTGCCCTCTGGTCCTATAGGACTTGAAGGGTTAACTCTCTCTCTCTCTCTCCACAGATGCTGCCAGATCTGCTGAGTTTTGTTTCAGATTCCCAGCATCTGCAGTACTTTGCTTTTATTTGGATGGCCCATGTATGCCAGTCAAAACCTGAGACTCACCCACCTTCAATAAATAAAATGGAGTTAGTTTTCATTTAAAAGTTAATGAGGATCCAGGTTCAGCCATTCATAATTAGGCTGCTACAGGAGTGCCTTGAAAACAAACCTCACGACTACATGATTCACAACGAAGATACATCCTAGTGAGGAAGGAGGCCTTTGAGGAGAGGGATAGACCAACCAGGGTTAACCAGGGAATTAAGGAAAACATTATAATATTTTGCACACTTTTCTTTCAGTGTGGCAAATATTAATGGTAACCAGATAATGGGAACATTTTAAAAGATGCCAATTGAAAAAAAAAAAGGAGAAAATAAACTTTGAGGTCAAACTAGCGAGTAACATAAAATCAGACAGTAAGAGCTGTTTTAAATATATAAATAGGAACAGAAAGGCCAAATGAACACAGGCCCCTTAGAGAATGAGACTGGGATATAATAATGGGGAACCAGGAAATGGCAGAGGATTTGAATAAAGTCTTTACTGTAGAAGACACTATTAACACTTCAAGAATACAAAATAATCAAGGAGACCATGGATGGGAGAGGGAGAGAAAATAAATATAGTAACTGTCATTTAAGGAAAAAGCGCTAGGGAATCTAATGAGCTCAAAAACCAACAAGTCTCCTGGGCCTGATGGGTTACATCTTTTTTTTATTCACTTGTGGGACATGGGCTTTGCTGGTTGGCCAACATTTACTGTCTGTCTCCAGCTTCCTTTGAAATGAGTGGCTTGCTAGACCATTTCAGAGGACAGTTGAGAGTCAACCACATTGCTGTGGGCCCGGAGTCACATGTAGGCAGTTACCTTCCCTAAAGCATATTAGTGAACTAAATGGGTTTTCTGACAATTGACAATGGATTAATGGTCATCCAGATTATTATTGAATTCAAATCCCACCATCTGCCGTGGCAGGATTCAAACTCAGCCCCCTAGAACATTACTTGGGTCTCTGGATTAATAGTTTAGCAATAATACCACCAGGCGATTGCCTCCCCATCCTATGCCACTGGATACACCAGTAGAAATGCACTGGCCGCATGGTGGCTCAGTGGTTAGCACTGCTGCCTCACAGTGCCAGGGACCCGGGTTTGATTCCAGCCTCGGGCAGCTGTCTGTGTGGAGTTTGCACATTCTCCCCATGTCTGCGCGGGTTTCCTCCCACAGTCTAAAGATGTGCGGGCTAGGGTGGATTGGCCATGCTAAATTGCCTGTAGAGTTCAGGGCTGTATTGATTAGGTGGGTTATAGGAGGATGGGTCTGAGTGGGATGCTCTTAGGCTCAGTGTGGACTTGTTGGGCCGAAGGGCCTGTTTCCACACTGTAGGGATTCTATAATTCAAAAAAATCTTCCAACAATCCTCAGATTCCAGAGAATTGGAAACTTGCCAACGTAACCCATTTATTCAAAAGAGAGACAAACATCAGGTAACTATAGACCAAGTAACTAATTGGCTTAACATGTCACTGGGGTAAGGTTAGAGTCCATTATAAAGGATGTAGTGGCAGCAGTTCAGAAATACACGGTATGAATAAGCAGAGTAAGCATGGTTCCATGAAGGGGAAATCATGTTTGACAAATTTATTAGAATTCTTTGCAGAGGTCACCAGCAGGATAGATAAGGAAACCTGGTAAATGAAACATATTTGGATTCCCAAAACGTGTTCGATAAGGTACCACACATAAAGCTACCCAATAAGATAACATCCCATGTTGTTGGCGGTAACATATTCGCATGGATAGGGGATTGGCTAACTCAAAAATGTTGAGTTGGAATTAAAGGAGGCATTTTCAGGATAGCAGCCTATAACAAGGGATCAATGCAGGGGATCACACTTATTTACATTATGTCCATGACTTGGATGAGGAAAGTGAATCAGAGATAGTAGGAACTGCCGATGCTGGAATCTGAGATAACAAGGTATGGAGCTGGATGAACACAGCAGGCCAAGCAGCATCAGAGGAGCAGGAAAGCTGACGTTTCGGGTCTGGACGCTCCTTCAGAAATGGGGGAGGGGAAGGGGGCTCTGAAATAAATAGAGAGGGGGGGAGGCGATGATAGAAGGTGGATAGTGGAACAGATAGGTGGAGAGAAGACGGACAGGTCAAGGAGGCGGTACAAGTGAGTGTAGGTAGGGAGTTGGGATGGGGATTGGTCAGTGATGAGGGCGGGGCAAGTAGTTGGGAGGGAAGACGGACAGGTCAAGGAGGCGGGAATGAGGCTAGTAGAGGTGAGGTGAATGTAGGTAGGAAGTGGGGTGGGCATTGGTCAGTGAGGTGGGAGGAGTAGATACGTGGGAGAAAAGACAGACAGGTCAAGGAGGCAGGGATGAGAGGGGTGGTGGTCTTGAGATGAGGTCAGGGGTGGGGAGATTTTGAGGCTTGTAAAGTCCACATTGATACCATTGGGCTGCAGGGTCCCCAGGCAGAATATGAGGTGCTGCTCCTCCAGTTTCTGGGTGGCATCGTTGTGGCCCAGGATGGACATGTCATCCAAGGAGTGGGAGGGGGAGTTGAAGTGGTTCGCGACGGGGAAGTGTTGTCGTTTGTCACAAACCGAGCGTAGGTGCTCCACAAAGCAGTCTCTGAGCCTCTGCTTGGTCTCCCTGACGTATTGTTGTCAACTTTGCAAATGTCACAAAAATAGGTAAGAAGCAAATGGTGAGGATGACACACAGACTCTACAGAGGGACATAGACAGGTTCAGTGACTGGGGGAAAACTTGGCAGGTGAAATATATCTGGGAAAAAGTGCGGTTATGCATTTTGGCAGGAATAATAGAAGAGTTGAATAATATTTAAATGGTGAACGACTGCGGAAAGGGATTTGAGGGTCTGTTTAATGAATCACATGAAGGTACAAATAGGCAACTGTAAATATGCTTTAGTTAATATCCTACGTTAGAGCAAACCAATGGTATTTGTAAAACTGTACTTAACAGTTGCAAAAATGTTTTTTACAGGAACAGGAGGCTATTCAGCCTCTCTTGTTTGTTACACAGGAACAGCAGGAGGCCATTCATCCCCTCAAGCTGGTTCCCCCTGCTTAGCCTTCATATGCCTAACCTTTAATTCCCATGAAAAATCCTCTCACCGTCAGTTCTGAGGTATCCAATTGAGCCCTCAGCTTTGGCAGGTTTATCTTTGGGATGGAGGGGGTGCTTGTGTGGAGGAAGGATTCCAGCTTTCCACTCCCCTTTGTGTGACAAAGACTGTGCTGCATTTAGGGGGAACCTGGTGGAACACACTCTGGAGCACGTTATCAAGGGATCATGTCAATGGGTTGAGGAAGGTGCAAGGAAACTTGTGTGGAGCATGGAGCATTTGGGCCTAATGGCCTGATCCTGACATGTAGCACTCTCTAGTAAAGTCACCATAGTCCCAGACGGCCACTCTCTCGTTACAGAGAGATGACTGGTGGTGGTTTAACCTGAGGGTCACCACACCTCTGGAGAGGTTGAGAAGGAGAGCCCTTCATGGTAACCTCAGCTGGTGCAGGAACTGAACCCACACTGTTGGATCACTCTGCATGGCAAACCAGCCTTCCAGGCAACTGAGCTAACCATGACCCCACCCCACCTTGGGTTTAATGCAAAGGGACACTCACCCAATGCACAGGGCATGCCGATCATAGGACACTGTATGTCGGCGAGACCTAGCAACGAGGGCATAACCTAACCCCTGCACCCTTATTGGGGGTAGGAGGGTGGAGAATGGGCTAATTGCATCTAAACCTGAATGGGGGAGGGGGGACTGTACGAGCTGCGACTGTGTCCTGTGCTAACACACTGATGCCCTACAATGTTCTGATCTCTTGCAGCACTGATTCTGATGTTTTACGTAGTCTTTTACACTTTCCTAACTGGTCTCTTCAGCCTGACCATGTGGGTGATGCTCCAGACCGTTAATGAATACACACCAAAGTACCAAGATCGGATCACAAACCCAGGTAAGGCGTGTCTGTATGCGTGCGTGCGTTGATGCCATAGCCTCACCGAACATCCTCAGACAGCACCTTCCAAACCCACGATCATTTCCATCCAGAAGGACAAGGGCAGCAGACACATGGGAACACCACCCCCTGCACGCTCTCCTCTGAACCACTCATCATCCTGACTTGGGAATATATCACCTTCAGTGTCGTTGGGTCAAAATCCTGGAATTCCCTCCCTAAGGGTCTCCCTACAGCACGCGGACTGCAGCAGTTTAAGAAAACAGCTCACCACCGCCTTCTCAAGGGGCAACTAGGGGCAGGCAATAAATGATGCCCACATCCCACGAATGAATAAAGAAAAGAATAATGGCTCAAACATATTTCTGCCATTTTCAACAAGATTGGGAACACATGGAGGCAATTAGAACCTGCTTTGCCCTTGAATTAGATTCTGACAGCTCTGTGAATCCATTGAGTGTATCCCCCATTATCCCTTACCCATCATACAAGTGGAGTTTGTTCAGCAGGTAGAGGTTTGTTACATAATAGTAGCTTGTGACGTTAAGTCTGAGTTACGTGATTGGGATGGGACAGCATTCCAGATTCCACTCACCCCCATCGAAAGATCAGACTCAGATTTCCCCACCCATTCCTAAGCCCCGTCTCCCGCCGTTAGAGAAAACAGTATTGATCCTATTTTATGCCCTTCATGTCTGCCCCCAGATCGTTCTGGCCAATCCACGCTCTACCCTGCCACCCCCTCCTCCAAGGTTCGTGGGGAGTGGCGGGGGGTTCTCAGAACTGAACCTGTTACCCCAGCGACAGAGATCAAACAATTGTCATCTTCACTCCTTTGTATTCCGGCTCCATTCTGGGAAAGGCCAACATTCCATTAGTCCTTTTGATCACTGCCTCTACCTACCCATGAGGTTGGTATAAACGACCTGGACACTTACCACTTCCTTACAAGGTTGCTGATCGTCAGGGTCACAGGACATTGACACATTTAGTCCCTCAGACCTATTCTGACATTTGACTAGATCGTGGCTGACTTGTCTACCTCGAACTCAGTTTCCTGCATTATTCTCACGTTCCTTGATTATTTTTACAATCCAAACGACGGCCTCTTCTTCAATATTTAACAAAAGGTTCTGTCAATGAGGTGAGAGGAAGCTCGTTTGGAGTGTAAACGCAGGCCGGTACGGAGCAGTGGGGCTGATTGGCCTGTGTCCGTGTCTTATATTTCAAGGCTGACATAGAGAGGCTCTTGATCAGGAGGGGGGAATAGAGGGTTATAGGGAAAAGGGCTTGAAAGTGGACATGAGAAGTGTTGGGTCAGTTGTGATCTTACTGGGTCATGGGGTGGCACGGTGGCTCAGTGGTTAGCACTGCTGTCCCACAGCCCCAGGGACCTGCATTCAATTCCACCCTCAGGCGACTGTTTGTTTGGAGTTTACACATTCTCCCCATGTCTGCGTGGGTTTCCTCCGGGTGCTCCAGTTTCCTGCCACAGTCCAAAGATGTGCAGGTTAGGGTGGATCGGCCGTGCTAAATTGTCCCGCATTGTCCAGGGATGTGCGGGTTAGGGTGGATCGGCCGTGCTAAATTGTCCCGCATTGCCCAGGGATGTGTGGGTTAGGGTGGATTGGCCATGCTAAATTGTCCCGCATTGCCCAAGGGATGTGCGGGTTAGGGTGGATTGGCCGTGCTAAATTGTCCCGCAGTGCCCAGGGATGTGCGGGTTACGGTGGATTGGCCGTGTTAAATTGTCCCATAGTGCCCAGGGACATGCAGGTTAGGGTGGATTGGCCATGGGAAATTGCCCTGTAGCATCCAGGGATATGCAGGCTAGGTGGATTAGCCACAGGGAATGCAGGGTTACAGGGATAGGGAGGTGGGTCTGGATGGGATCTTCTTCAGAAGGTCAGTAGGGACTTGATGGGCTGAATGGCCTGCTTCTGCACTGTAGGGACTCTGATTCTAAATGATGGAGCAGGGTCCTGTTTCTTATGGTCACATTATGGTAAGAGATGTCCATCTGGAACAGTACTAGTTATGGGGTTGACAGTTTCTGGCAAGCGTATCACCAATGGGGTTTCCTCTCCTAGGTCTGATGATCCGCCCAAGGACAGACAGCCTACTTGTTACGTTCAACATAACACAGGAAAGCACATGGCAGGCACACGTCCAAGCCCTCAACGCGTACCTGGACTGTGAGTAGACCTTGTGGAGCAACCCTCACTGACTTTACCCCTCTTCACTCTCTGACCCTTTTCACTGCCAAGCCTATAGCAAAATCCTAGAACTGTTACAGCACAAGTGGAGGCCATTCGGCCCACACTTTCTGCCTTCAGTAGATTCATCATCAGCAATCCCCCTCTCTAATACGAGGCAAGCTTCTGACCCGACTGGAGAGAAAGGTGATGTGGACGGAAGGACTTTATTTTTCACTCGTGAGATGTGGTCAGCATTTATTGTCCATCCTTGGCTGCCCTTGAACTGGGCGGCTTGCTGCGAAATTTCTGAAGGCTGTTGAAAGCCAACCACATTGGCTGTGGGTCTGGAGTCACATGTAGGCCAGACCGGGTGAGGATGGCAGTTTCCTTCCCCAAAGGACATCAGTGAACCAGATGGGCTTTTCCTGACAATCATTAATGGTAGCCAGTAGATTTTGGATTCCAGATTTAAAAAAGAACTTCACCACCAACACCCGGGCAGGATTTGAACCTGGGGTCCCCAGAATATTAGCTGAGTTTCTGGACTAATAATCTAGTGATAATACCCATTACATTGTCTTAAAGATAAAGTCAGAGGGCACACGACATCAGGTTATAGTTCAACTGGTTTACTTGAAATCACAAGCTTCCATAGTGCTGCTCCTTCGTCAGGTCAGCCCCCACACAAGGAAGAGGATTTACCCCGAAGTATAGCTCAGCGCCCCCTTTAATAACCTTCTTACACAGCATTCCAACGTTTGGAAAGGGGTCGTATTCCAGCGGTCGGACATCTGATGGTGAACCTTTCTCTGCTCCTCCAGCCTATAATGACAGTGTCCAGGTTTCAAACAACGTCCAGTGCAAGCCAGGGACATACTACCTGCAAGAGGACAGCGGGGATGTTCGGAATACCCCAAAGCGGTCCTGCCAATTCAACCGGACCATGCTGGGCCAGTGCTCGGGGCTAGAGGACAAGACATATGGATACAGTGAAGGGAAACCCTGCATCCTCGTCAAGATGAACAAGGTGAGTTAGTGAGACGGTGGCTCAGTGGTTAGCACTGCTGCCTCACAGCGCCAGGGATTTGTGTTCGATTCCACCCAATGTGTGGAGTTTGCACGTTTTCCCTGTGTCTGCGTGGGTTCCCTCCAGGTGCTCCGGTTTCTTCCCACAGTCCAAAGATGTGCAGGTTAGGGTGGATTGGCTGTGTTAAATTGTCCAATAGTGTCCAGGGATGTGCAGGTTAGGGTGGATTGGCCATGCTAAATTGTCCCATAGTGCCCAGGGATGTGCAGGTTAAGGCATGGGATGGGCTAGGGTGGGGGTTGGGGTGCTTTTCGGAGGTCAATGTGGACTCAATGGGCCGAATGGCCTGCTTCCACACTGTAGGGATTCTCCGAGACTACTCCCACCAGCCTTGTGTGATGGAATTGAACCATCTATAGCACAGCAGGAAGCCAATCGATTAGTCTAGTCCATGTTGGCTCTCCGTGGAGCCATCCAGTCAATTTCTTACGCCCCCCTGCAACTTGATCCCATAGCCCCTTCCATTTTCCTTCAACACTAACACCCCATCCAATCCAATTTCCTATGGAGATCACTTTTCAACCATTCCCTCTGCCCCCGCCCCACCCCAGGTCATTACCACTCGCTATGTAAAGAAAATTTAATTTATTTATTTTCTTTATTCATTCATGGGATAAGGGCATCACTGGCCACACAGCATTTATTGCCCATCCCTAATTGCCCAGAGGGCAGTTGAGAGTCAACCATTGCTGTGGGTCTAGAATCACATGTCAGCCAGACCAGGTAAGGATGGCAGTTTCCTTCCCTAGAGGACATTAGTGTACCAGATGGGTTTTTCCGACAATCGACAATGGATTCACGGTCATCATTAGATCCTTAATTCCAGATATTTTTGTTGAATTCAAATTCCACCATCTACCATGGCAGGATTCGAAACTGGGTCCCTGGATTAACAGTCCAGCAATAATACCACTAGGCCATTGCCTCCCCATTGTCATGTGTACCAAGATACAGTGAAAAGTGTTGTTTTGCGTGCTAACCAGACAAACCATAGCTTACATAAGTACATCAGGGTAATAGAACAGAATGCAGAACGTACTGTTACAAACAAGGTACAGAGAAAGATCAACTCGAATATGGGAGGTCCATTCATAAGTCTGATAACAGCAGGGAAGAAGCTGTTCTTGAATCTGTTTTCAAACATGTTTTCAAACTCTTGTGGCTTCTGCCTGATGGAAGACGGTGGAAGAGATTATAACCGGGGTGGGAGGAGTCTTTGATTGTGTTGTCTGCCTTCCCAAAGCATAGACAGAGTCATAGAATCCCTAGTGTGGAAGCAGGCCAATCGGCCTATCAAATCCACACTGACAGAGCAACACCCTATCTATCCCTGTGACCCTGCATTTTCCATGGCTAGTCCACCCAGCCTGTACATGTTTGGACTATGGGAGGAACCCAGAGCACCCGACAGAAACCCGCACAGACACAGGGAGAACATGCAAACTCCATGTAGTCAGTTGCTTGAGGGTGGAATGAACCCAAGTCTTTGGCGTCGTGAGACAGCAGTGCTAGCCACTGTGCTGCCCAATGGAAGGAAGGCTGGTTTGCGTGATGGACTGGGCTCTATTTGCAACTCTCTATAATTTCTTGCTCATATAATAAAGAATACCCAGCTCATATAAAACCCCTCCACCACCACCACCATCACTCTTGTCCCAAAACCTTCAATCTGTCTCCCCTAAGTCTTGCAGGATCACTGAATGGGGACAGTTTTTCTTTCTTAATAATCATTGCCATTTTATACCTGTTCAGTCAAACCTCCTGTTCACCACCTTCACTCCAACGAGAACAACGCCGACTTTCTCCAACCTCACCTTGGAACTAAAATTCCCTCGAGCCAAGAACTGTTCGGGTGAATCCCACCTTGCAGCCCCAAAGTCCCTCCCAGGCAGAGATGAATGGAACTCGGCGCATTGCCCTAGATGGTGCCTAGACTGGACTTTACAAAGGTTCAGAATACCATGAGCTCAGTACCTCCTTGTGAAGCCAAGATGCTTTGCTAATCTTGACTCTCTCAATAAACTCTGTCACCTTCACACAAACATTCAGGTTCTTCTCCCCACTTGCCCCATAGGGGAGGCAACGGCCTAGTGGTATTATCGCTGGACTGTTAATCCAGAGACCCAGATAACATTCTGGGGACCTGGGTTTCAATCCCGCCACAGCAGATGGTGGAATTTGAATTCAATAAAATATCTGGAATTAACAATCTATCAATGACTGTGAATCCATTGTCAATTGTTAGGAAAAACCCATCTGGTTCACCAATGTCCTTTAGGGAAGGAAACTGCCATCCTCACCTGGTCTGGCCTACATGTGACTCCAGACCCACAGCAATGTGGTTGATTCTTAACTGCCCGCTGGGGAATTAGGAATGGGCAATAAATGCTGCCTGGCCAGGCATCCCATTAATGAATAAAGGAAAAAAAAACATTGCTCAGCAACTGTGCCATTAAGTAGCACATACCACTTAATTTAAAGCAAATCACATTACACACAGAATTTTCCATCACTTTATGTTTTGGCATAAAATACATCAGCATGACATTAGACCATTCAGCCCATTATACCTCTGTCTGCACTTTGAAATAGCAACCAATTAGTCCCACAGCCCTCGATCCACATGTTGGAGGGTCAGCACCAAGGGAGCGCCGCACTGTCGGAGGGCCAGCGCCGAGGGAGCACTGTGTTGTTTCGGTGCCTGGACTAAGATGTTTTATCCCTTTTGTCCTCACAAGCGATCCCATGACCACCACTCAAGAAAGGGCAAGATTGAGCTCTCCCTGCTGCCTTGGGTTCCAACATTTATTCCTCAACCATCGATAAAATGGAATATCTGTTGATGATCCCCGTGCACTTGCTGTCTGCAAATTGGCGCTGTGCTTCCCGCACTGCAACAATGGCCACACTTGCAAAAGTGCTCCCCCGACTGTGAACGTCCCGAGAAGGTCGCTATGGAAGTGCACAAGATTTCCCATGTTCTTTTATTGTTCTTTTCAGATTATCGGGTTCCTACCTGGCGAAGGGAAGACACCGTACGTGTCCTGTGAAGGAAAGGTCAGTGACTGGCTGGTAGAGTCCTGGGCACCTGACACATTGGCCGTTACTCCAGGCAGCAGCTTCTAAGCTGAACGGATCTTAACCATCTCTCTCTTTCATTTCATCCCCTCTGCCGTCCATTCTATTGGATCATCGTAGGCAAAAAATGAGAAAAACGAGTGGGTAAGGTGCCTGGACATTAGTGGAAGACACTAGCTCACAGAAAGCTGTCTTGCTACGATGATGAGTCACTGAATCCTCCCTCCCTGTGCAGTATATCCCTCCCTGAGCAGCTGACCCTTGACCTGCAGATCATTGGGGTCTGAGCATCTACCCTTTTGTTAAGTCTATGAACGAGGGGTGGGGAAGAGCTCGGTGTTGGCTTCTAGATTATTCCGTAGAGTCTAGCCAATTCCGCCAGTGCTGCCTGCTCTTCCAATGCTAACCTTCCTCGCTTTAACTCCCTAGGGTCTTGCTGTTGCTCCTGTAGCTGTCCCTGGTGTCAAAGAGGTACAGAGTTGGCCTAATCCACTGTTGCACCTTGGGGATAAAGAGCAGACCTTCATCCAAGGGGTAACATGGACCAGCCAGAGAGCCTCGGGTCTTTTCAGGGGTGCTTTGATGGTTCAGAACTTTCCAAAACAACAACTTGTATTTAGATAGAGCCCTAACTTTAGTAAGGCCTACCCAGGGCGCTTTGCAGAAACAAGAAAGTGGGGGTGGGGTGTTTGGCATATTAGGTGACCAAAATCTCAGTCAAAGAGGTCGATTGTAAGCAGTATCTCTGAACAGGGGAGGGGTGGGGGGGGGGGGGGGAGAGAGAGAGAGAGAGAGAGAGACGGATGGGTTTAGGGAGGGGAATTCTAGGTGAAGGCACGGCTGCCAACGATGGAGTGATGGGAAAGGGATAATGGCCAAGAGGCTGGAATCGGAGGAGCACCGAGATCTTGGATGGTGATGGGGATTGAAGAGGATTTGATATTATTTCTTGAACGTGAAAGTTGGTGGTGATTGGGTCAAATATAGTGCATCAAAACCACCAGCATTCCACAACTTGACTGAACTGCCGATGACAGTGGAGCAAGGTTCCAGGCAGGTGATAGAGAGGGTCCCTCAGTGTCAGCCGGATATTAAATATCCCACGGCCACTATTTCGGAGAAAAGCTGGGGAGTTCTCCCCACATCAATAATTCAATCCAAAAAATAAAATCAATAATTCATAATGCTCTCTCCCTTCATCTGCTCATTCACTCCTTGTCACCGTCTCTCTCTCTGTCCATCTCTCTTTTTCTGTCCCTTCGTCTTTCTCTCTCACTCACTTTCTCATTCACTCACTCCCTTTCACTTACTCTCACTGGTTTTTCACTTTCTTTCGCTCTCCTCCACACTCTTTCATTCTCTCTCTCACACTCACTTTCACTTTTTTTCTCTCTCACTTCTCTTCACACTCATACTCTCTCTTTCGTTCTCTTTCTCTCACTTCCTCTTACACTTACAGTCATTGAGATGTACAGCACGGAAACAGACCCTTCAGTCCAACTCATCCATGCCGACCAGATTCCTAAATTAATCTAGTCCCATTTGCCAGCATTTGGCCCATATCCCTCTAAACCCTTCCTATTCATAAACCCATCCAGATGCCTTTTAAATGTTGTAATTGTAACAACCTCCACCACTTCCTCTGGCAGCTCGTTCCCTACAAGCACTATCCTCTATGTGAAAAAGTTGCCCCTTTAAGTCCCTTTTAAATCTTTCCTCTCTCACCTTAAACCTATGCCCCTCTAGTTTTGGACTTCCCCTACCATGGGGATAAGACCTTGGCTATTCACCTTATCCATGCCCCTCATGATTTTATAAACCTCCATAAGGTCACTCCCCAGCCTCCGACACTCCAGGGAAAATAGCCCCAGCCTATTCAGCCTCTCCCTGTAGCTTAAACCCTCCAACCCTAGCAACATCCTTGTAAATCTTTTCTGAACCCTTTCAAGTTTCACAACATCCTTCCTATAGCAGGGAGACCAGAATTGAACGCAATATTCCAAAAGTGTCCCATCCAATGTCCTGTACAGCCGCAACATGACCCTCCCAACTCCTACACTCAATGCACTGACCAATAAAGGCAAGCATACCAAATTTTCTCACTCCTTTTCACTCTTTCTCTCTCTCACACTTCCTTTCAATCGCTCTCTCTCCGCCACAAATTTATGAACCCTGTTTGATGAGCTCTTGCAACCCAACTATGTGTGAATTCTGAATTGGATTCGGCCAGTGGAAACGAGTTATTGAAATGCCTTTTCCTTGTTTAGACCAAAGACAACAACAAAGTTCACGAACTCCAGTATTTCCCTTCCAATGGGACCTTGGACCTAATGTACTTCCCGTATTATGGAAAAAAGGCACATGTGAGTAAACTGGCTTGTAACTCAGGAACAAAATCAAAGTTGCTGGAAAAGCTCAGCAGGTCTGGCAGCATCTGTGAAGGAGAAAACAAGAGTTAACGTTTCGGGTCCGGTGACCCTTCCTCAGAACACTTGTAACTCCCCTGAGTCAGCACGCGCAGGGACTTCATGGTGACAATGGAGGTGGCTGGGGTGTTGGTAAAATGTGTGGCTGGTTACCTTGCCCCAATGGACACCACATCAAGTGCTCCCTCAACTTGTCCCAATATAGGGATGGCATTTAGCGCAAGAACCAATGGGTGTGCCTAACAGCATTGCAATGATGCACAAAGCCCCTAGCCTCCCTTTGCCCATTTCCCCTTAAATACATACAGGAGAACCATGGAAACGACTTAGTGCCAAAATCCTTCGCAGGACTATCAGACAGAATCTAACTCTGAGTTAGATCGGAGGCTCGGTCAAAGAGGTCAGATCTTAAGGAGACTCTTAAAGGACAGAGAGGGAGAGAGAGAGATGGGGTGGGATGTGGAGAGGTTTAGTGAAGGGGAAATTGAGAGAGAGAGGGAGAGAGAGAGAGAGAGACAGAGGTGGATGTGGAGAGGTTTAGTGAAGGGGAGATTGAGAGAGAGACAGAGGGGGATGTGGAGAGGGTTAGGTGAAGGGGGGATTGAGAGAGAGACAGAGGGGGATGTATGGAGAGGGTTAGGTGAAGGAGGGATTGAGAGAGAGAGAGAGGGGGTGATGTGGAGAGGTTTAGTGAAGGGGGGATTTTGAGAGCTCAGGGCCCAGGCAGCTGGTGACACAGCCGGCAACAGTGGAGCGATGGGACATGGATGATGACTGGAATCGGAGGGACACAGAAAATCTGATGGACACATCTGATGAGCAGAAGTAGGCTACTCAGCCTGTCTAGTCTGCTCCACATTTCAGTGGTTGATCTGAGAATCCTCAACTCCCACTTCTTCCCCAGAACCCTCAATTACCTCACTGATTAGAAGTCTGTCTATCTCGGTCTTTAATATAATTAACGATCCAGCCTCAAAAGCCCTCTGCGGTAAAGAATTTTGGGGAGATGGACCCCCATCTACAGGAATGCTGATTTAGTGCTATTGCGTTTTTCTGACCCTTAAGAGCGCTGGCCCCTCTTGCTCCCTAATCCAGAAGCTTGCTTTTGTCATGTTAAAAAAAATGTGCAAAGTCTCACATCCTTCATGCCTCCCCAGCCTTGCCAGGGTGCCCCAGTCTTTGTAAATTGGCCTAGTAGTACTATTGCTGGACTGTTAATCTAGAGATCCAGGTAATGTTCTGGGGACCCAGGTTCGAATCCCAGCAGGGCAAGTGGTGGAATTTGAATTCAATTAAAATCTGAGATTAGGAGTCTAACGATGACCATGAATCCATTGTTGATTGTTGGGGGAGAAACCACCTGGTTCACTAATGTCCTTTAGGGAAGGAAGCATGCCATCCTGACCTGGTCTGGCCTACATGTGACTCCAAACCCACAGCAATGTGGTTGCCTCTTAACTGCCCTCTGGGCAATTAGGGATGCGCAAT
>NC_063376.1:1063902-1068563 GCF_021869965.1 Rhincodon typus
TTCCTGCTCCTCTGATGCTGCTTGGCCTGCTGTGTTCATCCAGCTCTACACCTTGTTATCTCAGATTCTCCAGCATCTGCAGTTTCTACTATCCTGTGAATGAATTTTTTTTGAAAAATTCCACAGATTCACTACCCACCCAGACAGAAAAGTTCCTCATCTCGTTGCGACTCCTGACACCTTGCATTCTTTGTCGAGCAGGTGAACTACACGCAGCCCTTGGTAGCCGTGAAGTTTGTGAACGTAACAAACAACATGGACGTCAACATTGAGTGCAAAGTCTACGGCTCGAATGTGAAGAACGACGATGAGCGAGACAAATTTGCCGGCAGGGTAGTCTTCACACTCAACGTAGGCTCAGGTGGATCGGGATCCTCTTAAACCTTTTTGCACTGGACATGTCTTACTGGGCAGGTGGGGGCACACCTGGGTGGGGGCGGGAGGGGGTTGGGGTTTGGGGTTGGGGAGGTGAAACCTAGCAAAAGGTAGGCAGAAGAGAACAGCACCTTCTACAGCACAGCGGGATTGGAACTCCATCTCATAGGCTATTCTTCCGAGAGTCCAGCTTTAAATCAGACACTGAAGGAAACTGATGCAGCACCAAGAAGATCATGTCCCATGTAAAGAGTTCAAGACTCCCCCCTATCCATGGGAAAGCTGAATCAACGCCATCGCATTTTTCTGACCCTTAAGAGCGCTGGCCCCTCTTGCACCCTAATCCAGAGGTTTGCTTTTATCGTGTAAATAAAATGTGCAAAGTTTCACATCCTTCATGCCTCTCCAGCCTTGCTGGGTGCCCCAGTCTTTGTAAATTTGGCTGTGCAACCTCAGAGTCAACATTAATACTTTGGGTCCTTTAAAAATGGGATTCAGCATTCATGGGAATGGCAATACCCCACCTCTGCCCACCTATCACCTCTCTCTTCCCTTTCACCCTCCTTTCTGTGAGGATTTGCTCCACTTTTGCTGTAAAGTGCGTGTGTGCGTATGTGGTGAACCAGGACTAAGGCCCTAATATGAACTCAGTCTCAGTGAACAAGTTTGGAATGAGGTACAATCTGGACTTAAGGACTCTGTTTTATTAACTGTGGCTGGTTTTCAACCCAGTGTCTGATTACTTCTCAGGGCCCTGGCTTGATAACAGTGAACCCAAGGGTCTAGTCTGTCTCTCACTTTTGCTGTTGTTAAACACACCTCTTGCACTTATTCACCTCCATTCATTCCAACCCTCATTCACAACCGGGCAAGTAAGGTTGCCCAACAACCATGAATTGTAAAAGGCAAGACTCCAATGACTCAATTCACCAAAGATCCTCAGATAGTAACTTCCAAACCCACGATCACTTCCATCTAGAAGGACAACAGCAGCAGACATATGGGGATACCACCACCTTCAAGTTCCCCTCCGAGCCACTCACCATCCTGACTTGGAAATATATCACCGCTCCTTCAGTGTCGCTGGGTCAAAATCTGGAATTCCCTCCCTAAGGGGCATTGGGGGTCAGCTTGCAGCACATGGACTGCAGTGGTTCAAGAAGGAAGCTCACTACCACCTTCTCAAGGGGGCAACTAGGGATGGGGTAATAAATGCTGGGCCCAGCCAGTGATGTCCACAGCCCATAAATGAATAAATAAAACAAAATTTACTTCACAAGATGGCACCTTTCCCAGCGGGTAGTCAAAAGAAAAGTATTTTGTCAGTCTCCAAACTATTAGTTAGGAAAATAATACAAGGGGATGTGTAGATGGAGGTGAGGGGGTGTTGTATAGGTGTGCGTGTGTGTGTGTTGTGGCGGTGGGGGGTGGCGGTTAAGGCATTCCATTATTTGAATTACCCCACAACGTGGATCATCTGGGAAGATCTCAAACCACAAGGACTCTGCTAGGAACGTAGATGTTGGGAGGCCAGCATGTGCCTCTAATGTCCCACCAGTGCTCCTACATCAAATGGTCTTTCCTCAGCACCAATGTTTGGAAAAAATGTACATATATTATATATATATGTGTGTATGTATATTATATAATATAATTCGTTCGGTTTCAGATTGTATGTCTATAGACTTTAAAAATGAATGCATCCCAAAATGATGAGTCTTTTCCCACCATGGATTTGTAAGGTATTCTCTCTGACATTGGTGAACGCAAGTTTGAGAGGCCTTTTAGCCCTGAACTCAAAACTAAGTTGCTGTTTCTTCAAAAGTGAAAGGTAGGCCCATGGTTGGGGACACTATTCGTAGGAATCTAGGAACAGGAGGAGGTCATTCAGGCCCTTGGAACTCTCCCATCATGCAGTTGGATGTAAACTTTGACCCCATTTCTCCGCCATGGTCCCTGTGAGTTTGTGATGGCCTTTTACCCAACAAGGCTACATGTGAAGACCTCGTTGGCTCTAATGTAACCTCAAACCCAGCCCTTGTCTGGACTTACCTCTCCTCTAACCCCGCTCTTGAGAGGAAATAGTTTGTCCTTCTTTGCAAATGTTCTATCACCAGAGAGACTTAAGGGGGGACAGTGCGTTGTCAGGGTTCTGGTTGTGTGGGGGTGGTTGCCATGGTGAACACATGCCCCCTATCTGATATTCACAACCAGCATCGGGGATGTGAGGAGAGAACGTTCAGAGATTATTGATGAAGAGAGTTCGGGTCGGGGGTTGGTGAAGAGCTGATGAAGATGATGTCCCTGTGAAGAGACACGTGGTGAGGAGATGCCTCCCTGATCCTCCCCAATTTCACCTTCCCACCTTTCCCAACCACTTCCTGTGCCTACATCTCCCGTCCTCACAGCCTCATGTCCCAAACTCCAGTACAGCTCGATACTAGCTCAGGTATTCAGGAGCCAGCTAACCCTGTGTCCCTCTGCCTTTTTGGGACAGTTCTTGGGTAATTTCACTGTCTGCTCTTGTGCTGGTATAAGAGGTGGCCATTCAGCCCATCGAATCATAGAATCCCTACAGTGTGGAAGCAGGTAATTCGGCCCATCAAGTCCACACCAACCGTCCAAAGAGCAGCCCACCCCTATCCCTGTAACCCTGCACTTCCCATGGCTAACCGACCTAGTCTGCACATCCCTGCACACTACAGAACAATTTAGCACTGCCAATCCACCCTAACCCGCACACCTTTGGACTGTGGGAGGAAACCAGAGCACCCAGAGGAAGTCCATGCAGACACGGGGAGAATATGCAAACTCCACAAAATCACCTGAGGGTGGAATCGAACCCAGGTCCCTGGCACTGTGAGGGAGCAGTGCTAAACACAGCAGCACCACAGAAATGACAAGTGCATTCTTGGGAAATTACAAGCCTGATTGAACTGAGACAGCTCATTCTGGAAATCGGCCCCAAAATAATTTCTGCCCTTTCCCCGTTGGGAAGATCGCAAAACTCTTACTCCTGAGGCTCACTGAGCAGATCGTTTCCTTTAAGAAGCCTTCAGCACTCTTCAGTGATCTGAACTTTGGCCCCCAGCACATGCCTGGCCATTGCCTCCTAAAACCAATCCGGAACCATTGATAATTTTCTGTATATATTGTTCCAATTCTCATTTATCTGCCCCTTAGATAAGCTGTTGTAACTTTTTGAACCATACAGAAACTTGCATGTGTGAATTCCAGCATTGTCACTGGGGGGTTTCCCAGAAAAACTGATGCTTACATCCATGTGCTTCAACCCTGTGTGATCTACTGCTTCCTAAACTCTAAACTGTTCCCAAGGTAATCCAGTGACAGAGCCATACTGTACCCTGTTCAACACCGACAGACCTGTCCCCATCGATACTGTACCCTGTGTAACACTGACAGACTAGTCCCCACTGATAATCTACCCTGTGTAACACTGACAGACCAGTCCCCATCGATACTGTACCCTGTGTAACACTGACAGACTAGTCCCCATTGATACTTACCCTGTGTAACACTGACAGACCTGTCCCCATCGATACTGTACACTGTGTAACACTGACAGACCTGTCCCCATCGATACTGTACCCTGTGTAACACTGACAGACTAGTCCCCACTGATACTGTACCCTGTGTAACACTGACAGACCTGTCCCCATCGATACTGTACCCTGTGTAACACTGACAGACCAGTCCCCATCGATACTGTACCCTGTGTAACACTGACAGACTAGTCCCCACTGATAATCTACCCTGTGTAACACTGACAGACCTGTCCCCATTGATACTGTACACTGTGTAACACTGACAGACCAGTCCCCACTGATAATCTACCCTGTGTAACACTGACAGACCTGTCCTTACTGATAATCTACCCTGTGTAACACTGACAGACCTGTCCCCATCGATACTGTACACTGTGTAACACTGACAGACCAGTCCCCACTGATAATCTACCCTGTGTAACACTGACAGACCTGACCCAACCAATATTGTAATACGCTGTGTAAAACTGAGTAGCCTGTCCCTATCCATATTTTATCCCATGTAACACCAACAGACCTGTACCCACTGATACTGTAGCCAGTGTAAGGCTGACATCTGTCTGCATTGATACTGTATTCCATGTAACTCTGACAGACCTGTCCCCACCGGTACTGTACCCCAGTGTTATACAGCGTCAGACTTGTCCCCACCGGTACTGTACCCCAGTGTTATACAGTGACAGACCTGTCCCCACCGGTACTGTACCCCAGTGTTATACA
>NC_063376.1:1068573-1076848 GCF_021869965.1 Rhincodon typus
CCCACCGGTACTGTACCCCAGTGTTATACAGCGACAGACCTGTCCCCGCTGGTACTGTACCCGAGTGTTATACAGTGACAGACCTGTCCCCACCGGTAGGGTACCCCAGTGTTATACACTGACAAACCTGTCTCCACCAGTACTGTACCCCAGTGTTACACAATGACAGACCTGTCCCCACCGGTACCGTACCCCAGTGTTACACAAACAGGTTCTGTGGACATGGCCATTTCCCTGATATTGTCCAGTTCCACTCGCAACATTGGAATCATTCACCAAAGTGCCATTCATACCTCCTCCAGCCTCTGACAGCTGCCCAGCACAGAATTCCCAGTGACAATGCTGACTTTATCGTCACTCATGTCAGGATGCATTAGACCCGGACACGGTAAAGAACTCTTTGAGTTTTGGAAAGGCAAATAAAATGAATTTTTGTGTCTTTGAATGTTGCGTGCGTTTCCTATCCGTGCTCCTCTCTTTAAGCTGTTACTCTGGGCAATAATTAGGAACGTGACATTCATGCACCCATGGTTCAGGAAGAAGCATTCAAACATTAAAACTAAAGCAAGTCCTCAGGAAAGATTTTGCTGAAATGAAGCATCATATAAACCTCCTCCTACAGACCACAGAGCTCACAACAGGTTTTGCTCTCTAACATGTCGGGGGCTGATTCACATCAAGAATGATGGGGTACTGGATTCTCAACAGAACTGACCTTTCAACCTCTTTAGCAACATCAAAGGACTGAGAATAAACTGAGGGAAGGCAGAAGGAAATCACGATTTTTAAAGGTTATTTGTTGGGGTGGGGTTATCACAGACAAGCCTAACATTGGCTGCCCATCCCTAATTGCCCCTTAAACTGAGTGTCTCCCTGGGACCATTTCATGGAATGGTTAAGAGTCAACCATATCACTGGGGTCTGGAGTGACATGTAGACACAGACCAAGCAAGCAATAAAATGCAATAAAGACTTCGGAAGATGGAAATCTGAAACAGAGGCGAAAAATTGCTGGAGAAACTCGGCACACGGCAAGGTCAACATCCTGCATCCAATCACCATGTTCTTCAGAACTGGGTAAAGTTAGCAGATTTCCTTCACTGTACGACATGAGTGAGGCAGATGGGGTTTCATTTTACAACAACATTCAATTCCGGTCTCCCTGCTATAGGAAGGATGTTGTGGAACTTGAAAGGGTTCAGAAAAGATTTACAAGGATGTTGCTGGGCTTGGAGGGTTTGAGCTACTGGGAGAGGCTGAATAGGCTGGGACTATTTTCCCTGGAGCGTCGGAGGCTGAGGGGTGACCTTATAGAGGTTTATAACATCATGAGGGGCATGGATAGGGTAAATAGTCAAGGTCCTTATCCCCAGGGTGGGGAGTCCAAAACTAGAGGGCAGAGGTTTAAGGTGAGAGGGGAATGATTTAAAAGGTACCTAAGGAGCAAATTTTTCACACAGATGGTGGTGCATGTATGGAATGAGCTGCCAGAGGAAGTGGTGGAGGCTGGTACAATTACAACATTTAAAAGGCATCTGGATGGGTATATGAATAGGAAGGGTTTAGAGGGATATGGGCCAAATCCTGGCAAATGGGACTAGATTTATTTAGGATATCTGGTCGGCATGGACGAGTTGGACCGAAGTATCTGTTTCTGTGCTGTATAACTCTATAAGTAATAACTACCCTTTTGGTTACAGTCACAGAATGTTCCTACGTTCCCGATTTATTTAGAGAATTTAACTTTCATCAGTGGATGCAGTGGGATATGATCCTGTGTCACCAGAGGATTGGCCTCTGGATCATTAGCCCAGTGGCATTGCCAATGCACCATCCTGAGACCCTAATCCTTGAATTCAACTTAATTCATTGACAGAAAAGCAGTGAAAGAAGGGTTGGGGTTGGATAAATGGAGAGAGAAAAGATGCAGAAGGGGAAGAAAAACTAAGAAAGTGGAATGGAGAAAAGCCATGATCCCACCACTGATACGCTCAAGGGGATCATCTTTGTTAGGTTTTCCCAAGAGGTCCCACTCTGAATGAACAAGCTTCAGAGAATGTTCACCTCCTGTCTCACCTCATCCCATGGTGCACCAGGACCCTATCAAGAAACTAAAGACACAACAGGCCTGCTGAGGGATTTATTGTTACTGAGTAACATGACAGTATGGCAGTCCCTCAGTATGACACCCTTACAGTGCAGCATTCCCTCAGCGCTGACCCTCCGACACTGCGGCGCTCCCTCAGCACTGACCCTCCGACAGTGCAGTGCTCCCTCAGCACTGCCCCTCCGACAGTGCGGTGCTCCCTCAGCGCTGACCCTCCGACAGTGCCATCTCCCTCAGCGCTGACCCTCTGACAGTGTGGTGCTCCCTCAGCACTGACCCTCCGACAGTGCCATCTCCCTCAGCGTTGACCCTCTGACAGTGTGGTGTTCCCTCAGCACTGACTCTGCGACAGTGTGGTGCTCCCTCAGCAATGACCCTCTGATAGTGCAGCACTCCCTCAGCACTGACCCTCCGACAGTGCCATCTCCCTCAGCACTGACCCTCTGACAGTGCCATCTCCCTCAGCACTGACCCTCCGACAGTGCCATCTCCCTCAGTACTGACCCTCCGACAGTGCCATCTCCCTCAGCGCTGACCCTCCAAGTGCGGCACTCCCACAGCACTGACCCTCCGACAGAGCGGCACTCCCTTAGTACTGACACTGGGAAAATCAGCTTGGATTATGGGACTCCAGGTTGCAGAGTGGGAATTGAAACCATGGGCCTGGTTTTGATCCATGCCACAGTTGTACCTCAGAGTGTTGTGCATGTCTGTGCCTGTTGCTGCTGCCTGTGTTCTGCCACCTTTCCTATTACAGCATAAATAGATATACTTACACAGTGATTGCCAGAGGTGTGTTCTCATTACAGCAACAGGTTACAGTATTAGCAGCAGTTCAGCCAAGATTCCAACTTCCTCTTACTCTCTTATTCATTCAATACAAATACAGATACTGAAATATTTGTGTAAATGCACAACTGAGGACCATCTGTAAATATGGACAGAACTCTGTAGGTGCCCCTCATAAAAACTGTTACACTCGCCCCCGAGACCCTGTGTAAATACTGACACACTCAGCCCCCACCCCGCCCACTACCCCTGGACCTCCCTGTAAATACTGACATAGAAACAAAGAAAATGGGAGCAGGTGGAGGCCATTCAGCCCTTCGAGCCTGTTCCACCATTCTTCGTGATCATGTCCGATCGTCCAACTCAATAGCCTAATCCTGCTTTCTCCCCATAACCATTGATCCCATTCACGCTTAGTGCTATATCTAGCTGCCTCTCTAATACATTCAATGATTTGGCATCAACTACTTCCTGTAGTAATGAATTCCACAGGCTCACCACTCTTTGGGTGAAGAAATATCTCCTCATCTCCGTCCCAAATGGTCTATCCCGAATCATCATACTGTGACCCCTGGTTCTGGACACACCCACCATCGGGAACATCCTCCCAGCATCTACCCTGTCCAGTCCTGTTAGAATTGTATAAGCCTCTATGAGATCCTCCCTCATTCATCTGAACTCCAGTGAAAACAATCCTAACCGAGTCAATCTCTCCTAATGCGTCAGTCCCGCCATCCCCGGCATCAGCCTGGTAAACCTTCGCTGCACCCCCTCCCGGGCAAGAGCATCCTTCCTCAGAAAAGGAGACCAAAACTGTACACAACATTCTAGGTGCGGTCTCACCAAGGCCCTGTATAACTGCACCAACACATCCCTGCTCCTGTACCCGAAACCTCTCACAATGAAGGCCAACATACCATTTACCTTCTTTACCACCTGCTGCACCTGTATGCTTACCTTCAGCAACTGGTGTACAAGGACTCCCAGGTCCCGCTACACACTCCCCCTCTCCCAATTTACAGCCATTCAGGTAGTAATTTGCTTCCAAAGTGAATAATCTCACATTTATCCAAATTATACTGCATCGGCCATTGATTTGCCCACTCACCCAACCTGACCAGATCATGCTGAGGGATCTCTGCATCCTCTTCACAGTTCACCCTCACACCCAACTCGGTATCATCTGCAAACTTGGAGACGTTACGTTTTGTTCCCTCATCCAAGTCTTTAATATATATTGTGAATAGCTGGGGTCCCAGCACCGATCCCTGTGGCACCCCACTAGTTAATGCCTGCCAATTTGAAAAAGACCCATTAATTCTTATTCTTTGTTTCCTCTCTGCCAACCAATTTTCTATCCATTTCAGTTCACTTCCCCCAATCCCATGCACTTTAATCTTGCACATTAATCTCTTCTGTGGGACTTTGTCAAACGCTTTCTGAAAGTGCAAATATACCACATCAACTGGCTCCCCCTTGTCAACTCTACTAGTTACAGCTTCATGGAAACCCATCACATTTGTCAAGCATGATTTCCCCATTCATAAATCCATGCTGACTCTGTCTGACACACTTCCCTCAGGACCCCCCCTGTAAATACTGACACACTCCCCCTTCCCTCCGGGACCCCCTGTAAATACTGACACACACGCCCCTCCCCCGGGGTCCCCTGGAAAATACTGACCCACTGTATGGTTAATTCCAAAACTTGCTGATTTTGGGCCCAGTGATCCCTGGCAGATCTCTGGTGGAGGGTCACCCCTCTGAACTGCAGGAGGGGATCTCACTAGGCAGGGTGTCTGCTGGGTGCTACACCCTTCACAGGTGAAATTGCACTACCCACATGTAAACAGTGATCTATGTTATTCACAGGCAGACCACTATTGTGAGGGAACATCGTCATAAATCAAAGTCAACCCTCTGTTTTGCCAGGACTCTATGCATCAGTCAGAGAGGCCAGATTACACAAACCCCACTTGTGTTTCTCTGAATGTCCGAGTTGAGGGGTCTAGACACTGGGGTTTTTGAAATGACAGGAGACAAGTCAGTGATCAAAGTATGACAGGACTGTAAAACTGCCTCTCAAACAGCAGTCCAGGCACTTACAATTACTAATTTCAAATCGGCGATGGGTTTATTTTCTCTACGCCTACCCTATCAAACCCTTCTGTACTTTATCAACCTTTGTCAGCTCTACCCCAGTCTGAAAGGTATAATCTCCTTGCTCCAGTATCCCACTTCTAAATGTTTTTCTGCACAAGCTCCAATGCTCCGATAAGCTTTTTGTAAGATTAAATCTGTGACTATCTACAGAGCTCCAAATGTGGTCTAACTAAGGTATCTGGAGACCACAACTGTGCACAGTGCTCTGAGTGTGGTCTAACCGAGGGGTACAGAGACAGGAACTGTCTATAGTGCTCTGAGTATGGTCTAACCGAGGGGTACAGAGACAGTAGCTGTCTATAGTGCTCTGAGTATGGGCTAACCGAGGGGTACAGACACAGGAGCTGTGCACAGTGCTCCGAGCGTGGTCTAACTGATGGATACAGAGACTGGAACTGTGCACAGTGCTCCAGATACGGTCTAACTGAGGGATATGAAGACTGGAACTGTGAACAGTGCTCTGACTGTGGGTCTAACCGAGAGACATGGAGACTGGAACTGTGCACAGTGCTCCAAGTGCAGGTCTAACCGAGGGATATAGAGACTGGAACTGTGCACAGTGCTCTGAGTGTGGTCTAACTGAGGGATACGGAGACTGTAACTGTGCACAGTGTTCCAAGTGTGGGTCTAACCAAGGGGTACAGAGACAGGAACTGTCTATAGTGCGCTGAGTGTGGGTCTAACTGAGGGACACAGAGCAGGAACTGTGCACACTGCTGAGTATGGTCTAACCGAGGTATCTGGAGACTGGAACTGTGCACAGTGCTCCAAGTGTGGGTCTAACTGAGGGATATGGAGACTGGAACTATGCACAGTGCTCTGAGTATGATTATCTGAAGATAACATCCCCAACAGGATAGCATGTGATCAATCACAATGTGGGGGCTCAGTCTAAAGCAGGAGGTTATATTCATCATTGTTGGGCACGTTAGGGGGAGGACTGTGGGGGAAGAGTGGGTAGAATGAGCAGAACACACAAAGTCTTACCTAGAATCAGTGAGACACAATGATTACACTAAAGCTTACAGAGTGTGGTGTGGCTGCAGCTTCCCAGCCCCAGACCACCAGGCCCTGGTTTAGACCCACCCAGCTGAGGTGTCTCATTCACACATCCTCCTAGGTTGATTGAAACATTTTGTCACCAAAGGTGATCCCAGTTTTTGTACTCGGGGAGGCAGAGGGAGTACGGCCTGGGAGGGAGTTGGGACAGAGTCTTCCTAACCTGACCTGATATCGCTGCAAGGAAATACTTCAGACTGTATTCCAGCTCAGATCGTTCGTCAAGACCAATAATTATTTAGTGAGAGGACAGTGTCACTGTCGCTGATGTAATTACAGCCATTCGTTCAACTATAATGAGTTCAATCTTGATCCAGCCTAGATCCTGCATCTGCTAAACCATTAGCTCATGTGCAACAATGAGCTTGTGCACACCGGACTATGTTTATAACAGTACCAGTGTACTGATAAACTTTTTATCAGATGAAAACAGGAACTGTGCACAGTGCTCCAGAGTGTGAGTTTAGCTGAGGAATATAGAGACCAGAGCTGTGCGTCTGAGAGATACAGAGATGGGAACTGTGTGCGGTGCTCCGAGAGCGAGTCTAACTGAGGGATATGGAGACAGAAACAATGCGTAGTGTTCCAAGAGTGGGTCTAACTGAGGGATATGGAGACAGGAACTATGCACGGTGTTCCAAGAGTAGGTCCAACTGAGGGATACGGAGACAGGAACTATGCACGGTGTTCCAAGAGTAGGTCCAACTGAGGGATACGGAGACAGGAACTATGCACGGTGTTCCAAGAGTAGGTCCAGCTGAGGGATACGGAGACAGGAACTATGCACGGTGTTCCAAGAGTAGGTCCAACTGAGGGATACGGAGACAGGAACTATGCACGGTGTTCCAAGAGTAGGTCCAACTGAGGGATACGGACACAGGAACTATGCACGGTGTTCCAAGAATGGGTCTAACTGAGGGATATGGAGACTGGAACTGTGCACGATGCTCCGAGTGTGGGTCTAACTGAGGGATATGGACACTGGAACTGTGCACGATGCTCCGAGTGTGGGTCTAACTGAGGGATATAGAGACTGGAACTATGCATGATGCTCTGAGTGTGGATCTAACCAGGGGATACAGAGACAGGAACGGTGCACAGTGCTCCAAATGTGGTCTAACTGTGGGATATGAAGATCAGAACAGTGCAGAGTGCTCCAGGTGTGGTCTAACTGAGGGATGGAGAGACTGGAACTGTGCCAGTTTTGGTCTCCTTATCTGAGGAAGTACATTCTGGCCATGGAGGGGCTGCAGCGAAGGGTTGACTAGACTGATTCCTGGGATGGTAGGACTAATGAATGAAGAGAGACTGGATCGGTTAGGTCTGTATTCCCTGGAGTTTAGAAGAAAGCGGGGGTTAATCTCATAGAAAAGTATTAAATTTGAACAGGACTAAACAGGGTAAATGCAGGAAAGATGTGCCCAAGGGAATCACAGTCTAAGGATTTAGGACTGAGATGAGGAGAAACATCTTCACCCAGAGAGTGGGGAGCCTGTGGAATTCTCTGCAACAGAAAGCATTTGAGGCCCAAACTTTGAGTGTTTTCGAGGTGTTATAAATAGCTCTTAGGGCTAAAGGAATCAAATGCTATGGGGCAGAAAGCAGGAACAGGGGACTGACTTGATGATTGGCCGCAATCGTATTCAATGGCAGAACAGGCTCAAAGGGCTGAACGGCCTACTGCTGTTCTATATTCTATCTTTCTAAGTGTTGAGGTGTGTGATTGCCTGTGTGTGTACGTGTATTTATAGGTGTATGTATGAGTCTGTGTTTAGGGGGTTTTGTGTGGGTCTAGGGGAGTGTCAGTCTGTGTGCGTGTCTAGGGGAGTGTCAGTCTGCGTGCGGGTCTAGGGGAGTTTGTCTGTGTTGTGTCTGTGTCTAAGGGGGAGTGTGAGAGAGTGTGTGTGTGTCTAGGGGAGTGAGAGAGAGAGGGTATGTGTATGTGTGTGTGAGTGAGTGAGAGCGAGAGAGTGTGTGTGTGTCTAGGGGAGTGAAACAGAGAGTGAGTCTGTGTGAGAGTGTGTGTGTCTAGAGGAGTGAGAGAGAGAGTGTGTGTGTGTGAGACTGTGTGTGTGTCTAGGGGAGTGAGAGAGAATGTGTGTGTGTGTGAGTCTAGGGGAGTGAGAGAGAATGTGTGTGTGTGTGAGAGTGTGTGTG
>NC_063376.1:1076858-1087683 GCF_021869965.1 Rhincodon typus
TGTGTGTGTGTGTGAGAGTGTGTGTGTGTCTAGGGGAGTGAGAGAGAGAGTGTGTGTCTATGTGCACGCTCATGTATTGAAGAGTAGCTGGTATGTTTAATCACTTGAGTCCATGCAAAAACACCTGAATTTTGAAATTCACATCCATGCTTCCAAATCCCTCCACCACCCTCAGCCCGTCCTTATCTCCTTGTGTTCAAATCTCAGAGGCAATGCACCCCATGGCTCACCAGCCGTGGTGCCTGTTTGCAGAGTGGGAAGAAGCTGGCGTGAGGTTAGCTGAGGCTGAGTACTGGAACAGTAACTAACAGAGAGGCAGTCAATGTGTGGGCTGGGGGTCTGGTTATACCTAAGTCCCCTCTCATTGTCTTGCCTTGACTGTAATTAACACTCCATTCCAGAATTGTTCTTGTAAACTTCCTGGGTACAGACAACCCAATGGAGCCATAGAAATGTTGATATCACATGCACGCCTTCGGGGAAGGTAGCAAGAATAACCCGGCAAGTAACTGAAAAAATAAATAACTACTGGATTCCAGAATGGTATGGGAAGTGGGTTGAGTAACATGGAGATCACAGGCTGTCACAGCGAAGTGGATTTGATTACGGGGAGGATTAGAGACACTGTCACTCAGTATTTAGGGTAAGATACTTAGGAAGTAAAAATAGACTCGCCATCTGATTCAGCTGTAGCTAAGCTCAGGGAACATGATCGTTTTATAAAATGCTACATTTTGATAGCGCCTTTCTCTTCCTCCGCAGATCACCTTCCAGCCAAACGTTGAACTTACTGTCCCTGTGCTAATGCTTGCACTACATTCCATCTCTTCCACGAATAGCAGCTACAGGATTGCATAAATTACGGACACTCCGACATTGCAGCACTCCCTCAGCACTGAGCCTCCGACAGTGCAGCGCTCCTTCAGCACTAACCCTCCGCCAGGCAGTGCTCCCTCAGCAGACAGTGTTGTGCTCCCTCAGCACTGATGCTCTAACAGTGCCTGCTCCCTCAGCCCTGACCCTCCGACAGTGCGGCGCTCCCTCAGCACTGACTTCTGACAGTGCGGCACTCCCTCAGCACCGACCCTCCGACAGTGCGGAGCTCCCTCAGCACTGACCCTCCGACAGTGCGGCGCTCCCTCAGCACTGACCCTCCGACAGTGCAGCGCTCCCTCAGCACTGACCCTCCGACAGTGCGGCGCTCCCTCAGCACTGACCCTCCGACAGTGCGGCGCTCCCTCAGCACTGCCCTCCGACAGTGCGGCGCTCCATCAGCCATGGCTAATGCACCTAAACTACACATCCCTGGTCACTATGGGACAATTTAACACGGCCAATCCACGCTAACCTGCACATCTTTGGACTGTGGGAGGGAACCGGAGCATCCAGAGGAAACCCATGCAGACACCGGGAGAGAACATGCAAACTCCACACAGACGTTCATCCGAGGGTGGAATTGAACCGGGTTCCTGGTGCTTTGAGGCAGCAGCTAACCAGTGAGCCACCGTGCCCCCTATCAATCTCCTCCTCTCCACCTCAATCTGTGTCCCTCTGGTTCCTCAGCCTCCTGCCACTGGGAACAGTTTCTCCTCAGGTGACTGACCAAAACCCCTATGATTCCCAACATTCTCCGTTCCAAGGGGAAGACTCCCAAGCTTTTCCGAGGATTCAGAAATGGTGGGATCAACTTCATGAATGTATTTCGGAATAGCGGTGTTCCAGTGATGTGGGAAGCTTGGTGCAGGGATATCAAAACCTGACCCTGGATTATCCAGTGCCGATAGCATCCTGCCATTTTGGTAAGACAGCGCAGAATTACACAATAGTATACAACACTGAAACAGGCCATTTGGCCCATCTGCCCTGTATTCTGCCCCACCCATCTCCTCTCCACCTCACACTATCAGCCTCTCCTTCTGTTGCTCGCTCCCTCATGTATATTCAGCTTCTCCACTGCCGTGAATCACCACTGTACCCCTCGAATGCGCCCTATGGGAGCAACTCTTGGAGGAGGGGGTAAGAGGCTTCTCCTTAATTCCCCACTGGATTTATTAGGGATTGTCTCATATAGATGGCCTCGAGTTCTGGCCTCCTCCAGAAGTGCAAACTTTTTTTAAATTCACCCATGGGATGTGGGCATTGCTGGCTGAGCCAACATTTATAGCCAGTCCCTAATTGCCCCCTAAGAAGGTGGTGCTTAGGTGATTTCCTGCAGTCCATGTGCTGTGGGTAGACCCACAATGCCCCTTAGGGAGGGAATTCCAGGATTTTGACCCAGTGACACTGAAGGAACAGCAATATATCTCCAAGTCAGGACGGGCAGTGGCTCGGAGGGGAACTTGCGGGGTGGGTGTTCCCATGTATCTACTGCCCTTGTCCTTCTGGATGGAAGTGGCCGTGGTTTTGGAAGGTGCTGCCTGAGAATCTTTGATGAATTTCTGCAGCGCATCTTGTAGATGGTACACACTGCTGCTACTGAGCGTCGGTGGTGGAGGGAGTGGGATGTTTGTGGATGTGGTGCCAATCAAGCGGGGGCTGCTTTGTCCTGGATGGTGTCGAGCTTCCTGAGTGTTGTTGGAGCTGCCCCCATCCAGGGCAAATGGGGAGCATTCCCTCATCCTCCTGACTTGTGCCTTGTCAATGGTGGAAAGGGTTTGGGGAGTCAGTAGGTGAGTTACTTAGAATAGAATAGAATCCTTACGGTGCGGGAACAGGCCCTTCGGCCCAACAAGTCCACACCGACCCTCGGAGCACCCACCCAAACCCATCCCCCTAAAACCCACCTAACCTACACATCCCTGGGCACTATGGGACAATTTAGCACGGCCAATCCACCCTAACCTGCACACCTTTGGACTGTGGGAGGAAACCGGAGCACCCAGAGGAAACCCACGCAGACACAGGGAGAATGTGCAAACTCCACACAGACAGTCGCCCGAGGGATGGGATCGAACCCGGGTCCCTGGGGTTGTGAGGCAACAGTACTAACCACTGTGCCACGGTGCCGCCCCTTGCCACAAGATTCCCAGCTTCTGACCTGCTCTTGTAGCTACACCTTCTGCACAAAATGCTTTTAGAATCTTAATGGAAATCAGGTCTGATCAAGGGAGATGAGGCGCACGGATTTTAATCACATACTAGAGGAGAATGAGAACTTTTAAGCCTTGTGTCATTATTGAGATAGGACACAGAGTCTCACAGGAGTCAAACATTTAAATGAGCTGCTTTGATTAAATTTGCTGCTTTTCAAATATATCAGCAGCTCAGAAATGAAAACGGAAATTAAGCACCTTGTGATCTGACCCATGAGAAAACGTAAGCTGAAAGTAAACTGAGAGAAATATATCCGCTCTCACTCACTCATGATCCCTGAATATTGATAGTGGTAACTATAGGAACTGAATCTGCTGTGCATTTGTGTGGCTGTCACTCCCTGCTTTATTTCAAACTGTGCTTGAACCCATTCAGCTTCCATTTTCATTCTGTCATTTTCTCTCTGCAATATGAGGCTTCTCCATCTGACGGACAGAAGGAACCCCATCAAATACTCCCTGGACAGGGACAGCACGGGGTTAGATACAGAGTTAAGCTCCCTCTACACTGTCCCCCATCAAACACCCCCAGGACAGGGACAGTATGGTGTTAGATACATATTAAAGCTCCTCTACACTGTCCCCATCAAACACTCCCAGGACAGGGACAGCACGGGGTTAGATACAGAGTAAAGCTCCCTCTACACTGCCCCCCATCAAACACTCCCAGGACAGGGACAGCACGGGGTTAGATACAGAGTAAAGCTTCCTCTGCACTGTCTGCTTCAAGCATGATAGGGTATATTTTCTCAGCTTGTACATGATTGTTGTGAGTCTCTTTCTGCTCCTGCCCTGAGGAGAGAGCTTTCTACAATTGTGAATGGGTCAGTTCGGACGCTGTGTTAAAATGATAAAACTTGAATGATCAAAAAGGCTGCAGCTGAGGGAGGAATTATATGGTGTGTGAGAGAAACAGAGAACCAGAGGGAGACAGTCTGATTGTTACAACTGGAGTTTTACAATGGCCCTTTCTGCTGATGGAGATCTAATCACAACAAGTTCCTTCAAGGTGAGGGGCTCTCCAGTGATTTGTTCAGAAACAGACTGTATTCCAGGAGATCTTTCTCAATCAATAAAATCAACACTGTTGGAGTGGAGGGATGGGGAGAAGGGACGAGGGCGAATGATGGAGGGGGGATGAGGGCGAGAGACGGCGGGGGGATGAGGGTGAGAGACGGAGGGAGGACGAGGGCGAGAGACGGAGGGGGGACGAGGGCGAGAGACGGAGGGGGGACGAGGGCGAGAGATGGGGGATGAGGGCGAGAGATGGAGGGGGGACGAGGGCGAGAGATGGAGGGGGACGAAGGTGAGAAATGGAGGGGGAAACGGGCAAGAAATGGAGGGGGAGGAGGGCAAGAAATGGAGGGGGAGGAGGGCGAGAGATGGCGGGGGAGGAGGGCGAGAGATGGAGGGGGAAGAGGGCGAGAGATGGCGGGGGAGGAGGGCGAGAGATGGAGGGGGAAGAGGGCGAGAGGTGAAGGGGTGAAGAGGCTGAGAGGTGGAGGGGGGACGAGGGCAAGAGGTGGAGGGAGACGAGGGCGAGAGGCGGAGGGGGGACAAGGGCGAGAGATGGAGGTGGAAGGAGGGCGAGGGTGAAAGATGGAGAGGGAGGAGGGCGAGAGATGGAGAGAAAGGAGGGTGAGAGATGGATGGGGAAAAATGGAGTTGAAGATATAGGTAGAGGGAGAAAAAGATGGATGGGGAGATGGAGATGGAGGGGGAATTGATTTTCATTAACATTCAGTTGGTCCAGGCAGAGGGGGAGGGCTGAAGACAGAGGCGAACTGTGATACCACAGCTGAGACTAACTGTCCTGGGCCTGGGCCAGGGGCCTTGGTCACAAACTACTGCTCTCAACTGAGTCAAGCAGGGTAGTCATGGCAAGAAATTTAATCAAGAGCTTGAAAGGTATCATGTGAATTCCTCCAATATCTACCTGCACCTGATAGTGTTGTCAGATAAAAGCTGGTACCGAGCCACAGGAGGAGATATTTGCGATTGAAAGTGCAATCAGAGAGGTTGGTTTTAAGGACTGTCTTAAAAGACCAGAGAGAGACAGAAAGAGAGAGAGAGATAAAGAAAGATAGAGAACAGGATAGAGAGAGAGAGAGAAATAGAGAAAGTGAAAGAAAGGGAGAAAGAGAAGGGGAGAAAGAGAGGGCAAGGGCGAGACAGAGAGAGGATGAGAGAGAGAGGATGAGAGAGAGAGAAAGACAAAGTGATAGAAAGAATGAGAACAAGAGAAGAGATCGTAGAAAAAGAGAGACACAGAAAGAGAGAGAAAGTGAAAGAAACTGAGATAGAATGAGAGAGGAAGAGAGGGAAAGAGAGAGAAAGGAAGGAGGAGAAAAAAGTGAGAGACGGAGAGAGATAGAGGAAGAGAAAGAGAAAGAGAGATTGACAGAGAGCGCGGGAGGAGGAGAGATTTCGGGAGGGAACTCCAGTGCTTGGGCCGTGGAGCGATGGAGCGATGGGAATCCGGGGATGGTCAAGAAACAGGAATTAGAAGAGATCATGGGGGGTTGCACACTGGAGAGACAGGGATGAGACCATGAAAAGACTCTAAATGAAGGACACGAGATTTAAAAGTGAGGTGCTGCCGGACTGGGACTATTGGGAAACCAAGGGTTAATTCCCTTCTTGTCTTGGGCGTGGACCTATTCGGAATCTGTGTACTGTCACACAAAACACGAGTGTGCCTCCCTGCCTCACTCTACCAATGACACCGCACCCCCCCCCCCCCCCCCCACCAAGACAATATCACATACAACACGTTAAGATTACACTCAATAATTCATAACGACAGACAATGGGAGGGAATTAAACTGATGACAGGAAGCCCAAATCTATTTGAGTGCCTCAGTGCTATACAAACACTCCCAATGGAAAATGTGACCAAATGCTGCCATTCATTGTGAACTGTCAGAAAAACCTGTCCTCACATCAACGTGTCCATGTTCTCCATTTTTACAGACTCCTACAAAACATATCATAAGGGGAGGGTCATGGATATTAGTAACTTTGGTTGTGGCTGACTGAGTAGTGTCCTCACTTTTGTGTCCGCACCTCACAACATTCAGTCCCGAGCACAGACTTATAGCATGGCACTGTCGGTGGGTCAGTGCTGAGGGAGCAGGCACTGTCGGAGGGTCAGTGCTGAGGGAGCAGGCACTGTCGGAGGGTCAGCGCTGAGGGAGCGCCGCACTGTCTGAGGGTCAGCGCTCAAGGAGCGCCGCACTGTCGGAGGGTCAGCGCTCAGGGAGCAGGCACTGTCGGAGGATCAGTGCTGAGGGAGCGCCGCACTGTCTGAGGGTCAGCGCTCAAGGAGCGCCGCACTGTCGGAGGGTCAGCGCTCAGGGAGCAGGCACTGTCGGAGGGTCAGCGCTGAGGGAACACCGCACTGTCGGAGGGTCAGTGCTGAGGGACTGCCGCACTGTCGGAGGGTCAGTGCTGAGGGAGTACCGCACTGTCGGAGAGTCAGTGCTGAGGGAGTGCGGCACTGTCGGACGGTCAGCGTTGAGGGAGCGCCGCACTGTCAGAGGGTCAGCGCTGAGGATGAGATGAGAATTCAAACTGTGGCACTCTCTGCACTGTCAGGCGGACCCAAGAAGTTTTAGAGGGACTCCTCAAAGAGCTAGGGGTGTTCTCCCTTGTGCCTTTAGACCAATATTTATCCACTGACAAGAAAGCAGTGACCTAGGCTATGATTAGGGCCTGCGGGAGCTTAGGCACAAGTTACTTGCACATTATAGCAGTATATTACTACAATTCAAAAGGAGAGCTTGACACAAGTGAAAGACTGTGCAGGAACCTAACTCCTTCTTTCGGAATATTGAGTGAAAGAAAATTAAATAAAGCAAGCACAGTTATGTAAGAGGTATTCTGGAAACCTAAAAAAAAGCCTTTTCACGGGACCAGGGTGGACAAGAGCTGACAAGTTGGGACTTAATGAAACGTGTGAGGTCACACAGCCATATTTCCGACAATACCTCCTATTCACAAGCACTGAAACCAAGGCAGCAGGTTATAAGAGGAGACCTGTTTAATTAAACTGTTCGATCCTACAGAACCTGCGTGCCAACGCTTTGTCTGCGGAAGAGTCTCCTTTCTTTCGTTCGTTTCTTTGTCCTCTGCTCTCGGACAATTAACACGGCTTCCTAGTCTTGCACAGTACACCAAAGATTCATTTACCAGCTACAACCCAGGGAGCGGCACCATCATCTTCCAGGCCAGTTGCTAGCAGCTTCAGCTCTGAGATGTCCCCACTTCAGGAGGGATCCCCTTTTGCGCTGGGGACAATTCAGAGATGGTTTGCTCGACTGATTCCTGGGATGACGGACCTTGTCTATGGCAGATTAGTTGAACCAGCTGGGCCTCACCAAAGTTTGAAAGAATTGAGGATGAGGTGGCGATGTCACTGGTCCAGTACCCTGATATCTGGGCCAGGTGGGTTTGAATCTCACTGTGGCTGATGGTGAAATTTAAATCCAACAAAATCTGGAGTTGAAGGCTAATTAATGGCAATGCCCTAGTGGTATTATCGCTGGACTGTTAATCCAGAGACCCAGATAATATTCTGGGAACCCAGGTTCGAATCCTTTCACGGCAGATGGTGGAATTTGAATTCAATAAAAATATCTGGAATTAAGAATCTAACGATGACCATGAACCCATTGTTGATTGTCAGAAAAACCCATCTTGTTCACTAATGTCCTTTAGGGAAGGAAACTGTCAGCCTTACCTGGTCTGGCCTACATGTGACTCCAGACCCATAGCAATGTGGTTGACCCCAGAACATTATGCCCTCTGGGCAATTAGGGATGGGCAATAAATGCTGCCTAGCCAGCGATGCCCTCATCCAATTAGTGAATAAAAAAAATTGGCGACTGTGACCATGTTGGTTGCTGTAAAAACCCATCTCGTTCACTGATGTCCCTTTTGGGGAAGGATATCTGCCACCCTTACTCAGTCTAACCCTCATGGGACTCGAGACCAGCACTGTGGTTGACTCCCTCTGGAATGGGCAGCCAATACACACATTTCAAGGGGCAACTAGAGATAGGCAACACATTCAGGATTTGAGTGAAGATTTGTAGCTTGGGTGCTGGTTGTAGATGTTGGTGTGTTCGCCGAGGTGGGAGGTTTGATAGCCTCTGATTTCCAGTATCTGTAGTTCTTTTGATTCCCATTTAAGAGGAGATTTAGGAAATGAGAAAGAATTTGGGGGGAGGTGATGATCTTGTGGCAATATTGCTAGACTATTAATCCAAAGACCCAGATAATGTTCTGGGGACCAGGGTTCGAATACCACTATGGTAAATGGTGGAAATTGAATTCAATTAAAAAAATCTGGAATTAGGAGTCTATTGATGCTAATGATGACCACAAACCTGTTATCAATTGTTGGAAAAACTCATCTGGTTCATCAATATCCTTCAGGGGAGGAAACTGCTGTCATTACCTATTCTGGTCTACATGTGACTCCAGAACCACAGCAAGGTGGTTGACTCCTAAATTGCACTCTGGGCAATTAGAGATGGGCAATAAATGCTGACCTAGCCAGCGATGCCCTCATCTCATTTATTCTCTTTGAGGATTGTTTAGTTTTGGAATTCTCTCCCTCAGAGCGAAGGATGCTGGGTCACTGAATATATCAAGGCTGAGTTAGATAGAGATTGTAAGAACTGCCGATGCTGGAGTCAGAGACAACACACAGTGTGGAGCTGGAGGAACACAGCAGGCCAGGCCCTTCCCGAAATATCAACTTTCCTGCTCCTCTGATGCTGCCTGGCCTGCTCTGCTCCTGCAACTCCACACTGTGTTATCTGTGTTAGACAGATTTTAGATTGACGAGGGAGTTGAGGACTATGGAGGGGAGTCAGAAAGTGGAGTTGAGACCAGATCAGGTCAGTCATCAGCAAACAGTGAGGATAGGCATCAACTCCTCCTCCATGGTAATCCTCAACACAGGCACCCTGCAAGGCTGCGCACTCACTCCCTCATTATACTTCCCGTACATTCATGACTGTGTGGCAAAACTGCATTCTCACTCCGTCCACAAGTTCGCTGACCACACCACCGTTGTAGGCCTGATCCCAAACAATGATGAAACAGAATACAGGAAAGATAGAGTGCTTGGTGGCAAGGTGTAAAGATAACTATTTCAGCAAAACTAAAGGGCTGCTCATCGACTTCAGGAAGCGGAGTGAAGGGCACACCCTGTCTGCATCAGTGGTGATGAGGTGCAGACGGTCGAGAACGTTGGCTTCCTCAGAACGATGATCACCAACAATCTGCCCTGGTTGACCCATGTTCATATGATGGTCAAGGTGGCACAACAACGCCTCTAATTCCTCAGGAGGCTAAGGAAATTCGGCATGTTTGTAAAGACACTTACCAATTTTCATAGATGGACCACAGGAAGCATTCTATCTGGATGCATCACAGCTTGGTACGGCAACTGCTCTGCCCAGGACCGTAAGAAACTACAGAGAGTTGTGAACACATTCCAGTCCATCATGCAAGCCAACCTCTCATCCATTGACTCCATTTCTACTTCTCACTGCCTTGGGAAGGCAGCCAACATCATCAAAGACCACCACCCTGCCCCGGTCATAATCTCTTCCATTGGGCAGAAGATACAAAAGCTTAAACACACGCACCAACACTTTCAAGAACAGCTTACTCCCTGCTGGTATTAGACTTCGGAAATGGACCTCTCAAATTTCAAATCTAATATTGGCCTTGCTCTTTGTGCACCTTCTCTGCAGCTGTAACCTTGTATTCCTCACTCTGCGCTACTACCCTAATGCACTTTGTATGGTGTGATCTGCGTGTACTGCATGCAAAACGAAACTTTTCACTGTACCCAGGTACATGTGACAATAATAAATCAAATCAAATCTTGATCTTTTTGAAATGCGGAACAAGCTCAAGGGAATGGCCAACATGGTTTTACATAAGGAGACCAACTCCAATCTCCCCATGTCATTGAAGGCCCTCACCCTGGTTCCATTCTCCCAAATCTCCTCTGCATCCTCTCCTGCACTTTCTCACCCTTTCTAAAGGATGCAGAACCAGCAGACACCATCACAGGATAAGGGCTGATCAGTCTGGACTGAGAAGAGGAGAAATTTCTTCGCTGAGGGCAGCGAATCCTGGGAATGCACTACCCCAGAGGTTGTGGTGAGTCCATCACTGAGTGTGTTTGAGACTGAAATAAGCAGATTGCCACATGTTAATGGCACCAAGAATTGTGCAAGAAAATAGCACAGAGTTAGATGATCAGCCATAATCTAGAAATGTTCAGAAAAGATTTACAAGGGTGTTGCCGGAGTTGGAGGGTTTGAGTTACAGGGGTACGCTGAATAGGCTGCGGCTATTTTCCCCGAAATGTTGGAGGCTGAGGGGTGACCTTACAGAGGTTTATAAAATCATGAGGAGCATGGATTGGGTGAAAAGAGAAGAACTTTTCCCCAGGGTGGGGGCGTCCAAAACTAGAGGGCATAGGTTTAAGGTGAGAGGGGCAAGATTAAAAAGAGACCTGAGGGGCAAATTTTTCACGCAGAGGGTGGTGCGTGTATGGAATGAGCTGCCAGAGGAATTGGTGGAGGCTGATACAATTACAACATTTGAAAGATATCTGGATGGGTACATGAATAGGAAGGGTTTAAGAGGGATGTGGGCCAAAAGCTGGCAAATGGGACTAGATGACAGTGCGGCACTCCCTCAGC
>NC_063376.1:1087783-1091951 GCF_021869965.1 Rhincodon typus
CTGACCCTCCGACAGTGCGGCGCTCCCTCAGCGCTGACCCTCCGACACTGCGGCGCTCCCTCAGCGCTGACCCTCCGACAGTGCGGCGCTCCCTCAGCGCTGACCCTCCGACAGTGCGGCGCTCCCTCAGCGCTGACCCTCCGACAGTGCGGCGCTCCCTAAGCGCTGACTCTCCGACAGTGCGGCGCTCCCTCAGCGCTGACCCTCTGACACTGCGTCGCTCCCTCAGCGCTGACCCTCCGACAGTGCGGTGCTCCCTCAGCGCTGACCCTCTGACAGTGCGGCGCTCCCTCAGCGCTGACCCTCCGACAGTGCCTGCTCCCTCAGCACTGACCCTCCGACAGTGCCGTGCTATAAGTCTGTGCTCGGGACTGAATGTTGTGAGGTGCGGACACAAAAGTGACTTTGGCACAGCAGTCTCAAATCACAGAACTACTGCGGTGCAAAAGGAGACTATTCGGCCCATTGTATCTGCACTGACTCCACTACCCAGTGCCAATCTCTTGCCTTGACCCCATATCACTGCACACCATTCCCATCCAAATAACCATCCAGTGCCCTTTTGGATGGCTGTACTGCACTCAATCGAGAGCCTGCTCTATTTACCTAGAATTGCAGGGTAATACTGGAATTTTGGCTGACTGTTTAGTGCAGCTTTCTTGCTTCTTGTATTCAATGGCTATGTTTACAGAGCTCCAAAAATCCAATTGAAGAAGGCATTTCGAGGCCAAGATTTTGATTTTAAATGGCGTGCAGCACTTTGGAGATTGCAAGGTGAAAAGAAGCGGGACAAAAAAGTTGGTTGGCTCGAAATACAAATTCTGAACCTCCAATTGCTAAGTCCTGCAGGAAACTTCTGAAAGCTGCGACAATGATGTTAGAAGCCAGAAAGACAAGGCAGCTGTCAATCAGCCACTGAAATCCCGTAAGGATTATGTTAATTTGGTTCTTTGATAAAAATGAATTATGAGCAAGGGCGATAAATGTTTTTCAAGGACACAGATAGCAGAGGCAGCAGACTCAAGGGGAACAAGTTCTGGTTAAACACCAGGCTCCCGCCCAACCACAGTGTTAGCTTTCACCTCAATAACCCAACCCTGCCAACAATGCAAGTTGTGCATTCCTCTAGCACCTTTCGCCACCTCAGGACATTGCACAGCACTTTACAGTCATTGGCATACTAACTGTGTTTGAATTGTGATCCATGCTGCAACACGGGAGACACAGCAGTCGACATTGGCACAGCACGATCCCACAAACAACAAGATGATACTGACCACTTCATCTGCTTTCTTACTGTCGATTCAGGAGAAATGAACAATCCCAGGACTCAGAGGGGATCTCCCCAAACCTTTCTGTGAAATGGTCTTTGCAGAACCTGTTACATCCACTTGAGAGAGCAGACAGGGCTTCACTTCGTGCCTCATCTACAGCACCACTGTCCACAGTGCCCACCCCCTCAGCACTCACCCTCCTACAGTGCAGTGCTACCTCAGCACTGACCCTCCGACAGTGCCCGCTCCCTCAGCGCTGACCCTCCGACAGTGCGGCGTCCCTCAGCACTGACCGTCCAACAGTGCCTGCTCCCTCAGCACTGACCCGCTGACAGTGCGGCGCTCCCTCAGTCCCGACCCTCTGACAGTGCCCGCTCCCTCAGCGCTGACCTCCGACAGTGTGGCACTCCCTCAGCACTGATCCTCCGACAGTGTGGTGCTCCCTCCGCACTGACCCTCCAACAGTGTGGCGCTCCCTCAGCACTGACCCTCTGACAGTACTGCACTCCCTCAGCGCTGACCGTACGACAGTGCGGCGCCCCCTCAGCACTGACCCTCCGACAGTGCTGCACTCCCCCTCAGCACTGACCCTCTGACAGTGCCCACTCCCTCAGCACTGACCCTTTGACAGCGCGTTGCCCCGGAGCTAAGACTCTCCTACTGTGTGATACCCCCAGTTCTCTGCAATGCGGTTTGATCTCAGTGCCTTCCAATTCTGCTTGGCACCTGTTAATAACAACACTCAGTTATTCTTTTGAATCTGTTCTACGTAACAGCAGGCTGCATTTGGTAGTCCTATTGAAGGAAGGTTTCATTGTCATATTTGGGGTACCGCTGGAAGGTGAAGAGCTGTGTCCCCCGAGTGATTTAATTGAGAAATTACGATGGAACATTTCCTCCCGTCCTTGACACAACCTTCTCACTCCACTCTGCTGGGTGCTATGGGACAGTACAGTTGCCCCAGAGACAGGATCGCTGATCCCTGTAATCCGCTCAGTTTAAAGCTGGTCCCTGATTAATCCTCGTACCCTCCACGAGGAAGGGTCAAACACTCCATCTGGTACAGGAACTGCTTCATCCTGCAGTCTGTTCACCCACCCCCATCCTACTCTCAGGGACAGGGTCAGCTGAGGTCCTGCCTCAAGCTTTGGAAAACTCCTCACTCAGGTCACCTCAAACACAGCAAGGAGCTATCAGGCTAAGCACAGCAACTCCTGCCTTCATCGTCAAGCTCTGTATCTGAGTCTGTGATTCAAACTGTCCCCATGAGAGACCAGGGGCATTTAACAACCATTCCTGACCTCTGTAATAATCATTGCCTATTCCCAAGCTGCAAACAGTATTTAAGTCAGCTATGATCCACCTTCCAAATGTGGTAACTCTACCGAAAGTAAGGATGAGTGTCTAGGGCTATGTTTCCTTCCAAATCAGGGGAAAAGCATTATCCGCACTGACAGGATTTTCTCCTCTAATTTGCAGTTCAAAAACCTGTCCTCTCGTGTGGCATGTAAAATTATCCTGTGGCCACCGATTATTTTATTCCTTCATGGGTTGAAGAGAGTCATTGGCAAGACTCGCATGTGTTAGTCATCTCTGATTGCCTCTGAATTTGAGTGGTATGCTTGAACTTTACACAGGGCAGTTAAGAGTCAATCATAGTTAATAGTGTGGAGATGGAGGAACACAGCAGGCCAGGCAGCATCAGAGGAGCAGGAAAGCTGACATTTCGGATCGGGACCCTTCTTCACTTTGGGTTGTGGGTCTGCGTAGGCCAGACCAGGTAAAGACGTGGAATTCCTTCCCTGAAGGACATCAGCGAAGCAAATGGGTTTTTACAACAATCAACAACGGTTTCACGGTCAGGATTCATGTTTAGGGGAGACAGTGGTATACAGACGGTCCCCTGGTTATGAATGGATCCAGTTCTTGAGTACGCTCGTAAATCAATTTGTACACACGTTGGAGCACAACACAGTATGATGTAAAATAATCATTCACAAGTATGGATCTTTAAAATTAACATTAATATGGAATCTCAATCATAAGTACAAGCTTTCATAAGTTGGATGTCTGTATATTGGGGACTGCCTGTAGTGCTAATAAGATATAGGGGCAGAAATAGGCCATTCAGCCCATCAGGTCTGCTCCACCTTTCAATGAAACCTTGGCTGATCTGATTGTTCTTGACTCCACTTTCTTAGCTTTCTCCAGAAGCCTTGATTCCCTGATTAAAAATCTGTCCAATAAAAATCGGTACGTTTCAGTTTTTCAGACCTGTGACTTTCATCTGCCTAGCTCCACCCAATCTCACCTCAAACAAACTGGCAATCCTCCAACACTCTCACAAACACACCTGCCCCGCTTCCTGGCTCAGCAAGTGTTGGCAAACACGCAGCTGTGTTTACAGCTTGTAAGCTCATCCAAGAGGTCACACTGCAAGGGCAAAATGTCATCCAAATGTCGAAAGTTACCCCAACTCCTAAGATCGATCTAAAAGCTTGAGTCCTGACTGTTCATCCCATGGTTTCAGGGTGCCCCAAATCATTTTACAGCCAGTGAACAGCTGGAATGGAGTCACTGTTATAATGACGGAGGGTGAATGACACTTAAGAGCACAGAGAGCCCCACAAACAGGACTTTGGGAACAATCCAGACCATCTGATTTTCACAATGTTGCTTAAGGGTCATATTTTATCCCATGACACCAGTGTTCTCCAACCCTCTGACAGCGTGGCGCTCCCTCAGCACTCACCCTCCGACAGCGTGGCGCTCCCTCAGTGCTGACCGTCCGACAGCGCAGCACTCCCTCAGCGCTGACCCTCCGACAGCGCAGCACTCCCTCGGCGCTGACCCTCCTACAGCGCGACGCTCCTTCAGCACTGACCCTCCGACAG
>NC_063376.1:1096951-1101293 GCF_021869965.1 Rhincodon typus
ACAGCGCGGTGCTCCCTCAGCACTGATCCTCCGACAGTGCCCACTCCCTCAGCACTGACCCTCTGACATTGCCCACTCCCTCAGCGCTGACCCTCCGACAGTGCGGTGCTCCCTCAGCACTGACCCTCTGACAGTGCCCACTCCCTCAGTACTGACCCTCCGACAGTGCTGTGCTCCCTCAGCACTGATCCTCTGACAGCGCGGTGCTCCCTCAGCACTGACCCTCCGACAGTGCGGCACTCCCTCAGTGCTGACCCTCCGACAGTGCCCACTCCCTCAGCACTGACCCTCCGACAGCGCGGTGCTCCCTCAGCACTGATCCTCTGACAGTGCCTGCTCCCTTAGCACTGACCCTCCGACAGCGCGGTGCTCCCTCAGCGCTGACCCTCCGACAGCGCGGTGCTCCCTCAGCACTGATCCTCTTACAGTGCCCCTCTCCCTTGGCAATAGAGGTCCTCAGTTACACTGAACTGTTATCTTGCATTAGTCTGTCTTTCTTTCCATGAAAATTCTCTGTGGCCTCACCTCCTTCCTTTCTCTAACCTCCACCAGATCCTACAGCCCTCTGAGATCTACTCGTTTCCAAGTGGCCTACCATTTGCAGCCATGCCTTCAGACTACCTAGGACCTGAGATCCCTCCCAAATCTCTCCGTCTCTCTCTTCTCCTTAAGACCCTCCTTACAAACTGACCTCATCAATCGAGCTGTTATGCGTGTGGCCCTGATGTCTCCTGAAGTAGCTCTACTACTTCAATTTGATTTGATAATCCCTTCTGCGATGCTTTTGGGGTACATGATTATGGAGGCACTAAATAAATGCAGTTTATCGTCTGAACGTTTCAGATGCAAGTGTCCATGGCAGAATGGTGAATGCATGTGCTGGAGCGTGAGGTCCGAATCAACCAGTTAGCCAGATTACTTCCCATTGTGAATCTTTTCATGTATGTTCCTTGTGGCCTGCTGAATAACCTCACCCACATCTAATGCAAACTGTCCACCCTAATTATCGAGAGCATTGTGTTCACTCCCGGAGCTGGCTGCCCCTCTGCCTTGGAGAGGCAGAGCTCCAAGATTGTTTTGGGTGTAACAGTTAAGAGAAAACACACTTGTTTTCCCACCAACACAACATGGCTCAGCGCAGCAGATGGTCACAACCGATAAAAAAGAGAGCGCTGTCTCTGCTCCTGTCCTGGAACTTTGCTGCCATCTGATGTTAATGCTCCCGACTACAACAGGATGGAGGATGATGCTTCTATTCTCTCTCCCCATCTCCTGGTTAGCAGTGCTTTCTTATCTCAGCGACAGGGAGAGATGACTAGTGGTGGCTGAACCTGAGGGTCACCACACCTCAGGAGAGGGGAGAGGTTGAGGAGGACAGTCCTTCAGGGGAACCCTCAGCAGATGTGGGATTTGAACCCATGCTGTTGGCATCTCTCTGCAACACAAACCAGATGCCCAGCTCACTGAAAGTACAGCGCTCAGAATTCCGGCTCCCTTTGTCTAGGGAGCAGTAACAGCGTGAGGAGAGGTTACAAGGTAATTTTTTTTTTCTATTCATATGTGGGATGTGGGCGTCGCTGGCTGGGCCAGCATTTATTGCCCCGTCCCTAGTTGCCTCCCTTGAGAAGGTGGTGGTGAGCTGCCTTCTTGAACCGCTGCAGTCCATGTGCTGTGGGTTGATGCACAATGCTATTCGGGAGGGAATTCCAGGAATTGTAACCCCCAACCTGGAATCATTCTGAGTCCAAAACACGGGATATGGCAGGAGATGGCTATTCAGCTGTTCAAATCCCTCTATCATCATCCAACTTACATTGGCTGATTTGTGACCTAACTGCACCTACCTTCCAGTTTCGTTGGTACCTCCGGTCAATGTTATGTTGACAACATTATGTACAACATGAAGTGCACACGGTGATGAGAGAAAAAAAACTTGTTCACGCAGCGAGTAGTTAGGGGATGGAACACACTCCCTAGAAATGTGGTGGAGGCAGGTTCATTTGAGATATTCAGGAAGGGCATTGGATGATTATTTGGATAGAAATGGGGAAAAGGTAAGGATTGGTGTGAGGGAATAGAATTGGTGTAGGCAGAATGGGCCTAACAATCTCATTCTGTGAACCAAAACCAGTCTCAGATATAAAATTAATTCTTTTTCATTTCCTTTGTGGGAAGTGGGCATTGCTGGCTTGTCCAGCGTTTATTGCCTCGTCCCTAGTTGCCCCCCTTGAGAAGGTGAGGGTGAGATGCCTTCTTGAACCACTGCAGTACGTGTGCTGTGGGTTGACCCACAATGCCCATAGGGAGGGAATTCCAGGATTTTGACCCAGTGACACTGCAGGAACGGGGATATATTTCTAAATAAGGCTTGGAGGAACTTGCGGGAGGTGACGTTCCCATGTACCTGCTGCCCTTGTCCTTCTGGATGGAAGTGGTCGTGGGTTTGGAAGGTGCTGCCTGAGGATCTTTGGTGAATTTCTGCAGTGCATCTTGTAGATAGTACACACTGCTGCGACTGAGCGTCAGTGGGGGGAGGGAGTGGGATGTTTGTGGATGTGGTGCCAATCGAGCGGGGGCTGCTTTGTCCTGGATGGTGTCGAGCTTCTTGAGTGTTGTCGGAGCTGCCCCCATCCAGGGCAAGTGGGGAGTATTCCCTCACACTCCTGACTTATGCCGAAACGATAGTGGAACAGGCTTTGGGGAGTCAGGAGGTGAGTTACTCGCCGCAGTATTCCTAGTGTCTGACCTGTTCTTGTAGCCACTGTGCGTTTATGTGGTGAGTCCAGTTCAATTTTGGTCAATGGTAACCCCCAGGATGTTGACAGCGGGGGATTCAGTGGTGGTAATGCCATTGAATCTCAAGGGGCAATGGTTAGATTGTCTCTTATTGGAGATGGTCATTGCCTGCCATTTGTTTGGCATGAATGTCACTTGCCACTTTGCAGCTCAAGCCTGGATGATGTCAAGGTCTAGTTGCATTTGAACATGGACTGCTTCAGTATCTGAGGAGTCGCGAATGGTGCTGAATATTGTGTAATAATCGGCGAACATTCCCACTTCTGACCTTATGATGGAGGGAAGGTCATTGACGAAGCATCTGAAAATGGTTGCGCCGAGGACACTACCCTGAGGAACTCCTGCAGAGATGTCCTGGAGCTGAGATGACTGACCTCCAACACCCACATCCATTTTCCTATATGCCTACAACAATGGAGTTTCCTTCTGATTCCCACTGACTTCAATTTTGCTAGAGATCATTTAAGACACACTCTCTTAAATGCAGCCTTGATATCAAGGGCTGTCAGTCTTACCTCACTATCAAAGAAAAGCATTCCAAACTTCTTCCATCCTTTGTCTGTGTATATTTCTGTAATTACACTCCTGAAAGGTCTGGCTCTGATCTTTGTTGACCTTGCTCCCACTCCCAGACTTGACAACCAGTGGAAACAGTTTCACTCAACTGATTCTACCTGTTCTTCTTAATACCTTGAAATCTTTAAATTGACCACTCACCTTCTAAACTCCAGGGAACAGAAGCATATGTTGTTGAATTGTTGGGGGTTGATGGAGTCTCTCCAAACATCTCAATGCTTGAAGTGGGGCCCTACTGGTTTCCCACATGTTCATCTGTCCCAAATTTAATCCCCAATCCTTCTATTGCAATATCCCTTCCTCATTTGGTCCATTCAACTCTGCTAGAACCCCACATTCCTACTTCACCCTTCTGAGTGACACCCACCAGCTCAGCTCACCCTCCTTCCACACCATTTACTCCACTCTAAACCCCTCTACTCTATTTACCCACACCACCCTCCTTCCACCCCATCTAGTCCACGCCATTTCCTTCCCTCCACCCCATTTCCCCCACTCCACCCTTCCTCCACCCCATTTCCCCCACTCCACCCTTCCTCCAACCCATTCCCCCACTCCACCCTTCCTCCAACCCATTCCCCCACTCCGCTCTTCCTCCAACCCATTCCCCCACTCCACCCTTCCTCCAACCCATTCCCCCACTCCGCTCTTCCTCCAACCCATTCCCCCACTCCGCTCTTCCTCCAACCCATTCCCCCACTCCGCTCTTCCTCCAACCCATTCCCCCACTCCGCCCTTCCTCCAACCAATTCCCCCACTCCGCCCTTCCTCCAACCCATTCCCCCACTCCGCCCTTCCTCCAACCCATTCCCCCACTCCGCTCTTCCTCCACCCCATTCCCCCACTCCGCCCTTCCTCCACCCCATTTCCTTCATTCCACCCTCCACTCCACCCCATTTCTCTCACTCCGCCCTCCACTCCAACCCATTTCCCCCACTCCGCCCTCCACTCCACCCCATTTCCCCCACTC
>NC_063376.1:1101303-1101635 GCF_021869965.1 Rhincodon typus
CACCCCATTTCCCTCACTCCGCCCTCCACTCCACCCCCTTTCCCTCACTCCACCCCCTTTCCCTCACTCTGCCCTTCCTCCACCCCCTTTCCCTCACTCCGCCCTTCCTCCACCCCATTTAGCTCACTCCGCTCTCCACCCCACCCCATCTCCCTCACTCCGCCCTCCCTCTATTCTCTCTCAACCCCATTTACCCCAATCCACCCCATTTTCCCTTCATCCCAACAACCACCCCACAACACTCTCCCTCCATAGTCGGTGGCGCGCACGCTGCCTTTCCCTGCCGTGTGTGGGAGCGCGCACGCTGCCTTTCCCTGCGGTGTGTGGGAGCG
>NC_063376.1:1101645-1112998 GCF_021869965.1 Rhincodon typus
GTGTGTGGGAGCGCGCACGCTGCCTTTCCCTGCGGTGTGTGGGAGCGCGCACGCTGCCTTTCCCTGCGGCGTGTGGGAGCGCGCGCGCTGGGCGGGAGATTGTCCGCCAGTTGGGCGATTCCTAACGTATTTTTTATTTTAAAAACCAAACCTGGTTCGGGGGCGAACCTCCCCCCACCGTCTTAGCGGAACTCTCCGGAGCGGCTTTTACCTCAGAATTTCCAGCTTGGGATCGCGCCGTGCTAAATGATACTTAATGTGTTTATATTTTTAATTTCAGGTGATTCTCCCAAAATCCAAACCCCTTCCGCCGGGATGAAACCGGATTGTTTTGTTCGAGCAGCCGGCAGAATCTGCCGGGAATGGCCGTTCGGCCCTTCTGCGCCGTACTAGCCCACCCACTGAACGGTCTATCCAGTTCTGCTCTCTTTCCCCCGATTCCCCCACAGTCCAGGGGAGTCCACGTTCTTCAAGTCTCTATCCCATTCTCTCGGTATTTTTGGAAATAGTCCTCTTCGAATCTCGTTCAGGTGGCAACGATGTGTTGTGTCAATGGATACCGTCTCCTCATCTTGCCCCCTTGGGTTCTTTGGGGTGGTTTCCCCTTTCAATCCATGCTCCTCTGGTCGTTGATCCCTTCCCCATGCGCATGGCCCTCAATAATTGCACCGTCTTGCTCAACTGATCAACAAAGGAAAATGTCCGTCATGGCGTTCCACCACCCCCCACCTTCCGTTAAATGTCCCCCTCTTCCCCGCCCGGGCAAAGTGGGGGGGTGGAAATTGAACGTTAGCACTTCCGCATGACTGGATATTCAATCCCTTGAGCATCGTCGCAAATTTGGATTTTCCAACCCGCCCCCCCGCAACGCTGCTAACTGTGGGATCTTGCTGTGCTCAAATTGGCCACCGCCTTGCCATGGCGGCTGCACTTCACAAATGGGATGCCCCAAGGAGGTGTTGAATTGCAAGTCCCCCTTTTTATTTTTGGATTTCGCCCGGCATCCCCTCCAATACCTCAACCCCCCCCAAACTAAAATGCCAATTCCTCCCACATCTTCCCACCATTGACCTCCCAACCCATGTGCCATTTCACCCCCATGAACCCTTGACTCCAATAAAAACCCCTTCACCCTGCCTGTTGGGTTAATGTCTGTATGCGATGTTGGGGTCAATGGACCCCATTAGTCAAATGGGTGAAGTATTTCTGACCTGCTTTCCGGAAACAAAGGCCTAAAGGATTGTTGTGTATCGCACAGTATAATGTATCTTGATTTATTTGTGAATTTTGTTTCAGCCTGCCCTCTGTCAACGAACATTCTTGATCATCCATGAAACGCACAAAGAAGTTTGGAAAGCCAAAGGTGGAGGAATGTGACACTTGGTTGGACACAAGGGAGCTGAGGAGGAGGAAAGTGGAGGTTTGTGTTTTTGGGGTTGATGTTACTTTGTTGAAAGTTGCATAACACAAATCATGTTTTTCTCCCCATTTGGATTTGGAGAGAGTACAGAAGAGGTTTACCAGGATGCTGCCTGGATTAGAGGGTATGAGGCATAAGGAGAGGATAGAAAAACTTGGGTTGTCATGCAGTTAATGGCAGGACCCTGAACAGCATAGATGTACAGAGGGATCTTGGGGCTCAAGTCCATAGCTCCCTGAAAGTGGCCACACAAGTAGATAGGGTGGTAAAGAAGGTGTATGGCATGCTTGCATCTATTGATCAAGGCATTGAGTACAAGAGTCAGGATGTCATCTTGCAGCTTTATAAGACTTTGGTTAGGCTGCATTTATAGAGTATTGTGTTCTGTATTGGTCGCCACATTACAGAAGGATGTGGAGGCTTTGGAGAGGGTGCAGAAGAGGTTTACCAGGATGCTGCCTGGCTTAGAGAGTATGAGCTATAAGGGGAGGCTAGAAAAACTCCGGTTGTTTTCTCTGGAGGCTGAGGGAAGATTTGATGGAAGTCTTATAAAATCATGAGATGCATAGAGAGGGTTGATGGTCAGAATCTTTTTCCAAGAATTGAAATGTCTAATACTAGGGGACATGCATTTAAGGTGAGAAGGGAGAAAGTTCAAAGGAGGATGTAAGGGGCAAGTTTTTTACACAGAAAGTGGTAGGTGTCTGGATCATGCTGCTAGGGGTGGTGGTGGAGGCAGACACGATAGGGGCTTTTAGATAAACACATGAATATGCAAGGAATGGAGGGACATGGACCAAGGAGACACAAAAGCAATTGGTTTAGATTGGCATCATATTCGGCACAACTTTGTGCGGCGTTCCTGTGTTGTACTGTTCTGTGTGGTGCAATTTCAAATTGATGACTGAGAATCACTCCAGTAAAGCATCTTGGAGCATTTAACAATGTTAAAGGCACTATATAATCGCAAATTTTCACTACTCACTGGGCTGCTTGTAATGTGTAACTGATCTCCTAATTATTCAGCAACTCATTCTCTGTAAAATTGACTGAGGATGTATTTACTTTCCACCTAGCAATATTGTCCCAGTTTTGGAGTCAAAGCATGAGCTGATTATTCATAGTTGTATAAGTTGGATGAGTGATCTTGTTCCATTCTATTTATTTCTAGTTTCTGTACATTATGCCTTAGTATTTCAAATAGGTATTACAGATAGAACACAGGAAATACTCCTGTCTGATCAAGTTAGGGTTGAAACTTCTCCATCCAAGCATAGCAAACTACAGTGCAGAAGGACACTATTTGGCTACCCATGCTTAAACAGTCTCTTTTGAGGGAGGAGAAACAGGAATTGTTGGAGAAGCTCAGCAGGTCTGGCAGCGTCTGTGGAGAGAGAGAAACAGAGTTAACGTTTCGAGTCCAGTCACCTTTCTTTAGAACAGAGTTCTCTAGAAGGGTGACTAGACTCGAAACGTTAACTATGTTTCTCGTTCAACTAATGTTGCTCCAGCAATTTCAGTTTTTAATTTCAGATTTCCAGCATCTGCAGTGTTGTGTTTTATCTTTTTGAGGAAGCAGTTGTGTTTAGCATCACACCACCTGAATTTTGTCCATATTGGGAAGTTCTTCACCCACAAGCATGTGCTTTTTAGAAATATTTATGGAATTGTCTTCGAGATCCAACAACTCTTTTCCTGAAACAATTTCTCCTCGCCTCCCAATAGATTTTCGTAGGATCCCCACCAAGCGAAAGAGGCTATTCAGCCCGTCGAGTCTGCATCATCACTCAGAAGAGCATCCCACCCAAACCCAGTCGCCCATTGCAACCCTGCATCCACCACGGTCAATCCACCTAACCTGCACATCTGGGAGGAAACCGGATCAACTAGCAGAAACCCAAGCAGACACCGAGAGAATATGCAAACTCAAAATCTTCTGCTCATGATTTTGAATGTGTTTTAGTGTTATTACCTCAGGGAATTTTTTTTCTCTCTCTATCAGAGCATCTCATCATCATCTCATTTACATCACCTCCCAACCTTTGCTCCAAGGAGAATAGTTTAAACTTTTCCAACTATTCCTCCTAACTGAAGTCCCTTTTCCCTGATAAAATATTTTTTAAAGCCTTTACCTCTTTGCTGGTAAGCCATTTAGCGGTTGGAGGGTGCCTAGAATCTTTGGAATTCTCTACCAGGGAGGGCTGTGGAAGCCTAGTCATTGAGTGAATTTGAGGCAGAAGTTAATAGATTAAGGAATTTAGGGATAATGTGGAAATATGGCATTGAGGTAGAAGATAGCCATGATCTAGTTGAATGGTGGACCTGGTTTGAGGGGCCAAATGGCCTACTACTGCAGTTTCTTATGAAATCTGGTGACATGAATCATCCACAATACTCTACCTGAAGCCTAAGCAGTACATAAATGATCTGTTATTGTCTCTGATCTTCTCAGTTCGTGCTGATGACAAGTTATTCCTAATTTGTTTTATTTTTAAATTTCTTTTCAGTCCCATTTCATTTCAAAGCTGCTGTATCCGCTGTCCAGAAGGAATTACACTGTTGAAGTTCCTCTAAATTTCACTCAGACGAGGGCTCCTCAGCAGTGCGTCAAACAGACAACAGTCTCTTCCTTTTTCTTACCAAAGGCTAAAGGTATGGAAGCCTACTTTGCTATGTGTCATTGAGATAGCCGTGGGGAGTAACGTAAATTCAAGCCGTATTCAGCAGTGCTGAGTTGGTGGAATCTGAGCAGTTCCTCATGGACTCTATGGTATACACTGTTTGAGAAAGTTATCTAGTACACATTAAGTGGTGCAAGAAACTGAAAGGGCTTCAAGAGAATCTCAGTAGGTCTGGTAGCAACTATAGAAAGAAAACAGAGTCAGTGTTTAGAGGTCAAAACGAGTCTTTGCAGATGTCATGAGATGAATCCTCATCATTAGAATGACATTTGCCAGTTGCCGAATGAAGACAGAATGAAGACATTCAGCCCATTGTGCCCATTCTGGCTCTTTGAAAGAACTGTCCAATTAGTCTCGTGTCCCCCATTTTCTTTTATCCACGTCCCAGTAATTTTTTTCCCCTTCAAATATTTATCTAATTCCCATTTGAAAGTTCCTATAAAATCTGCTTCCACTGCCCATCCAGGCACTGTGTTCTAAATCACAACAACTCACTGAGTAAAATAAAATCTCTTAATCTTCTTTGTCAATCAGTATCCCTCTAGTTACCAACACTGGAAAGTTTCTCCTTATTTACTCTATCAAAACTCCTCATAATTGTGAATTGAATATACCCTTAATCTTCTGCTCCAGGTAGAACAATGCCCATTGAATCAATGGTGTTTGTGTCTGATTTTTTTTTGAAGTTACTCATTGCTTTGTTCTTCTATGAAATGCTTACTTCACAAATAATAATATATAACCACTCCACCTCGGCAACTGGCAAATGTCATATGACTTCTCAAAGTCATCTGAATCACTCCCAATTATCAGATTCTCTTTCTTCCTTGCTAATGTAGGAAATTGTGGGATGTTTGGAACCTAAGTACGAAGTGCCTGTATGAACCAACAAATAACCGTTGTTTTTCCAAAAATATACACTATTCATAAAATGGGTAAAAGTACATTTTATACCCAAGTTGACTTTATACAAGTGCGAAAAGGTCAGTTTCTTTCTGTACAGTACGTGGCAACACATTTACAATTACAGCTTCTATTCACAATATTTCATGGCAAGCCTACAGCATGAGGGGCTTTATACAGTTACCAACCACATGCCTCAGATAAGTGACCTTTCTCCGCTGAGACTCTGCAGCTGCACCCCAAGCTTTTAATGCATCCCTTGGCACCTAGTTCCGGCCTGAATTAGCAGACAGCCTTAAAATAAATTAGAAAAACCGAAATTATGCTGGAGAAACTCAGCAGGTCTGGCAGCATCTATGGGAAGAAAGCAGAATTAACATTTCGAGTGCAGTCACTCTTCATCAGAACATCAGATCAGTTCTGATGAAGAGTCACTGGACTCGAAACATTAACTTTGCTTTCTTCCCACAAATGTTGCCAGATCTGCTGAGTTCATCTAGCAATTTCTGGTATTGTTTCAGATGTCCAATATCCACAATTCTTTGTTTCAGTAAAATAAATTAGTTGATTTCCTGTGGTGTTCCTTTGCAGTCAGCTTGGGTGTCTGCACACAGTAAAAAATATCAGTTACTAATAGTTGGTTTTCTGGTGGGAGATCAGGTAGAGGCTATCTGCAGTGTTCCTAGTCAAGGTAGGCTTGTGGCTGCATTCACAAAATGAGAACCATTAAGTGGAAGTCAGACCCGTCTTGTACCAAGTCCTGTTCTATAGCAAGATTCCAGAGTTATTACAATTAGGAATTTAGAAGAAAATCCTTTCCTAGTAGCTAGTGGGAATGTGGAACTCACTCCCACAGGGATGGGTTGAGATGGATAGTGTTGATATATTGAAAGGGAAGCTGGATGAACAAATCATGGAATAAGGAAGGGAAGATATGTTGATAGGATGAAATTAAGTTAGGGACGAGATGAGGCTTGTGTGGATTAGGAATAACGGCACAGAGCAGAGGAGGTGAATACCCTGTTTCTGTGCTGTAAATTTAATGTAGCTATATTTTGTAAATTCACATTGGTTAGACAGTGAGGAGTAACAATTGAAGTGGTCAATAATAATGATAAAAATCCCAGTTTCTCTTTATCATTTATTCTTCACAGGTAAACTAGCACACACCTCACAAACATCAGTCCTGAGTGCTGTGGGTGCTGCCTCCCCAAATTCTGTCATTGAAAAGGGAACATACACAGATCAGCCTGAGCTGATCACTGGCAATTGCAGAGACAACTTTGGCAGCTCCACTCCTGTGGACCACCAGGAGAGGTTGCCATCAATCTTAAGCACTGTCCACTACAGCTTTGAGAGACTGCCTCTTTGTGGAACTACACATGGCAACAGTACCCTCATTCTAAATGAGCAAAGCCACCAGATATTGGAGGAAAGACAGCATTCCTGTCTTAAAGATGGTGCCAACATAAATATTGTTAAGTCTGAGCTCCCATCTGCACATGATGCAGGAGTAACATATGCATCTGTTGACACTTCGAGTGAGCCTCCTGATGATTTTACTCAGCTGGATTTCACTCAAGACTTGCAAGGAAATCGAGTTATCTCGCACACGAAGGCGATCAGATCACCAGGTGTGAATTACGTATCATGCAAGGGAATGCCTGTTGCTGATGGGAAATCCACTGACTTACCTCCTGCTGAGTCAGAAATCCTGTGCACGCAGAGTTTTGAAGCAGGGTTACTTGGCATGCTTACTTCCACACAACAAACTGTGGACAGACAAAAGAAGTTATCGAAAAGGAAAGCGGTGGCACATTTGCCCAAGAAATTAAACTCTGATTGTTACAAAGATATATTTCCAGAGAACAAGGAAAATGTCTTTGGGTCCATGTTGAACTTGAATCCAAAATCTTTAAAAAGACCACCGCTGTCACCAGGAACCACCTCACTTCTACGCTGTCAGAATGTACCCCAAGGTACTGAGGCTTTCCAACAGCCTAAAACTGCATGCAGAGATGAGAATGTGCTGTCATTCCTGTTCAGCCAAGACTCTCAGGGAAACAGAGTCATCTCCCACCGGTGCACAGACAGCAGGTGTGGAGCAGTCTTTTCCGACAACCAGAACTCTCCATTGGGCCCTTGCAGCATTGACATCAGCGGGAACACAAGCTGTAATGTTCCTCTGAAAAGGAAGCTGCATCATTCAGGCCTCTGTTGTGAATCACCCTGCATGGCACAGTCAAAATACGATGACATGTTCTGTCCACAAGCAGATTTGCTGTTTACACAAGATTCTGAAGGCAATGCAGTGATCAAACATTGATAAGGGTGGATGTATTGACTGTTATTTTGTTTCTTTGGTTGCCTCCTTTCTCCCTCATGTCCTGTAGGCAAACTGAAGACATTATAAACAAATAAAGATTTTTCTAGTGAAATCAAAACTTGTACTCAATGTGCAGCATTTAAATTGTGTACAAATTCAACCAAGCATGCAATAAAGCACCTGAGCATTTCATCTCCTGCCTGCCCCCTTTCACAGATATTCTACTTTTAAACTGAGGATTCATGTTACAAATACCAGATCTATACTGTGCAAAAGTGCAGGGACAGTTGCTTAACTCTACTTATCTCCCATCCTAGAGACTCCCAGTGTCAGTGTTGAGGGGGTGCTGTACAGTCAGAGGTGTTGATTTTTGAATGCGTTGTTAAACTGAGGACCTTGTAAATGCAAAAGATACCATAGCACTGTTTCAATGAAGAGCATTGGAGTTCTCCAATGTCTTCAGTGTCCTGCTCAGTATTTAATCCCTCAACCATTACTAACGTAGGTATCTGGCCACGATCATGCTGTTGTTTGTGGTATCTTGGCTGCATGAAATTTGCCTGGAGTGTTTCCTACACTATAACAGTGACTTCACAAGCACTGCATTAGCTATGAAACGTTTTTGGACATCCTGAATTGTATGAATGCAGGTCTTTTCTCTAAGGATAGCTGGCATGGGGAATAGGTGGTGCCTCATTGGTGCTTTACATACGAACAACAGTGAACAGGGAAAGATCCCTGGCCCATCCACAAGACTGTAAGGTATGATACAAGAGCAGAATTAAGCTGTTTGGTCCATCGAGTCTGCTCTGCCATTCTATCATGGCTGATACATTTCTCAACCCCATTTTTCCTGCCTTGACCCCCATATTAATAAAGAATCTATCTCTGTGTTAAAGACATTCAATGACTTGGCCTTCACAGCCCTCTGCAGCAATGAGTTCCACAGATTCACCACCCTCTGGCTAAGAAATTCCTCTATATCTCAATTCTAAAGGGCTATCCCTTCACTCTGAGGCTGTGCCCTTGGTCCAAGTCTCTTCTACTAATGGAAACATCTTCTCCACCTCCAATCTATCTTGGCCTCTCAGTGTTCTGTAAGTTTGAATGAGATCCCTCCCTCATCTTTCTAAACTTCTATCAAATACAAACCTAGAGTCCTTAATTACTGCTCATTTTACAAGCCTTCATCCCCAGGATCATTCTCATAAACCTCAGGACCCTCTCCAACGCCAGCACATGCTTCCTTAGATACAGGGCCCAAAACCGCTAGCAGTATTCGAAATGTAGCCTGACGAGAGCTTTCTACAGCCTCAGAAGTACATCTCTGTTATTATGGCAATGTCTTTTGTTACTTCAGTTAAGCAGAAATATTGGAGAAAAGAGGTTTGAGAGGAAACTTGAAATTATCAAAATCATTAGGGGTTCGGACAGTTGATAGGTTCCCACTTGGTGAAAGGTTGAGAACCAGAGGTGCACGTTTGAGGTGATTGGTAAAAGAAGCAATGGTGACATGAAGAAAAACTTTTTCACGCAGCAAGTGGTTAGGATCTGGAAAGCATTGCTTGAGCGGTTGGTGAAGGTGGGTTCAGCTGAGGCTTTCATGAGGGAATTGGATCATTATTTACAAAAAAAAACTAGGGCTGTGGCATTTTAGTGATTAGCTCCTGAAGAGAGAGAGAGCACAGATGTGACAGGCTGAATGACCTCATGTCCTATATCAATTTCTTTGATCACAATAAATGCCATGCACACTTCTGCTGTAATCTCCTTAATAAACCCAGAGCAATATTGGGGAATGGATGTTAGATCTTGAAATCAAAGGTGTCAAATTCCCTACCATCAACATCCCTCACATTGAGCTGCAGAGTCACATATTTCAAATCTCTGAGGAGCAACAGTGGTAATGTCAGTGTGATTCACTGTGAGCTCAGTGTAAGTCCCCATGAAGAACAAAAGTGAAAGCAAGTCGCGGCAAGGAATCAAGGCAGTGCATCACATTTACATGAGTAAGTTATGCCCTGCAGTGTGAAAATGCCGGTTTAAGATGAAAATAAATTGATCCGCAATTTATGGAGTTACGGGAGGAGCCAAATGAAGTAAACTGTTCGTCTCCAAATCTCTGTCATGGAATCTTATTGTACCAAAGGAGGCTGTTTGGCCTACTGTGTCAGTATGTGCCCATTGGAAAAGCTTCCCAATTAGGCTCACCAGATTCCACCTACTCTTTCCACAGCTGTGCAAATTTCAGTATCTCATTCCCTGTTGAAGGGGAAGGGATTTCTATTGAATCTGCTTTTCCTGCCATTTTAAGCAGCACATGCCAGATTTATGGTGTTAAAAAAATTCTCACCCCTTCCTCTAAGCCCCCAGTTCTTTTCTCATTAAGTCCAACATGAAATTTGGGAGAAACCGATGAGAATATGGAATTCACTACCATAGGGTGTGATATGGGAGAATTGTACATATGCATTCGATGGGGAGCTACAGAGACACACGAGGGGAAAAAGCAAAGATGAAGAGGGGATGGCATGAAGCTCATGTGAAGCAGGAACAGCATAGAACAGATGGGCCAAATGGCCTGTCTTTTTGCTGTGGTCTTGTAACGCCAAATATGCATTTATTTTACTGATTTCTAATGTTTTCTGGAATGCAGTTCCATGAATGCTATCAGAATGAATGCTTCTAAACCTTGTACAGTCTCATTCTTTATATGGAGAGAAGTCTCTTGAGCTGATAAACCATGTGGAATCACAACTGTGCTCAATTTTGTGATGATATGCAGGCTTTTACTAACATAATCAGGAAGAAAATCTGTCACTGTTTACCCTTCCTGTTCCTGTTTTAGGCTAGTTATTTGCACTTTCTGTAGTGAGATGAGTTAACATTTACCCATGACACTGTTGTAGCAAACTCATCTGTGATATGATTCTGCACTGTTAAAATGCTACCACCAGGTAGCCTTAGTGAGCTATCAATTGTTAGCATTCCCTTCAGTGGCAATAGTAGTTTGATAGTATTTGCTGCAATGACTTGTATTATATAGCTTTTTTTTTGTATAAGCCATTGCTTCCCAGGAACATTGTCAGACAAAATTTGACCACGAGCCACATAAGGGTTGTTGGAGGACAGGTGACCAAAAGCTTGGCCAAAGTGAACTTAAAAGAAAAAAAGACGTGGAGAGATTTAGGGAGCTAATTCCAGAGGTCAAGGCTAAGACAGCTGAAGAGACAGCCTCCTGTGATGGAGCATTATAAATCTGAGATGAGCTAGAGGCCAGATTTGGATGACTGCAGAGACTTTGGAGGGTTGTAGATATAAACTCCATCTATGCTCCCTGCCAGTTGAGAATGTGTCAGGTTAGTGGGATAATGGTAATATCACTGAAGTAGTAATCTACTAGTAATTAAGAGTCAACCACATTGCTGTGCTTCTAGAGTCACATTGTAGGCCAGACCAGGTAAGGGTGGCATTTTCCTTCCCTAAAGGACATGAGTAAACCAGTGAGTTTTTCCAACAATTGGCAATGGATTCTTAATTACCAATTTTTATTGAATTCAAATTCCTCTACCTGCCATAGCAGGATTTGAATTTAGGTCCCCGGAATATTACCAAGGTCTCTGGATTAACAGTCTAACCGTAATACCTTTAGGCATTGCCTCCCCATGCTCTGGGGATGCACGGTAGCCTTCAGAACTTAAATTCAATCGATAAAATATTTGGATTGAAAGATAATCTCAGTAATGTTAATCACAAAACTATCATTGATTGTTGTAAAAACTCATTTGGATCACTAATGTCCTTGAGGGAAGGAAATCTGCTGTTCTTGCCTGGCCTGGCCTACATGTGACTGTAGACCCACAGCAATGTGGTTGATGTTTAACTGCCCTTTGAGCCCTTCTCGGTAAACCACTCAGTTCAAGGACAGTTAGGGATGGCCAACAAATGCTGGCCTTGCCAGTGATGCTCACATATCACCAATGAATAAATTACAAAAAGAGACAAACAGGGTGCATGACAGTC
>NC_063376.1:1113498-1116532 GCF_021869965.1 Rhincodon typus
TGCTGGGTGTCGGCTCCTGTACTCCTACCCTGTACCTGCTGGGTGTCAGCTCCTGTAGTCTTCACCGAGCTCTGCAAAATGGCCGGCCGGCTCCTCACTGCATGCGCGAGCTGGGACATCCCATGTTCAAACCTTGTGACTGACATTGCTAGGCAGCTGGATCACCATAACAACTTCAGCAAAGAACAGGAGAATTCTCTTAATGTTCAATGGCCAGGATAAAACAGTGCATGCTAATATCTATGGCTGAATCATTCATTAAAACTACATGGCAAAACGTACAATCGATAGTCAACTTTCCAGTGTGTCCCCGCCATATTGCACTGTTCCCCAGTCTGTCCCCTCTTTACATCCCACTGTTCCCCAGTCTGTCCCCTCTCTATATCCCACTGTGCTCCAGTCTGTTCCCTCTCTATATCCCACTGTTTCCCAGTCAGTCCCCTCTCTATATCCCACTGTTCTCCAGTCTGTCCCCTCTCTATATCCCACTGTGCCCCAGTCTGTCCCCTCTCTATATCCCACTGATCCCCAGTCTGTCCCCTCTCTCTATATCCACTGTTCCCCATCTGTCCCCTCTCTCTATATCCCACTGTCCCCCAGTCTGTCCCCTCTCTATATCCCACTGATCCCCAGTCTGTTCCCTGTCTATATCCCACTGTTTCCCAGTCTGTCCCCTCTCTATACCCCACTGTTCCCCAGTCTGTTCCCTCTCTATATCCCACTGTGCCCAAATTTGTCCCCTCTCTATATCCCACTGTTCTCCAGTCTGTCCCCTCTCTCTATATCCCACTGTTACCCAGTCTGTCCCCTCTCTATATCCCACTGTTCCCCAGGCTGTCCCCTCTCCATATCCCACTGTGCCCCAGTCTGTCCCCTCTCTATATCCCATTGTGCCCCAGTCTGTCCCCTCTCTCTATATCCACTGTTTCCCATCTGTCCCCTCTCTCTATATCCCACTGTCCCCCCGTCTGTCCCCTGTCTATATCCCACTGATCCCCAGTCTGTCCCCTCTCTATATCCCACTGTGCTCCAGTCTGTTCCCTCTCTATATCCCACTGTTTCCCAGTCTGTCCCCTCTCCATATCTCACTGTTCCCCAGTCTATCCCCTCTCTATATCCCACTGTTCCCAAGTCTGGCCATCTCTATGTCTCACAGTTCTCCAGTCTGTCCCCTCTCTATCCCACTGTTCCTCAATCTGTCCCCTCTCTATATCCCACTGTTCCCCAGTCTGTCCCCTCTCTATATCCTACTGTTCCCCAGTCTGTCCCCTCTCTATATCCGACTGTTCCCCAATCTATCCTCTCTATATCCCACTGTTCCCCAGTCTGTCCCCTCTCTATATCCCACTGTTCCCCAGTCTATCCTGTCTCTTTATCCACTTTCAAGGAACTATGTACCTGAACCCCTAGGTCTCTATGTTTGACAACATTCCCCAGGGCCCTACCATTAACTGTGCAAGACCTGCCCTCGTTTGTCTTCCCAAAATTCAACTCCTGGCATTTGTCCAAATTAAATGCCATCTGCCATTCCTCACCCCAGTTGATCAAGATCCTGTTGTAGTCTTAGATAACCTTCTTCACTGTCCACTCTACCACCCATTTTGGTGTTAGCTGCAAACCTACTCACCATGCCTCCCATATTCACATCTAAATCATTAAATAAATGTCCAGTAACAGTGGAGCCAGCCCTGATCCTTGTGGCACACCACTGGTCACAGGCCTCCAGTCTGAACAACAACCCTCTACCACCACCCTCTGTCTCCTAGTGTCAAGCCCATTTTGTATCCAATTGGCTAGCTCTCCCTCGATTCCATGTGTTCTTCATTTTGATTTTGTTTATTGTTGTCACATGTACTGAGATACAGTGAAAAGGTTTGTTTTGTGTGCTATCCAGATAAATCATACCTGACATGACGACATCAGGGTAATAGAACAGAAAGCAGCATATAGTGTTACAGCTACAGAGAAAGAGCAGAGAAAGATCAACTCTAATATATGAGTGATCCATTCATAAGTCTGATAACAGTGGGGAAGAAGCTGTTCTCGAATCTGTTGGTACATGTTTTCAAACTTTTATATCTTTTGCCCAATGGAAGAGGGTGGAAGAGAGTATAACGAGGGTGGGAGGGGTCTTTAATTATGTTGATTGCTTTCCCAAGGCAGTGGGAAGTATAGATGGAGTCAATGAAAGGAAAGCTGGTGTTTGTGATGGACTGGGCTGTAAATTCTTGTGGGTTTGGGCAGAGTGGTTGCAATATCAAGCCATAATGAATACAGATAGGATGCTTTCTATGGTCTATGATCTAACCTTGTTAACCAGTCTTCCATGTGGAACATTGTCAAAGGCTTTGGGAAAGTTCAAACAGACAACGTCTATTGCTCTGTCTTCATCGGTCTTTCTTGGTCACCTCTTCAAAAACGTTTGAGAGAAACGATTTCCCACGCACAAAGCCATACTGACTATCCCTAACCAATCCTCGCCTTTAGAAATGCATGTAAATCCTGTCTGTCAGAATCCCCTCCAACAACTTACCCGCCACAATGTCAGGCTCACCAGTCTGTAGCTCCCAGTGTCTTCACACTGCAGATAGTAATCTCTAGGCTGCTGTAATTATATTGTACAGTATATGATGAAAGGGTGGCTGATGTGTGTAATATATATGAATTCAAAAACAAAGATTTGTAGGTTAGAGAGTGGCTCAGTGGTTAGCACTGCTGCCTTACAGCACCAGGGACCTGGGTTTGATCCCACCCTCAGGCAGCTGTCTGTGTGGAGTTTGCACATTCTCCCTGTGTCTGCATGGGTTTCCTTCGGGTGCTCTGGTTTCCTCCCCCAGTCCAAAGGTGTACAGGTTAGGGTGGGTTGGCTGTGCTAAATTGTCCCGTAGTGCTCAGGGATGTGCAGGTTGAGGTGGATTGGCCGTGCTAAATTATCCCATAGTGTCCAGGGATGTGCAGGTTAGGGTGGATTGGCCGTGCTAAATTGTCCCGTAGTGCCCAGGGATGTGCAGGTTAGGGTGGGTTGGCCGTGCTA
>NC_063376.1:1116542-1125355 GCF_021869965.1 Rhincodon typus
GATGTGCAGGTTAGGGTGGGTTGGCCGTGCTAAATTGTCCCATAGTGCCCAGGGATGTGCGGGTTAGGGTGGGTTGACCAGGGGAAATTGTCCCGTAGTGCCCAAGGATGTGCAGGTTAGGGTGGATTGGCCGTGCTAAATTGTCCCATAGTGTCCAGGGATGTGTGGGTTAGCCGTGGGAAATGCTGGGTTACAGGGATGGGGTGAGTCTGGGTGGGATACCCTTCAGAGGGTGGGGATACTCAATGGGCCGAGCGGCCTGTTTCCACACTCTGGGGATTCTATAATCTCAGGCTGAGATTTAACTTGTCCAGACACAATCATCTGAGATCAGAATAACTGGCTAACGGGACAGTTTTAAGTGGAAAACATTTGTCCCAACATTTCTAAATCACACTGAATGAACATCGCGTGCTAAGTTCACGCTGAGGTTAATGTTCGTATCCTGGGCTGTCTATCTCTGCAATGTGACAGTCTAGGTGATTTTGTTTTTGGTGAGGGGTGGGATTAGAATTCACTGCCGGTTTTCTTGGAGTCAGTTAGTGCACGAGCAGTCACCTTAAAAACTTTTCACCAACTCTTCAAACTTTTAAATCACAACACATACCGCCTGCTAGATACAAACTTAAAAGCAGCTTTGCCTAGACACAAGACACATTCCCTCGGCGCCTATTCCCCTGTGTCTCAGGAGAATTGTATTTCCCGAGAATCAGGCTTGGCAGCACTTATATCTATCTCCGTTTCCTCGGATTTGTCTCCATTGGATCGATGTTCCCTTGTATTTGGATATTTTTGGAATTTGAACAAGTCTTCGCCAATTTGTTTCTGGACTCTCCAAACGCTTTTCCACTCCATTTCTTTGTTTTTGCAGCTTTCACAAAAGAAAGCAGCTTTCTGATGAAATGGAGAGTTCAGGACGTTATTGAATTCTGATTTTCTGGCTGTGGGAACAATATCTGTGCCATTTCGACCTTGTTCTCTGCATCTTTTCACCTTCTCTTTCTCTTTAAGGTTTCTCACTCTCTCTCTCTCTCACCTTTGCTGTGTTGGTGGTGTCCCTCGCCATTCCAATGGGGCTTACAACCGATTGCTTCCCACAACTGACCCCCATCCCTCCTCTGTTTTGCTGGTGATAGTTAAACCGCCAGAGACACTGGAACTGAGGAACTCCACGCTGGATTCTCCCGTGAAATATACAACACGCCCCTGGGAAGCTGACCAATTAATGTCCACCTCTCAGCAACGCCCCTGGTCACTGTTACTAAGGGCAAGAATTCCGCTCCCCAACCCCCCCACCCCCACCCCCATACAGCCACACTGTACTCCCAAGGGTGGGGTGGCCTCTCCAGTTGCTGGAAGCAAGACTTATTTTCCCGTACATCAAGCCCCATGTAATGAAGGCCAACGTGCTATTTTGTTGGCTGGACCTGCAAGCTAGCTTTAGCTTCCTTGCACTAGCACGGCAGGACATTCAGAACAAGTTTCACGACTTTTAAATGCATTGCCTGTCACTGGATGACCTACACCAGCTCCTTCAATGCCTTTGCTCCTCAATTTTGAAATTCTCCCCCTTGCTCTCTGTGTAGCACCGTCCAGCTCTCTCTAAGATTTTGACACTCCCTCCCATTCTGGTCTCTTGAGCATTTTGTTTTATTCATTCACAGGATGAGGAAGTCACTGATATGGCAGCATTTATTGCCCATCCCTATTTGCCCAGAGAGCAATTCAGAGTCAACCACATTGCTGTGGGTCTGGAGTCACATGTAGGCCAGACCAGGTAAGGATGGCAGTTTCCTTCCCTAAAGGACATTAGTGAACCAGATGGGTTTTTCCGACAATCGACAATTGATTCACCGTCATCATTAGACTCTTCATTCCAGATATTTATTGAATTCAAATATCTGCCATGGCAGGATTCAAACCTGGGTCCCCAGAATGTTATCAGAGTCTCTGGATTAACAGTCCAGCAATAATACCACTAAGCCATTGCCTCCCTCATCCTCAACTTTAAAAATCACTCCAATGTTGGCTTCAGTTACCTGGGCTCCAAACTCTGGAATTCCCTCTGTAAACATCTCCACCACTCTCTCACCTCCTTTCAGACTTCCTGGAAATTAACCCTTTCACCAAGTGTTTGGTCACCTGTCTTAATATCTCACATGAGGCTGTTTATAGAGTCATACAGCACTGAAACAGACCCTTCAGTCCAAGCCTAACGTAATCCCAAATGAGATAACAAGGTGTAGAGCTGGATGAACACAGCAGGCCAAGCAGCATCAAAGGAGCAGGAAGGCTGACGTTTCTGAAGAAGGAGATGGCAGAAATCCCATTTCTGAAGAAGGGTCTACACCCGAAACGTCAGCTTTCCTGCTCCTCTGATGCTGCTTGGCCTGCTGTGTTCATCCGGCTCTACACCTTGTTATCTCAGATTCTCCAGCATCTGCAGTTCCTACTATCTCTGAGATAATCCCAAACAAAACTAGTCCCACCTGTCTGCTCCTGGCCCATATCCCTCCAAACATTTTTTAATCATGTACTTATCAAATTGCCTTTTAAACATTGTAACTGCACCCATATCCACCACTTCCTCAGGAAGTTCATTCCACAGACAAACTACCCTCCATGTCAAAAATTTGCCCCTCATGACCCTTCTAAGTCTCTCTCCTCTCGTCTTAAAAATATGCCTCCAATCTTGAAATCTCCCATCCTCAGGAAAAGGCAACTACCATTAACCCTATCTACACCCCTCATGATTTAATATACCTCTATAAGGTCACCTCTCAACCTCCTACACTCCAGTGAAAGAAGTCCCAGCCTTTCTTTACAACTCAAACCTTCCATTCCCAGCAACACCCTGGTAAATTTCTGCTGAACCCTCTCTAGCTTAATAATGTCCTTTCTATAGCAGGGTGATCGGAATTGCACATAGTACTCCAAAAGTGGCCTCACAAACATCCTGTACAACCTCAACATAATGTCCTTAAAGGTCTGAGCAATGAAGGCCAGCATGCTAAATGCCTTTCTAACCATCCAATCTACATGTGACGTAAACTTCAAAGAAGTATGTACCTGAACCCTTAGATCCCTCATTCTACAACACTGCCCAACGCCCTTCCATTAATTGTGCAAGTCCTGACCCTGTTTATTGTTCCAAAATGTAATGTCTCACAGTTTGTTAAATTTCACTTGATTTCACCAAGAAGTAGGGCAAGAAATATGGAAAACTGATACAAGTGCAATAAAAGGTCTGGAAAATTCCACCCAAATCCCCTGGGTATTCCAAACCAGTCCAAGCTATCACCTTGACTGGGTCTACATTAAATCTTTTGCTACGATGAAAAGCTTCACAGCAAATACGTGACTCCAGAAAATGCTGAACAGATCAGGTCTCTTTTCTCTTAACATGGTAAACTTGAGGGACAATGTTATAGCAGTCCCTAAAATTATGAAGATGCTCGATAATGGCAGATGAGATAAATGTTCCACTTGCAAGGGAGACGAAAAAAATGAATGTCATTACTAATAAACTCAATCAGGAATTTAGGGGTAAAGCCTTTAGCCAGAGAGCGGTTAGAATGTACAACTGGCAGGATCAGTTTAGCTCAGTTGGTTTGTGAAACAATATGATGTTAACAGCGTGTTCAATTCCCATCACTGACTGAGGCTACCACAAAGGACTCCCCTTCTCAACCTCTCCCCTTGCCTGAGATATGGTGGGCCTCAGGTTAAATCACCACTAGTCATCTCTCTCTAATGAGAGCGCAACCATATAGCCTCGTAAGACTATGGTGACACAGTACAATTGGCAAGCAGAGGAAGTTGTTGAACTGAATGTCAATGGCCTGGTGGCAATCCTGACTTGGAAACCATATTGCCGCTCCTTCACTGTTGCTGGGTCAAAGTCCTGGAATTCCCTTCCTAATGGTATTGGGGGCCAACCAATAACAGGTGGACTGCAGCAGTTCAAGAAGGTGGCTCACCACCACCTTCTCAAGGGATGGGCAATAAATGCTGGCTGAGCCAGCACTGCCCACATCCCACATCCCACAAAAAGAATATTTTTTAAAAGTTGCTAGATTATTAATGCAGAAACCAGGTGGGGATCTGGGTTTAAATCCAGTCATGTAGATGAATTCTGCAAATCTGGAATTAAGAGTTTAATGATGACCATTTGGTGGGGAATGAACTCTGTTTCACTAATGTGCTTTAGGAAAACTGCTGCCCTTACCTGGTCCGGTTCACCTGTGACTCACAGAAATATAGTTGACTGGTCTCTGGGAATGGGCAATAATTGTTGGCCCAGCCAGCAAGGCCCACATTGCATAAACAATTTTTTTTTGAGAAAAGCATAGAGACATCTAAAGTGCATGAACACCAAAACTGAAAGAACATACTGAGGGGGTGTGACAAACAGAACATCAGACAAACAGCTGGTTTCTGTACAGTGAAATCTGGGTTAATTTGATTTAAGCCAGGCTGTTTTTGCAAGATTTAAATCAGTGTTTATTGAGGTGTACAAATCAAAATTCTGGAAGATTTTGATAATCAGCAAAAACTGACTTCTGCTGGTCAGTGAGTCAGAGGAAGACCTTATGATCACATAAAAACAATGGCAGGGACAGTTTAGAAGGTTTCTTTTTGAAACAAGATTATAATTAGAACATGGAATGACAGAGTCATAGAATTGCACAGCATGGAAACAGACTCTTCAGTCCAACTTGTCCATGCCGTCCAGATATCCTAAACTGATCTAGTCCCACTTGACTCATAGCCCTTTAAACTCTTCCTTTTCATGTACCCATCCAGGTGCTTTTTAAATGTTGTAATTATACCTGTTCTACCACCTCCTCTGGTGGCTCATTCCAAACAAGTACCACCCTCTGCGTGAAAAAGTTGCCCCTTAGGTCTCTTTTAAGTCTTTACCCTCTCACCTTAAATCTATGCCCTCAACTTTTGGACTGCCTGGGGAAAAAGACCTTGGCTATTCATCCTATCCACGCTCCTTATGGTTTTATAAACTTCCATAAGGTCACCCCTCAGCGTCCAACACTCAAGGGAAAATAGCCCCAGCCTAAGGGGGCGGCATGGTTAGCACTGCTGCCTCACAGCACTAGAGACCCGGGTTCAATTCCACCCTCAGGTGACTGTCTGTGTAGAGTTTGCACATTCTCCCCATATCTGTGTGGATTTCCTCCCACAGTCCAAAGATGTGCAGGTTAGGGTGGATTGGCCATGCTAAATTGTCCCATAGTGTCCAGGGATGTGTAGGTTAGGTGGGTTATAGCAGACAGGTCTGGGTTGGATGCACTGAAGGTCAGTGTGGGCTTGTTGGGCCGAAGGGCCTGCTTCCACACTTTAGAGTCTATGTTCTATATTCAGCCTCTCCCTATAGCTCAAACCCTCTAATCCCAGCAAAATCCTTGTAAATCTTTTTTGAACCATTTCAAGTTTCACAACATCTTTTCTGCAGCAGGGAGACTAGAACTGAACACAGCATTCCAATAATGGCCTGACCAAAGTGCTGTATGGCTGCAACATCACCTCCCAACTCCTATACTCAATGCACTGACCAATAATGGCAAGTGTACCAAATGCCTTCTTCGCCACCCTGTCTACGTGTGACTCAACTTTCAAGGAACCATGAACCTGCACTCCAAAGTCTTACCAGGAACAATGATGGAAGCAGAGTACATAATTACCTTTAAGAAAATGGTTGAAATTGGAAAGAGAGGTTAAGAATGGAACTGAGTGAATATCTCATTGAGAATCAACACAAGCATCAGGGACTGAAGGTCCCATTGTTCGGTTGCAAAGGAACTCAGGGAAGAGATTAGAAGGCACGTTTTCACCAAATACATTGTCACGACCAATAAACTGCTGCCTGAAAGTACAATGGAAACCAATTCAATATTACCTTTATAAAGGATTACAGGTACTATTTACAAAGATTTACAGGCTTATTGAGCTGACTAACAGCTCTTGTAATGAGCCAGCACTGGTACAGTTGCCCTGAAAGGCCTTCCCCTCCTCTGTTGGATTCTATACTTTAGACTGGGACAAAGATTGAGAAAACAGGGAAAGTGATAGCCTTTAGGTGTTATCGCTGGCTTATTAATCCAGGGATCCCGATAATGTTCTGGGGACCCAGGTTTGAATCCTGCCACGGCACATGGTGGAATTTGAATTCAATTTTTTTTAAAAAATTAGAATTAAAGATTTTAATGATGACCATGAATCCATTGTTGGGCAAAACCCATCTGGTTCATTAATGCCTTCCTTTTAGGGAAGAAAACTGCCATCCTTACCTGATCTGACCTACATGCGACTCCAATGTGGTTGACTCTTAACTGCCGTCTGGGTAATGAGGGAGGGCCCTCATCCTGTGAATGAATGAGTAAATAAAGGGTACATTTTCACAATCATGGGGCAATTGAACAAATTCACGGGCCTTGGGAAGGATTCAGGACAGTCCACTTGATTGCAGGGCAGTTTACAGCAACTGGTGTGTGTTTGGGGTGCCAGGCCATTTCCAATCCCAAACAGCTATGTTATTTACTTTTTTAAATTGCTTCAGTTCTGATATCTCTTCAAAAAGGATGCTCCAGGAAGAAACATCAAGGGTTGAATCCATCCTTGTTGATGTATTGTTGTACTGAAAGTAAACAACTACGTCTTAAAGATCAACTGAATCTCTCAAAACCCAAACCCATGTTGACATGTGCCCAATATTTATTCCTCAATGGCCAACCTAACTATAAACTTGCCATTATGATGGTGGGAATTTGTTATGTACAAACTGTTTCCGATGTTACAATAGCGACTTCACTACACAAGTATGTCTCATTGGCTGTAAATCACCTCTGGATATACCAAGGTAGTCTAAGGTGCTGTAGGAGATTTCTGATTTTTTTTCCTTCCTTCTATATCTGCTTTTATCTTCACATAAAAACAGAAATTGCTGGAAGATCTCAGCAAGTCTTGCACCATCCACGGAGAGAAATCTACTGCTGAAAAGCCACCTCTGTTCAAGATCAACAGGCTCTGGGGAAGAAAACGTATTGCACGAATGGAAAAAAGGTTTCCTGAAACTTCCCTGCCATTATGAAGGCAACTGTAAAGCAGAGAAGTGCTGTAGGCACTGGCATTTCTAGGTCAGAACGGTAATGTTATTTCTGTGCAGCCTTGTGATCACGGCTCTATACTGTGACAGATTTGCTGCCTGTAGCCAGCTGCTCTACTCAGAGCATTGTTAACTACATTTGAAATCCAAGGCAGCTGGATGAATTTTCATTTAAAAAAAAACTCCCTTCCCCAAATTTCTCCACTTGTCTCGAAGGGAATACAGCTGCAGGAATTCCTCCAGGTGACTATGCTTCATGTGAGTCAAAAAGTGTAGGGTACAATAATCAGCCATATGCTACATCACATTGCAAGGACAGGATGGCATTGCAACAAGCTCGAACGAGGAGGGGAGCACAGTGATCAAGAAGAGAACACTCACCAATTCTCAGCTTGCACCTCCACATCTGCCAATGTGGTATACTGCATCCGCTGTACCCGGTGTGGCTTCCTCTGCATCGGGGAAACCAAGCGGAGGCTCGGGGACCGCTTTGCAGAACACCTACGCTCGGTTCGCAATAAACAACTGCACCTCCCAGTCACGAACCATTTCAACTCCCCCTCCCATTCCTCAGACGACATGTCCATCCTGGGCCTCCTGCAGTGCCACAACGATGCCACCCGAAGGTTGCAGGAACAGCAACTCATATTCCGCTTGGGAACCCTGCAGTCCAATGGTATCAATGTGGATTTCACAAGTTTCAAAATCTCCCCTCCCCCTACTGCATCCCAAAACCAGTCCAGCTCGTCCCTGCCTCCCTAACCTGTTCTTCCTCCCACCTATCCCCTCCTCCCACCTCCCGCCGCACCTCCATCTCCTACCGCCCAACCTCATCCCGCCCCCTTGACCTGTCCGTCCTCCCTGGACTGACCTATCCCCTTCCTAACTCCCCACCTACACTCACCTTGACTGGCTCCATCCCCGCCTCTTCGACCTGTTTGTTTCCTCTCCACCTATCCTCTCCTCTATCCGCCTCCCACTCTCTCCCTATTTATTTCAAAACCCCCTTCCCCTCCCCCTTTTCTGATGAAGGGTCTAGGCCCGAAACGTCAGCCTCTCTGCTCCTATGATGCTGCTTGGCCTGCTGTGTTCATCCAGCCCTGCACCTTGTTGTCTAGCATACATACTGAGTGTGCAGCCCATACTTTGTAGTGTCAGCGGAAATCAGTTCATTCAGACAGAATGGGAATTGATGCTGGGGGTCTCTGTCTCCATGGAAATAGATGCCAAGCTGCAGTATCTACTTGGTTAACTGGGAATGCTGCTAGATTATTTTGTTATGAAAAATATAACCACTTTTCATAAACGACTGACACATTTAATGCAGTACACAACAACAACAAAAACAAAAACAAAGTTGCTGGAAAAGGTCAGCAGGTCTGGCAACATCTGTGAAGGGAAAAACAGAGTTAACGTTTCGGGTCCAGTGACCCTTCCTCAGCAAGGGACATTGGACCTGAAACGTTAACTGTTTTTTCCTTCACAGATGCTGCTAGACCTGCTGACCTTTTCCAGCAACTTTGTTTCTGTTCCTGATTCACAGCATCCACAGCTCTTTCGGCTTTTACATTTAATACAGTCTTCTTTACACAGAGCTCCGAGCTGGGCCCCTGCAAATTAGAACCACACTGTACAGCATAGAGCTCCGGACTGGGGCCCTGCTGGTTAAAGCGCATCTCTTCAGCAGAGCTCC
>NC_063376.1:1125365-1177889 GCF_021869965.1 Rhincodon typus
CGGACTGGGGCCCTGCTGGTTAAAGCGCATCTCTTCAGCAGAGCTCCAAGCTGGGCCCCTGAGAATTAGCACCACACTGTACAGCACAGACCTCCAAGTGGGCCTTTATGAGTTAGAACCAGACCACAGAGCCCTGAGTTGGGCCTGAGCATGCTGGAAAGGGCACTCGAAATCTAACCTGGCCACTGTGGCTACATGCCTGGGGTAATGTGAAGCTACAGAACTCTGACAATCATTCCTTTCTGCATCAGGGTCGTCAGTGCTGTCAGAATAACACAAAGTCAGTAAAGTTTTTCACACATCAAGTTTATTGAAAATGGCCAAACACATTACATTTGATGGTCCAGCACTTTACAAAAGATGTTTCTGCTTGTGGAGGAAGAAGAGAACACGTCAGCATCAGACAATCACTAATAAATCCAAATGAGAAATGGCTTTACCCAGTGAACACAGAACAGTCCAGGAACAGGTCCATCAGCCCACCATGCCTGGGCTAACTATGGTGTCATTCTAAACAAATCGCACTGACCTGCACATGGTCCGTATTTCTCTATTTGCTGCCTGTTCATGCGTCTGTCTAAATAATTCTTAAACTTTACTCCAGTCCAATGGGGAGAATGTGGAACTTACTTTCAGTGGGAGTGGTGAAGCTGAAAATGTAGATGCATTTATGGTGAAACTAGATAAATACACACCAGAGAAGGAATCATCAGCTGGTGATAGGGTGAGATAGAGTGGGTGAGAGGGGAGGGGAGGCTCATCAAGCATAAATACCAGCATGGAGCAGTTGGGCTAAAGACAGAGTGGATAGGTTGGCACTTTTGTCACTGGCACGGAGGAGATTGAGAGGTGACCTTCTAGAGGTTTATAACGTTGTGAGGGATTTACATACGGTTAATGGTAGGTGTCTTTTCCCTAGGGTGGGGGATTTCAAGGTCTTTTCCTCAGAGTAGGGGAGTCCAAAACTAGAGGGGCATAGGTTTAAGCTGAGAGGGGAAAGATATAAAAGGGACCTGAGGGGTAACTTTTTCAGGCAGAGGGTGGTGCATGTATGGAATGAGCCGCCAGAGGAAGTGGCGGAGGCTGGTACATTGACAACATTTAAAAGGCATCTGGATGGATATGTGAATAGGAACGGTTCAGAGGGATATGGGCCAAATGAGACTAGATTAACGTAGGATATCTGGTCGGCATGGGCGAGTCGGAGCGAAGGGTCTGTTTCTGTGCTGTACAGCTCTATGACTCTAAGTGAAATACTGGCACAGACTGTCACATATAAACAGGAAACGTACAAATGAGCAGGTGAGGCAGACAGGCATCAAGTAAAATACTCTCTTAAAGCTGGTGTGAACTCAATGGGCTGAATGGCCTCCTGCACTGGAACAAGTTGTACAACTCTATGACAATGGAGGAAGAATCGTGAGAGTGGAATTTTGAAGTTATTAGATAACTCTAAAGAGCCAGCAAGGGCACAAGTCAAATGAGCCCCTTCTTTACCATGTTTTTCGATGATGCTACGATACACTTATCCTTTCTGATCATAAATGTGCAAAAAAAAACCTGATTTGAACTTACACAAAGCTGGGAGTGGTTCCACCAAGTAAAGTGGTGAGCTGATAGACTGGCCAAGGGGTGTTCTCACTGGAATTCTCGTTCTGTTGAGGCTGTGGGTGGAAAGATTTCACAACACTGACTGTTTGAACTGTGAATGCTCAGCAGTACAATCACACTGTCTGTACTCACCCCAAGTTGCTGTCTGCCCACAGAAAGCATTTTGTTCTCTGGGTACAGTGCAGTCATGGTTGTGGCCCTGGACTAGCACAGGTTCATCACATATGGAGGGCCATTTGTGAAACTGAATTCAGCAAACTGATCCTTTGTGGGCTGGTAGACAGAGAACGAGAGAATAAAGCATTCAGTGATTTCTTTTTTTTAAGCTGACCTGCCCTAACGTAGACCGTGTAGCTAGGCCGCTTCTAACGTCTGTGGTCAGACTTTGGTCATCTCTCCTGGGCCCAGCAAGGCACTCGATTGTCCAGACAACTGGAGGAAAGCGCGGGTTCGTCGAACAACATCCAGCACTGAGCTCAAGTGAAGTTGCTGCTCTGCCAGTGCCTGCCTCTGCCCAGCCTCAGCCCACTTGCTGAGGCTCTCATCTGTGCCAACTACCACCCCCGACCCCCACACATGACTATCCCAGCCTTCACCTGGCCAGCCACCTACCCTGAGTAAAATCCACAAATATCACTCACTCCGACATCTCATCCACCAGTCATCCTCCTGTTCACTGCCTTGCACTGGCTTCTGGCCCAATAACACCTTCATTTTAAGCAGGTCACGGAGACGTACAGCACGGAAACAGACCCTTCGGTCCAACACATCCACACCAACCCGATATCCTAAATTAATCTAGTCCCATTTGCCAGCATTTGGTCCATATCCCTCTAAACCCTTTCTATTCACGTACCCATCCAGATGCCTTTAAATGTTGTCATTGTACCAGCCTCCACCACTTCCTCTGGCAACTCATTCCATACACGCACCACCCTCTGTGTTAAAAAGTTACCCCTCTGATCCCTTTTAAAATCTTTCCTCTCTCAGCCCTCAGCCTCCAAAACTCCAGGTAAATAAGCACCGGCCTATTCAGCCTCTCCCTATAGCTCAAACCCTCCAACCCCGGCACCATCCTTGTAAATCTTTTCTGAACCCTTGCAAGTTTCACAACATCTTTTCTATAGCAGGGAGACCAGAATTGAACACAGTATTCCAAAAGTGGCCTCACCAATGTCCTGTACAGCTGCAATGTGACCCTCCCAACTCCTACACGCAATGCACTGACCAATCAAGGCAAGTGGACCAAACAATACCTTCACTATCCTGTCTATCTGCAACTTCACCTTCAAGGAAGTATGAACCTGGACCCCAATGTCTCGTGGCTCGGCAAATTGAAATAAGCATAAAATGAGAGAAATATTCAGCGCAGGCTGCACCTGTGAAAGAGACAGAGTGAATGTTTCAAGCCAGCAATGAAAAACAGAAATTTAAGCCAGTGGAAGGGAGGGGAACAACAAAAGACAAGGCCTGGAACAAGGCATAGGGCTAGAGAGATTAATAAACAAAAGATTTCATGATGCAAAAGCTACAGAGTGTGGTAATAGATATAGCAGAGAAAGAGGAGGTGTGAATGATTCTACAGCACCAGCAGCCGAATGCAACTTGCAAGGTTAAAGGCAAAACAAGTCAGCAAAGGGAAAAACCCTTTAAAAAAACAAGATAGAACAGATGATCCAAGTGTGTTTAATGGAGCCCAGTATGGCAAGACAGATGAAATGTTGTTCTTCAGGTTTGTGGTGGGCTTCACTGGGACACTGTAGCAGGCCCAGGAAACAGAGAGGTCAGGGTAGCAGCAAGATGAGGAGTTAAAGCACCAAGCACCAGAAACCCAGGGTCACATTTCTGGAATGAGTTGAGTACTCTGCAAAGCAGTCGCCCAGTCTACTTTTGCTCTATCTGGTGTACAGAAGACCACATCATGAGCAATAAATAAAACCAACCATATTGAAGGAAGCACATGGACATTTTATTTGAAAGGAGCGTTTAGGCCTTTGGATGCAAGGTGGCAAGAGGTGACCTGCACTGAAAAGTATTGTACTGAAGAGAGGAGGGAGTTAGGGTGTCTGAGGAGTGGATTACAGCATCACTGGGGAAACTGTCCCCTTGGAATGCTGAAGAGGGAGTGGGAGATGTACCTTATGGTGGAATCACATTGGAGTTGGCAAAAATGGTGCAGAACGGTTCACTGAACGTGTGAGCCGGTGGGGGAGAACAGGAGGACCACGGCAACCCTACCATTGTTCAGGGAGGACACGTGTAAGGCTAAGGGCCAAGTGCTGGAAAATGGGATGAGAATGCCCATAGAATGGAGGACGTGAGTGGAGTTGGAGTAGAAGTTGTTCCAGGGCAAGAACAAAGTCAGCCAGATGGAAGAGGGTTGGGGTTAATGGGAATTGTACAGGCCACCTCTCAAGGAAGAAGCAGAGACCTCAGAGTGTGCTCTGGCCAAGGATGGAGATGTAGAAGTATTGGACATCCACAGTGTAAGGGAAACAATTAGGTCCATGAAACGAGGGACATAGGTCATTGGAAGATTCATAGATGTAGGTAGGAAGAGACCATACAAAGGAAGTAGTAAGTGGAGTGAGATAGGACCAACCTGAAACAATGGTTTTGATTTATGAGTTTTGGGAAGGCAGCAGGGGCAGGCTGTTCTGTGTTGAAGGCTGCGGAGGCAAGATCCCCAGAGGAGTGACGTCAGTGACAGACCTGGACACAGTGGCTTGAAATCCAGTGGCAGATTCCTGGTCCACAGGAGATGCAGGAAAATGTTGGAGGGATGCTGTTTGGCTTCTGCAAGATAGAGGTCAGTACACCAGAGGACCACAGTGTCATCAAACCTGCAAATGAGGATGACGATATCAGGGTCGGGCATGCAAGAATGGACTGCAGCAAGTTCAGACAGAGTCACATCTGAGTGAGTGTGAGGGGAGCACTGAAATCGAGACAGTCAATCAGTCAATGTCCCGTCAGCAGTTCCCAAGTCTACTCCGGAAGATTGAACCGGTCATCTAAGCTGACCCAAGCGAAGGTTGTGCTGTCAAAAGGTGACAACTTTCAAACAAGATGCCAAACTTATAGCCCAATAGTCTTCTCAGGCGGAACAAAGCAATCCGTGGTATCATTCAAAGAGAAGCAGTGAGTGCGCCCCAGAGTGTTCGGGTCAAGACTTGACCCTGAACTAACATCTCTAAGAACAGATGATCTGTTTCTTACATTGTGCACTAAACCTCCTGACTGTAAACCACGAAGGCACCCAGGGGTCATCAAAAGATGCTACAACTGCGTGGAATTCTCAAGCCAGACAGCTGCCATGCTCAGCTGTTGACTACATTCAACATTAAGATAATTTAGATTTATTAGTACTTAGGGAATGAAGAGACTATTGGAATAGAATGGGGACCAATATGCTATGACTGCAGTTATACCAGCTCTGCATTATTTGACAAATGGAACAAGAAAGAAAATCCAGCTCTCAATATCATTATGGCAGGAAAGGAATAATGGATTTTAAACTAGTTTTAGTTGACAATACAATTCCTCTAAAAATGCCTTGTGATAACAGATGACATTGGGAAAATAGTTGATTTCTTTTATTGATACAATGCTTTAGCCCAGTGCTTATCAAACCTCTTCCACCATGACTTCATTTAGGGTTGGAAATTGTTTGTGGACCCTCAGCGAGCACAGAGTGGGATAGGTGGGATAGGTGGGATAGGTGGAAGGGCAGGGAGCAGCAGAGCTCCACATCATCCACCAATGCTTTGTAGCTTAAAACCCCAAAATTTCAGCTACTGACCCCCACCTGGGGAAGCTCAGCTGCAGCCAAAGCACACCTTTGGGACAGGGGCAGGTTCACATAACAGAGAAAGGCAAGATATTTGAACCCACAGCGGCTCAGTGGTTAGCACTGCTGCCTCTCAGCACCAGGGACCCGGGTACAATCCCACCCTTGGGCGACTATCTGTGTAGCGTTTGCACATTCTCCCTGTGTCCGTGGGCTTCCTCCAGGTGTTCCAGTTTCCTCCCACAGACCAAAGATGTGCAGGTTAGAGTGGATTGGCCATGATAAGTTGTCCCATAGTGTCCAGGGATGTGCAGGTTAGGGTGGGTTAACCATGGGAAATGCAGGGTTACAGGGATAGGGGAGGGGGCTGGATCCAGGTGGCATGCTCTTCAGAGGGGCGGTGTCGACTCAATGGGCTGAATAGCCTATTTCCACACCGTTGGGATTCTATGAAAAAGCACAAGACTGACAGACCTGAAAACCAAATGAAAATGGGAGAGACTGGAGAGTTCTCAGCCTCAACAGGTTTGAAAGAGGACCTCAAAGTGTGTCTCGGCAGAGGAAAAACAAGGCCCCACTGGGCACAGGATACACAAATCTGTCTGTTTTCAGGGCGTGGTGGTGGGGTTATTAGAAAGCCAAAAAGATGCTGCTTCCTCGACTGGGATCTATTTTAGGAATTAAACTCTCCCAAAAGAATGCATGAATCATAACATTCCTATAGACCTAAACTCCAACAGCAAGAACAGAACAATCACAAAAAGGGAAACAGCAGTGAGACCGTTTATCTAGTCCTCTTCCCAACTAGCCTCTCCTCATCCATCATCAGAATGATTCAAGTTGTTTAGCTACAAGGCCAAAAGCCTTTATTTTTAAAATAATATCGTGCAAAGCCAAAGCCAGGACTATTAAAAGCTGTTATAAATCCAGTATGCATTCTCCAGAATGTCTATTTTAACACAGATGTCATCATCCTACCATCCATGTTTTTTTTGGGAGGGGGATGGTGTGCTGCCTGTATACAGTGTATTGGAGCAGATGTGTGGCAGGTTCTGCCGCAGGTGGAGTGATATTTTTGGCTATTGTTGTGGACAGTCTTGTTTTGCCCGGCTTTGACACCAGTTGCCAAGTGACGGCTAGTTACGGTACTACATACCAGTGCCACAGGGCATTTCCTTCACTCATTGGCTAGTCTGTCTCAAGTGTCGAACTTTAGTGCCACTATGTCATGTGGGCAAGTGTCCGTGGAGCAGAGTTTTGGCCAACCTTCTGCCTTCCTCACAATACTGAAAATCTTTGGAGCATATCTACCTTCCATCCTGCAGGCACACCAAGCCAGCAGTAGTCTTTGCTTGGGGGGGGCATGACTGTACTTGGGGGCATTTGCTTTCAAAGGGACTGCTGCGTTTCCGACCTTCCACGAAATGTGCAGAATGCAAACAGCATCAATCTTGCTGCAGTGTTCCAGCGAAGCCCAACGCAAGCTGGAGGAACAACATCTCATTTTCCACGTGGGGGCCCTACAGCCCTCCAGACTCAATACTGAGTTCAATAATTTTAGGGCCTAAACTCTCCCATGGCCCAGCCCTCTACCCCACACACCAGGCCTTGTTACCACACAGCCTGCTATTACACACCCCCTGTTGTTAGTCACTAACAGTCCCCATTAGCAACTATTCACCCTTCCAGCTTGATCGTTAGCAACTCCTTTGTCTGTCCAACTGTCTCTCTCTCTCTCTCTCTTTGGGCTCTGTCCTATCATTTACTCCCTACCCCACCCACCTCCCTATTTTCTGCATATAAACTGACGTTTTCCCAGCCACCATCAGTTCGAAGGAAGGGTCACTGGACCCAAAACGTTAACTCTGGTTTTTCCTTTACAGATGCTGCCAGACCTGCTGAGTTTCTCCAGCAACTTTGTTTTTGTTGTGAGCAATCAAACATGTTCACCTTCCTTTCTCACGATTTCTAACGCATCCATGATCCAGCCACTACAGGCACTTAGAACAAAGGCCTCATCAAAAACAGCTCAGTCCCGTGAGTAAGCTTGATGTCATTACACAAGCGGTTTTGAGAGTCGGGAAAAGGTGGTAGCTGTTTTCCCCGCGGATGTATCCTATACACTTCAAACATCTGTGGCTGAGATTTCAGAAACCATTTCTGTAAACCGCTGATATCATCATCAGCCAGCGACAACAGAAATCAAAAATATTGGGAACATCCAATCAGAGTGAAAGAAAGGATCGACAATAGGCCATCATCTCAAAAATGAATGTATTTATTCTCTTCTAATCTTGTTAAATGAGCTGTGAAATTTCCAGCATCTTCTCTTTCGTGTTTGCAGTAATCATTATTCTGAAATTATTTCTAACATAAAGTGACCTGGCTTTTCAGGAACAGAGGTGGCCATTTAGCGGGAACCTGCTCTGGCATGCATCAAGATCATTTCTAATTCTGTATCCTATCTCTACCTTGGTTGTAATTACACCCATGGCTAATTAAAATCTCAGATTTAAAATTATCAACTGAACTGGCAAACCAATGTGTGTGGGAGAAAGTTCCATACTTCTAACACCTTTAGGATTTAACCATCTTTCCTAAGGGTCCGGAAATAATTTTAAGATCGCGCCAACCTCCCTTTCCTACCAGCAGAACCATTTTATGTGTTTGTCTCTGACACACAAACAAAGGCAGCAGGAATAGGCCATTTATGAAAGGCAGTGGCATAGTGGTGATGTCAAAGGACTACTCACCCAGGCTGACGTCCTGTGAACATGGAGATTGAATCTTACCACAGCAGACAGTAAGATTTTAATTCAGAGTCATACAGCACAGAAACAGACCCTTCAGTCCACCCGGTCCATGCTGACCATAATCCCAAAATAAACTTGTCCCACATGACTGCACTTGGCCCATAACTCTCCAAACCTTTCTTATTCATGTGCTTATCTAAATGTCTTTTAAACGTTGTAACTGTACACACATCCATCACTTCCGCTGGAAGTTCAATCCACACATAAACCACTCTGTGTAAAAAAAAGTTGCCCCTCAAATCCTTTTCAAATCTCTCTCCTCTCACCTTAAAAACATGCCCACTAGTCTTGAAATCCCACACACGAGGGAAAAGGCACCTGCCATTCACCTTACCTGCACTGCTCATGATTTTATTAACTTCTATAAGGTCATCGCTCAACCTCCTACGCTCTGATGAAAAAAGTCCCAACCTATTCAGCCTCTCCTTATAACTCAAACCTTCCATTCCCGGCAATCCCCTGGTAAATCTTTTCCGAGCCTCTCCAGCTTAATAATATCCTTAAAACAGGTCGACCAGAACTGTACACAGTCAATAAACTAATCTAACAAGACCCTATAACTACCTTCAACTGTTGTAAGAACCCACTTGATTCACTAAAGTTCTTGGGGAAAGAAATCTACCAGCCTAACCTGCTCTGGCCTCTGTGACTCCGGACCCACATTCAATATGATTGATTCCTAACTACGCTCTGGGCAATAAGGGATGGAAATAAATTTCTAGCCTAGAACATCTGATCTGATTGCGGTCGCAACTCAAACTCCCATCAATCCCCAAGAACATACAACTTCCTTGTTGATCAATAATCTAACTACCACTGACTTAAAAATATTCAATGATTCCAGTTTCCCCACTGTTGAGAAAGGAGAATTAAAAAGACTCATGACCCATGGAGGGAAAAAAATGTTCCGCTTACCTCCAACTCAAAAGGAACCCCTCTTATTTGCAAACCGTGTCCTTGATTCTGTCCTTCCACAAGTGAAAACATCCTTTTGGCACTCATGTTCCCTCAGGATCTTCGACGTTTCAGTCAGAAAGCCTTATGTTCCTAAACGCTCATGGATACATTCGTAAGATCACCTCTTCTCCCAGTTATCAATCAAGTGATCCTTCTTCGGACGGCACTTATATCCTTCTTTTTAAGAAAAGGAAACCAAAACTGCACATACTATCCCAGATGAGACCTCACCAACGCACTGTACAATGAAAGAAAGCCATTTGTACTTTTGTATTCCACTCTCCTTGCAATGAATGCCAACATCATATTTGTCTTCTAATTACTTAACTTATTCACTAACGTTGTCACTCAGGTTCCAGGAGACCTAGATCTCTCTGTACATCAGACATCTCACTATCTCCTTTTGAATGATATGCTGTCATTCTATTCATCCTGACGAAGTGGACATGTTTTCCCACATTATTCTCCATGTGTCAATGCTTTCTGTATCCCTTTTCAGACACTATGTCCTCTTCACAACTCACTTTATTTAATGCTGTACCATCAGCAAATTTAGCAAAAATACACTGGATGCCTTCATCCAAATTATCAATACAAACTGTGGCACGTTAAGGCACCAGCAGCACTTGTAATGACCTACCAAACCAAAAAATGACCTATTTATCATTACTCAGCTTCCTTGTAGCTAACCAATCATCCACCAGTTCTAATGTGTTAATCCCTACACCATGAGCTGTTATTTTGCACAGTAACCTTTGATAAGGTGTTACATCATATGCATCCAGGAAATCCCAGTACAGCACTTGCTTGCTGCTTCCTCAAAAGGCTCAAGTAAGTTAGACAATTTTGATTTCTCTTTCACAAAACCATGTTGACTCTGCCTAGGTTTAATATCCTGTTGTTAGCACAACATGACAACACTTATCTTGCTGACCGAACACTACAAATCTGGATAAAGGTATTAAAAGACAGGCTTCCGATTCACTAGTAACTTACGTCACTGCAGCACAACCCATAGCGTTATACAGCCACTGAAGATTCTTTACAAGAGCTGTCACTATCATAACGCAGGAAACCAATTTTCACGTAGCAAACTCCCACAAACAAGATAATAAGCATGCCATGCATTTTTGTAATATTGGTTGGGAGATAAATATTGGCCCCAGGGAGAACTCCCCCATTCTTCTCTGAATAGACATGATGGGATCTTTAATATTAACAAGAAGACTTTGGTTCGAGTCTCACCTGAAAGTGGCATCTCTGGCACTGCAGCACTCCCTCAGCACCGAACTGAAGTGTTCACCAGAGCTAAACTCGGGGCCAACAGCTCCCCAAATACCCTGGAACAGCGATACAAGAGGGATTCTAACAACACAGCGGTCCTAATTCAGTCTCCCTGAAAAACTGCAACAAAAATAGAAGTTGCTGGAAAAGGCTCAGGTCTGTGGAGAGAAATCAGAGTTAACATTTCGGACCAAGTGGCCCTTCCTCAGAAATACTGACTGTGCCTTACACCTCTGGCACTGTGCTCTGTTAAATAAGCTGTCAAAAATAAAACATATACAGCAGAACAGGAAAGGTTACTCTAACAGGAAACAACTGAAAGCGCAAACTTGTAATGGCCTTAAACTATTCAACCATATAATAGAGTGAGAAAGAAACATATTAGCTTTCTTGGTTTTAAAAAACACAAACATGGGAGCTTACCCTGTAGGGCAAGTTACACCAACAGTGTCAAGTGTGGGCACTCCTGACAACAGAAGAGCTGATTTTGTAGCAAAGAGATTTTTGTTTTCAAACTAACCTTGGCAGGTTTGAAGTCTCAGGAAAATTTGGACTCTCCACCCTCAAGAAATACTTTGAAAAGATGGTAATGGACATTTTTTTTTGTTTTCTGATAAACGTGGGTCAAATGAATATTTGAAGTAAAAAAAGAACATTTTTAAAAGCGTTTTTGTTTCGACAAAACACCCAAGACAGTTTGAACACGAAAGGGAAAAACTATTACGACACACTTTGCCTGGAGATATTTGGCTGATTTTTTTTTAAGGTTAGTAGGACAGCAGTGGGGGTGACTTTTTAAAAAAACAATTGAGGAAATGAGTGACTAAATGGATCTTATATTTTTAAAAGAAAGAAATTAACTTTGTCAAATTAAAAACAAAAGTTGGGGGGTGGGGGGGGGACGGATGGACCAAGTTCATTGTTGTTCAGGAGCTGCCTCTTGAAATAACTCGCCTCCATTTTCTCGTTGAATGTACAAGAGCCAGAGGGAGGGAAGGACTCGATCAGGAACATTTCCACAAAATGTCTCTCCAATTTTTTTTTAAGAATCCGAAACTAACTCCATACAAAGGCAAACAAACAAAGCGCAGCCACTTACAAAGTGGCGGTAGATCCGTTCCCCCCCACCACCACCAACTCAAACTCTCCCCCCACCCCGGTGTTCGGCATCCAACTACCACCACCACCCCCACCCACCCCGCCTCCTCCAGTCAGGCCTCGGGTCGAGGCTTCCAGCGGGTTTTCCTAGCGGCGCCTCACCGCTTCATCGACGGTCCGACCCGGGGCGCCTCTTTACGCCAGGCCGAGGCTTCGCTGAGGTACCGGGTATTTTTTTCCGACAACGACGACTGCGGTTTGAGGAGGTGGAGCGGGGGGGGGGGGAACAGGTCGACTTCGGGTGGGGAGATCGAGTAGCGGAAGAGTAGAATCAGCCGATCTGGGATGGGATCCATTGGGCTGGATCGGGTGACCGAGTGATGAAGAGGCCCCGGCGACGGCAAACGCGGCCTAGGCCTCAGGCTCCACAAACGCATCCAAGCAGCTCGAGCCACCAGTCGCTCACTTTCTCTCTCTCGCAGTCTCTCTCTGGGTCCACAAAACACTTCGGCGGCGCTCGGGTATTTCCGTCGCGGCGCCGTCCATCCGGTAAAGGGGGCGGGCCCCCGATGATTAATGAGATGCGACGAGCCCGACCAATCGCCGGCGCCCCGGCCGACTTTTTTCCATACGCCGGCGTTCGAGCCCGTGCGGTGCCGGGGCAGGTAACCCCGCGGCCGCCTGAAATCTATATAAAGCGCCGCACAAGCACTGGAGCCTTCAGATGCGCTTTGAGCGCACCCGGAGCAGGAGGGAAAAAAGGGGAAGGGGATAAACTGTTGCAGGGGCGGGCTGGTCACTTCAAAGGCTAGCCCACAGTTGGGAAGGCTTACCGGTGCGATTGTACCTGTTTCGTCTCGGAAAGTAGGGGTTTTTAATAGTTATCGGTTTTTAAAAAAAAAAAATAAGGTTTTATTTCCCTCTCCCTCCACCCCTGACGAGACGTCGCTTGGCTTCTGGGAGTTTGAACCATGCAAGGACCTCCTTCCGGAGACAGCGCATGCCCACTGCGCACCATCAGAAGGGTCCAGTTTGGCATCCTCAGTCCAGATGAGATGGTATGTACTGGGTTTGGTTTCTGCCTTGCTAAAGATGTAGAGAGGGAATTTGAAAGACTTTTTTCTATTCTTTTGAATTGTAATTTTTTTTAATTCAAATTGCCACTGCTAGCTAATTGCATTCGAGTTTTTTTTTGTTTTAATTTGTGTAATGCGTTTCACTAAGTAGGGTAGGAAGCCTTGGCTTCTAGTCCTTCCTTCCTTCCTTCCTTCCCATAAATAATTCAGACCAAGACTTTGCATGCATTTTACAGCTTTTTTTATATACGTTTTTATATTTGAGACTTTTAATAAGTACATTATGGTTTGCATGTTAAAATTATTCACTGGATCGCTCTTGGGCTAACTGCTGTTTAAAGTGCCTTTTTATACTGGATGCCTTCCCTCCTGTTCTCTTCTCTCTGCCTTCCTTCCCCCACCCCATCTGATTTCTTTTAGACCTTCTTTTCACTATAGAGCTCAGCTTTACATGTGGCATGGTTTTGGACTGTTGCCAGTTCAGTGTTGGTTTTTTAACTTCTGGAGAAAGTGGAGCCTTGTACACTTCACCCATCCAGTTGTATAATCCCCCTTTCATAACAGGTTTAAAGGGATGTTGTCTTGGACCAGCGAATGTTCTTTTCATTGAGCCCATGAATTATTGCCTTGACTTGTGGAATTCAGTTATTGTGTCGCAGAAGGATTTTTGTTTTTTTAAATAGTTAAAGCTATTGTGCAAAAAGTCTCATTCTTAGGCTACCTTTTCAGAATCTCTCTCCCAGTTTTTGAAAGCAATCAATCTGCAAGCTATTAATAATTTAAACACTGCTATTCTGACAGGACATGTCCTGAAATTTTTAACCCTTTCTCTCCACAGATGCAGCCTGACCTGTTGAGTTTTTAGCACTTCCTATTTCACTTGAGCTTGACCTATGAAAGTGCTCACTGAGCTTTTCCATGTTAGTGTCACCTTAAAATGCCACAAAGTATTGCTTTTTTTTCCCCCCAAGTTAATACCTCACGAAGCCCTCTGGGCATAGTTCTTGAAGTTAAGTAAGCTGCCTTTGCTGGCAGACTGTAATTTTTTTTTCTCTCTCATTTTGGTGCAACAAGTTGGAGGCTTGATATTTGAGCTGGCCTAGTTGATCCGGCTCCAGCTGATTCCACCTAGGTTCCAGTTTAAGTTACCCCACCTCTTTCTGTAATGTACCACAAATCAAGCTGTAAAACCAGCTTAAATCATAGTTGCCATTTCAATCCAGAAAACTGGATGTAGATGGTACCTCTTCCTCATTTAACCAGTGAAGATATAGGCTGAAGTTAGATGAGTTTTTTAGACTTGCTTGAAACCTTGATGTCCTTTTACCTGCGTTATTTTTGTGATCTTTCAAGGATTATAGAAACATGACTGGTAGGTGTCAACATGACCCAATTGAGTGTTGGAGCAGACTCCAGCCTGAATTGAAGGAAGTGCTCTTCCAGTTGGATAATCTCAACATTTCTTTTGAAGTTGCTTGGAATTTTGAAAGTGTTGAGTAAAGTGCTTTGTTTCTCCGTCCTGACCTTTCATTCCCCCCTTAACTACCACAAATGGGGTTCCACCATAACAACATCCAATGTTCTGCAGGGTGATCTAATCCTCCACCTTGGACCTTCCACTGCTGCTGCGAGTATCTGAAATGGTGTTTCAACGGTAATCAGAAGACTGGAAATGCTTACGCTGCTGTTTAGCAGGGACAGTTTGGAATGTTATCTGCAGCTGTATATTGACGTAGAGTGTATGATGAAAGACTGCTTCATGGTTTAACATGTTGAAATGCTCTCAATTGCACCTGGCGTCTTGGACCTCCTCCTATCTGTGCTTCTCTGGAGCCTTACTCAGCCCCAGTACATTCCTGACACCAGGGAAGTCTGCAAGAATAATATGTAGAGTTGCACAGCTCAGTTCCATTGGTGGTGTACAAGCCAGACCCAAACTTGCTGAAATCCAGGCAACAGTTCTGGATTGATGCATGTCCTGCTTGAGGTATTCTGGGAATGTTCGTCATGGCTGCTGAGTGTGAAGTGCTGTAAATGTACGAAGATTTGTTCTTCACGGGGTATATTAACATGATTGTATCCTTGAGTTTGTGAAGCATTATTTTATAATAAAGCAGAAATTGCTAATTGAACTCTTTATGTTGCAATTGTTTTGTATTCGCCCTATTCTTGCTTGCCCACACCATTGCCAGTTTCAAAACAATAACCCTTTATGGTTGTTATTGGACAGAATCCATTAAAGTGGAGTGCACATTTCCCCTCCCTCCAGCTTAGCTCTTCATACTCAGTGCAATAGTCCAGGCTAATCTGCATATGTTCTTTGCATCCAGCCTTCTGAAAGTGCTGATTAGTTCCCATATCTACTAATGTATTTCCATAATGCACTTTACTACAGCAATCATTCCAGGAGTGAATCTCAGTTGAAATTCAGTTACACGAGCACTTTTTTCCTTTTCTGAAGAAGGGTCTAGGCCCGAAACGTCAGCCTTCCTGCTCCTCTGCTGCTTGGCCTGCTGTGTTCATCCAGCTCTAAACCTTGTTATCTCTCAGCACATTGACCAATTGGGTTTTAGAGATGTTTAGGGAGGAATTTCAGAGCTCAGACAGTTGAGGACATTGTTACCAACGGTGGAGTGATGGAAATTGGAGAATGGATTCCCAGAGTGTGTAGTGGCTGGGGGTGTTAGTGATGGAGGAAGCTTGAGGCTATTGGAGGGAAGAAGCAGACGACCATTTTAAAGTTGAGGTCTTGATGGGCCACAGGCTAACCTATGTCTGTGAAGGGGGAGAAGTGGGTATTGAGAAGACTCTGCCATAGATACAGGCAGTAGAAGCTTGGCTGTAAACTTGCAAAACCTCCAAGCTAGGTTTGCATTCTGTTATTTTGCAGTAAATGCTTTTTATGCAGTTGGAGATGTTGCCAGTACAGTGTTTATTAAACTTTGCAGCACAGATGATCATTCAGTCTGTCAGCTTCTCTTTTGACAATTCCTCACACTTATCCCTCTGATCCCCACAGCCCTGCAAAATTTTCACAAAGTAAAAATCCAGTTCTACGCAAGTTAAGAATCTGCCTGGATCTCTCACTGTATAGTGGTGACCAGCTTTAATGATAGCTGTAGACTTACTCTAATACAGCCATCTGTAATTAAGCCTAACTTACCTTTAAATTCATGATCTTCCCTGGCCACAACTTTTGCAAGAGACTTTATTTGGTTTGAGTTGGCAAAAGGGTTTCATCCTTGCCATCCAACTAATTTCCTGCATGTTTTCTGCCTTTCAGATCCCTACCCAGTGATTCATGGCTCATTCCATGTTATTTGGCTCTGTTTTGAGAGGCTGCAGAGGTTTACCAAATGCCCTTCCCAGTGATGAATAACTTCATTCTGAGTGGTTGCAGAGCTGGGACTGTGAGCAGAAAAGCCCAAGGGAAACTGAATAGATGTGCTCAAATCATGAGTAGCTTTGATAAAGTAAACCTGGAGAAACTGTTTCCACTGGCTGCAGGGTTGGGAGCTGGAGGGGTGCTAACTTTACCAGTCATGAAGCTGAGGGGAGGGGAGTTGTGGTCTTATGCAATATGTGACTTTCAACATCCTGTCTGAACGGATGTTGGAAATGGGTTCATTAGCAAGTTTCCAAAAGAAATTGGGTGAACTTTGGAGAGAACAAGGTGAGCAGGCCAGCTAGGCAGCTGTTTTGAGAGCTGATGTAGGCATAATGGGCAAATTGGCATCACCTATTCTGTGGATGGTACCACATCATTGAGGTTTCTAACTCAACACCCCTAGGGCCTTAAATACAATGAGTTGAAGAATGTGCTCTCTGGTGGAGTTGGTTTGTGAAATGGATCTGAGGGCAATGTGTCCTGACTTGGAGCCAGAGTTGCCTGAAGGAGGTGTAAGAACTGCAGATGCTGGAGTCAGATAAGTGTGGAGCTGGAGGAACACAGCAGGCCAGGCCAGGCAGCATCAGAGGAACAGGAAAGCTGATGTTTTGGGTCGGGACCTGTCTTCAGAAATGGGCTTTCCATTTAGCCCACTTTGTCCTGGGTGGACGATTTAGTCAGACCCCCTAAAGGCAATAATCACATGATCTTGTACCCCTTTGCAGTTCTGTCACTAGAAGTAGTCATGTTGAGATGTCTCATTCTAACCCTGACCCAGACTTTAATTTAATATGACATGTGTAGTTGGTATTTTGAGCACAGGCCCACAGTAGCCTCTTAGAAATATCAACTGGCCAGGTAATGAGATTGGAGAAAAGTGGGTAATTTTCTTTTCCAGTCTGTGTTTTTAATCTGATCAGAGTTGGCAATCAAATTTCTGGTGCAGAGACAAGCAGAGGGAGATAAAATCAGCCCTAGTTAGGGGTGATGGTATGACCAGTTGGTTGATGGCCTAAAGGAGCAGTTATCAGCTGAGACTTTTTCAAAAAAAAAGTGGCAGTGGTTACAAGCCAACACTTGAGTCCAAAAGGCCACAGTGCTGCTTGGGGATATCTGTCCCATAGGTGATGCTGTCACTGTTGGTACAGAGGCATAAATGAGAATTTGCATCTTGTCTGCATTCACTTTGTCTCAGTTCACCTGTAGCCTTTCCCTCAAACAGCTTGTGTTGAGTTCTGTGACCTTCCACAACAGAGACCCATGCAATTCGGCTAGCCTAGGTAGCTTGTGCTGACAGTCGAATGGAGTGTGGAGCTATTGCAATGAAAGAGAATCATTTGCTACACAGCAAGATCCTGCAGACAGCAAACAAAAAAAACCGCCCCTTTGACCTTGCCAGTGCTAATAAATCTGATCAGGAATTAAGGCAAACTTCTTTACCCAGAGCTTGCTTCCCTCTTGAAGAATTCCTGTCCCTCTGACTAAGCCTTTGGGTCATCCTTCCTAATATCTCCTTACATGGGTTGGTATCAAATTTTGTTCACTAGTTGTGTAAATCGCCTTGGGCAATCTTATGGTGGAAATGCTACACTAATACAAGCTGGTGGTGGTGCTCGTGTAGAAATTGAATGGAAGTAGTTTGTATTTCTGGGTATGGGATCAAACCAGTGAGAAAGGGACAGGAGAGTATGCTGGCAGGGTAAGATGAAGATAGTGCGATGGAGAGAGTGCAAGAAGATTTGCATGGACCACCTGCAGGAAACTGGCCTATTTGTGCTGCAAATCTGCAGTTAGAGAATTCCTCTCACTGTTTTACTGCCTCTTCCCAGAAACGAATGTCTGTGACTGAGGGAGGAATAAAGTACTCTGAGACCACCGAAGGAGGCCGGCCCAAGTTGGGTGGCCTGATGGACCCTCGCCAAGGTGTCATTGAAAGAACTGGAAGATGCCAGACTTGTGCAGGTGAGTGACTTTGCCTGGAAACAAAGCTCCATTGTGCTTGCCTCCCTGTGCTTAAAGCAAAATCTGTCAAACTCCCCTTGTAGCATTCTTTCTTGATGGCTGTCTCAGCAACATCTCTTTAGTTTGTGCAATGGTCCCTTTATTTGTGTTGTCCTTCTCTTAATCAGATTTTTGCATACATTTGCTATCCTGTAACATACTGGGGTTGTGATTCAGTAATGTAACAAGCCACAGGTCCAGATCAAACTCGGAAAGCTCAAATTTAAAGTTAATGAATTTAATTCACAGCAAAAGTGTTGGTCAGGAACAGTGAAAGGATCAGATGCCATAAATTTCTGAATTATGGATCTTGGGCCTGAAGGAAGCAAGTTCAGCTCTTGAGAGAGAGAGATGTAGGATTGATGGATAATGCTCCAGTCTCTAGTTGGTGTTATCTTGTGACAAGGTCCAGTTACGCAGTTTCTTAGAAGTGACGATTCTGGAGGGTTTCCTGTTTTGGTGCTTGCCCTCTTACTGAAACAGGACTATCTGATCCAGGTCTGCACTCTGCTTCATTCCAGTTACAGGGAGAGGGTGGATTGGCTGCGACAACTTCCCTGAAGTGTAGGAGCTGAGGTTTATAAATCATGAGGGTCGTAGATAAGGTGATTAGCCAAGGTTCTGAAGCCAAAACCAGAAGTGGATAAGTTTTTAAGGTCAGAGGGGAGACATTTAAAAGGGACCTGAAGGGCAGTGTTTTCTCTCAGGGTGATGCGTGTATGGAGCAAACTACCAGAAGGAGCAGTAGAAGGGAGTACAACTAGAACATTCAAAAGACATTTGGACAGGTATATTGATTGGACAGTTAAATGGATAGGAAAGGTTGAGGGGGATATGGGACAAACACCAGCAAATCTGGATGAGTACATGAATAGGAGGGATACAGGTCAAAGGCTGGCAAACAGGACTAGATCAGTTTAGGATATCTGGCTGGCATGGACAAGTTGGACCAATAAGGTCCGTGTCCATGCTGTATAACTCTGTTTAACTCTGACTGTATAAATGGAACTAGTTGAATTTGGGAAATGTGGTCGGCATGGAGTTGAGCCAAAGCGTCGATTTCTGTGCCGTATTACTTGACTCTAATTCTATTAGACATTTTGAGCAATCTACAAGATGCGGCATTTGTATGGTGCTGCTAACAATGTGAAATATCTGACCAAACTAAAGGAGATGTCACAGCAAGTAGGCAAATGCCTGCTCGTTGGTAATCTTTTGAAGGAGGTTTGTGTGAGAAATGACTATTAAGGGAAGGAGTTCCAGAGCTTGGGGCCCAGACAGCTCGAAGCAGGGCCACAAATGGTGGAACTATGGAAACTGGGGAGAAGCCACAGAGACCAGAATTGGAGGAGCTCAGATTTTAAGGTTGTGATCCGAGAAAGGGAGGAGGTGCCAGCTCAGGAGTTTGGAAACCAACTGAGAATTTTAAACTGTAGTGCTGGACCAGGAGCCAGGATCGATCAGTGAAACCAGGAGTGACATTCAGCCCTTTGAAGTTCAGTCTAATGTTCTAGTCTTCTAACCTTCCCTGTTTCTTCAGGGTGTTCTGTGTGTTTAATCAGTAGCTTTCAAAGGTATCAAAAAGGATTTCTGTTTTATGTTCTCAGCACTATCTCCAGTCTCTGCTGTCTCCAGCACCCTCCAGATCTCAAACCCCAAATATTCTGGCTGTTTTGCACCTGCAGAGTTGGGGATGAGGCAAAATTCTGACAAGACTTCGAACTTTCAGCCACATTTCCTGCAACTGTTATGTCTGGTGCTCAGAGTTTGAAATGACCTCCTGTCATTTCAAACACTTTTATTTTGTGCAGCACCCCTCCATTGGAAACCATCAACCTGCCTGGTTTTTTGTGGAGTCCGAATCATTGACACTGTCTGAAGAATTTGTTCATTGTGGTTTCCCCCTCAGTGTGGATAGGAGGTTTCTGGGTGAGGATTAATGAGGTTGGGTTGGGTTGAGGTGGATTTGAGTAAGAAACCTCCAGCCCATACACCTCCCCTGCCTCTAACCTCCTGTTAGGTGGAGGGATTTAATGGGGAGAATGGTAATGTAATGAAATGCCTCCCAGAAAAGAGGGCAGGACCTTTTTAAAGCCATTCATTGTGGAATGGACTGAATGGCCCCTCTGTTCATATGGTTTCTTCAACTACACCAGTTTGTATTTGCCAATTGTATAGGCCCTCGTGTTGAGGGGTAAGGACTCCTGGCTGATTGTTATTTCCTGAGGGGATCAGACTAGAGCCATGTCCTCTACAGTATCTGACAGTCCATTGTGTCCACTTTGTAGGTAACATGACCGAATGTCCTGGTCACTTTGGACATATCGAACTGGCAAAGCCTGTCTTTCATGTTGGCTTTCTTACAAAGACGATGAAAGTTCTCCGGTGTGTCTGTTTCTTCTGTTCCAAGTTGCTGGTAGATTCCGTAAGTAACGTTTTTTGTTTTTTTTGTTGTTTTTTTTTTTTTTGCATCATGTTTCCAGCCTCTCAGGCTGGCTCTGTGCTGGTATTTCTGCTCCCCGTGTTCCTTTTGCCAGTCTCTGTCCTTCTATTCCTTCCTCCCTTGTGTTTACCCAGCTTCCCCTTCAATACATCTGTCACTGCAGAATCTGTTGAGTGTATCTAAATGAGGGCATGCAATAGTGGATTTCCTCATGTTGTGGGTCCCTCGCTGCTCTGCACCTCCCTAGTGTTTACATCTGGGCATGAGGGTGCGAACTGTTGGTATCACTTGATCAGAAAACAGGGGCAGAAGGGGGGCACGGTTGGGTGACTGGATGTACCTGTGCTTTGGGCGGAGAAAAAAAGTGTGAATTGTCGGTCTAATCATTGGGAAATCTCTTGTCTCTTGTCATCACCAGAATAATCCCAAAATCAAAGACATCCTGATCAAATCGAAGGGGCAGCCCCGGAAACGCCTCACTCATGTCTATGACCTGTGCAAAGGGAAGAACATCTGTGAGGGGGGCGAGGAGATGGACAACAAGTTCGGAGTGGAGCAACAAGAGGGTGAGGAAGATCTCACCAAGGAGAAGGTAATCATTCCCCTGAGCATTTTACTCCATATCCCTGCAAGGCAATGTATAAGAGCTGGCCATCCATACAGTGGGCTGCAGCTCACTGAGAGCAATCCAATTAGTCTCCCTTTCCCTACACCTCGGCCTCTGTCACTTCTCCACTAATGGCTTTCTGTATCCAGTTTTTGTACCTTGCTCTTAAACTTGTCAAATATTCCATTGCCTCGTGTTCCCCACATTCTCATTACTGCATTTTCTCTTGAATCCCTGACAGGGGTCTATAGAATCATAGAGCTGTACAGCACGGAAACAGACCTCTTGGTCTAACTTGTCCATGCCGACCAGATATCATACATTAATCTAGTCCCATTTGCCAGCATTCAGCCCATTTCCCTCTAAACCCTTCCTAATAATATTCCCATCCAGATGCCTTTTTAAATGTTGTAATTGTACCAGCCTCCTCCACTTCCTCTGGCAGCTTGCTCCATTCATGCACCACCCTCTGCATGAAAGAGTTGCCCCTTTAGGTCGCTTTTAAATTGTACCCCTCTCACCTCAAACCTGTGCGCCCCCCCCCCCAGTTTTGAACTCCCCCCACCCTGGAGAAAAGACCTCACCTATTGACCCTATCCATGCCCCTCATGATTTTATAGACCTCTGGAAGGTCACCGCTCAGCCTGTGCTCCAGGGGACAGAAGCCCCAGCCCATCCAGCTTCTTGCTATAGTTCAAACCCTCCAACCTCTCGATGGGTTATCAGTGACTGTCTTTATATTTATGCCCCCCACTCCCCCCGCCCCCCGGTCTTTCCCATATCAACCTGTTAGTGTAATGTGTTTGTGGCTGGTGAGTGTGATGATTTGTGTGGTTTGTCCCTGCTTCAGGGTCACGGAGGCTGTGGTCGCTACCAGCCTCGCATTCGGAGGGTGGGCCTGGAGTTGTATGCTGAGTGGAAACATGTGAACGAAGACTCTCAAGAGAAGAAGATCCTGCTGAACCCAGAGCGCGTGTACGAGATCTTCAAGCGGATCACGGACGAGGAGTGCGTGATCCTGGGTATGGATCCCAAGTATGCGAAGCCAGAATGGATGATTCTAACGGTTCTTCCTGTGCCGCCGCTCTCTGTGCGTCCTGCTGTTGTCATGCAGGGCTCTGCCCGAAACCAGGTACTGTCCTTGTTGGGATCACTGTCCGAGTACTGTGGGCACTCCATGGGAAAGCAGAATATAATGGGTGACAGGAGAGCAGGTGGTGGGGAGCCAATGGGGATGTGAGGAGGGACAGACCAAGGTAGTAGGGGAGATGTCAGAAGGGATGGGCTTAAGGATTTGGGTTGTGGTTGGGTAGAGGGTTGTACAGGATAAGTGGCAGCATTAAGCGCAGAGGAAGAGGTTTGCATGAGTAGGAATTCCGAGTGGGATCCCAATCGGAACATCTAGGCACGTGGCTGGAGTCCGGATCTGTTTCAGCTTCACATCACCAAGTACTGGTGTATACACAGGCTGGTCATTAGTGTGGGGGGAATCAGAAGGCAGCTGTATCCCAGCAGGATGGAAAATGAGACACAGTTGGGGGCCAGAGAGAAAGGGAGTGAGCATTAGGGGTAAACCCAGCTGCTTGACACCAATCAGGGCTTGCGCTCTCAGTGACTTTCTTTGTAAATATATAACTGGTGCTGTTTTTCTCCATCTCAGGATGACCTGACCCACAAACTGGCTGACATTGTGAAAATTAACAATCAGCTGAGGAGAAATGAACAGAATGGAGCCGCAGCTCACGTCATTGCTGAGGACGTCAAACTCCTGCAGTTTCATGTGGCCACCATGGTTGACAATGAGCTGCCTGGACTGCCAAGGGTAAGTAGGGCTGGGCAATGTCACCACTGAGGCAAAGGTGCCCAGGTCCCTGCTGCAGAGGAATAGGAGGGTGGGAAGCCGAGATTGGTTCACATATGTTCCCACCTGTGGGAGTGGTTGCCTACTGGATTTCAAGCCGGAGTTCCAGCTATGTCATGTTGAGGTTGTACAGGACGATGGTGAAGCCTCTTCATGGAGTACTGTGTCCAGTTCTGGCCTTCCTGTTATAGGAAGGGTATTCTTAAGCCGGAGAGGGTTCAGAAGAGATTTACCAGGATCTTGCTGGTAATGGAAGGTTTAAGTTATAAGGAGGGGCTGGGTAGGCTGGAACTTCTTTCATGGAGTGTGGGAAGTTGACTGGTGACCTTTATAGAGGTTTATAACATCATGAGGGGCATGGGTAGGGTGAGTGGCAGGTTTCTTCCCCCTAAGCTGGGGGATCTCAAGACCAGAGGGTATATTTTTAAGGTGAGAATAGAAAGATTTTAAAGACATGAAGGGCAACTCTTTTAAACGCTGGTTCATATATAGAATGCGCTTCCAGAGGAAGTAGTGGGTGCTGGTGCAGTTACAATGTTTAAAAGACATTTTGGATAAGTACGTGAATAGCAAAGGTTTGGAGGGATGTGGGCCAGGAGCAGGCAGGTGGGACCAGTTTAGTTTGGGATTATGGTCCGCATGGACTGGTTGGACCAAAGGGTCTGTTTCAGACTCCTACAGCATGGACACTCTATTCCTATCCAGCAAGTTGTTTGGGGGAGGAGGGGAGAACCTGAAAGCTTCCCTCTTTGGGAGTGACATGCTTAAAGGACGAGTGTCAGTGTCTATGGAGACTTACCCTACTGACAAGAACTAATGTCTATGCTGGATCTGGCATGAACAGCATGGTGCTCAAGGGAGTGCTGCCATGTCAAAGCTGGCACCATTTGATGCAGCATTAAACCATGCTGCAGTGTGGTGTGGCGGATCCCACAGCCATGATAGAAAAGAGCTTATTCCTCAGTCGATGTCATTAAACTGGATTCTCATCTTAAATCATTCTTGAGATGTGGGTGTCGCAGGCTGGGCCCAGTATTTGTTGCCTGCCCCTAATTGCCCCTTGAGAAGGTGGTGGTGGACTGACAGTTTGAATTGTTGCAGTCTGATTACTTGATGTTTGTGGAACCTTGCTGCCCAAAAATGTATATTTTAAAATATACAGGGCTGACACCTTTTAGAATTTGTGCTTCAGGATGTGGGAGGTTAGGAGAGGTCTATTTAAGGAGCAAGACTTTCACTGCTTCTCCTATAGTGCTGCTGAGATAAAACCTGTCCTGTTACAAACAAGCAGCAGCTTGAATTGTACCATCCAATCGTGCAAACAAGTACAGGGGTTTCACAAGTCAATGACATCGCTCCTGTGCTGTACAGTTCTACTGATTGGGTTTTTTTTTTTAAAAACTTCAGGCAATGCAAAAGTCAGGCCGCCCACTGAAGTCCCTCAAACAGAGGCTGAAGGGGAAGGAAGGGCGTGTCCGTGGAAACCTAATGGGAAAACGTGTGGATTTCTCAGCACGTACAGTCATCACGCCTGATCCCAACCTCTCCATCGACCAGGTTGGTGTGCCACGATCCATTGCTGCCAACATGACCTTCCCAGAAATCGTCACGCCATTCAACATTGACAGGTTGGTGCACCTCGCTGGGACAGCAGACTGGTTGGCTGCCTGTTGTCATTCGTTTTGGAGAGATGTTGAATAGGGACCTGCCCTCTGTCTGATCGTGTCTCTTAAACACCCTAAGCATGTGGGGCAATTAGCACTGCATTGGAAGCTCACTGTTATTTAACCCAGCAAGGCCTGGGTCATTACTCAGCAGCATCAGAGTCTCTGGCAGTAGCTTGACCCTTTGTTTGTGATGCTTCTTTCTTACAGGCTCCAAGAGTTGGTGAGGAGAGGAAACAACCAGTATCCTGGTGCCAAGTACATCATCCGGGACAACGGTGATCGAATTGATTTGCGCTTTCATCCCAAACCCAGTGACCTTCATCTTCAAATCGGCTACAGAGTAAGTGCAAGGTGCCTGTAGCTGGGGTGCAGTTATACTGTCACTGCTGCTGCTGCCAAACAGTGGTTACCTCCAGCTCTGAAATGTGTGCTTGCTTGCTGTGGCTGGAAAAGGTACTACAGAAAAGCATGTCCTGCCCCTGTTTTTAGAGCTCTTGAGGATGTTGCTTTAACTTGGCCTTCAGGAAGGATACATGTTCTGTCACCCCCATCGCTTGCACTCCAGAGTAAATGATCATGTTCCTTGGGAGTTTGTACATGGAAGTTGCAGCTCAGACCAGGCTAAGCTTGGCTGTATTGAGTGCTGTATGGGAGAGGAGGAAGGTTTTGTCAAAAACTGCTTTGGATTCTGCCTGCACTGGTCACTTACAGTATGCCTGCTGTCCTTGTATTCCAGGTGGAAAGGCACATGTGCGACGGTGACATTGTCATCTTCAACCGACAGCCCACGCTGCACAAAATGTCCATGATGGGCCACAAGGTGCGGATCCTACCCTGGTCAACCTTTCGTCTCAATCTCAGGTGAGTGGTCTGCCTTCTTGCTGTCGCCTATCGGCATATCCTGCTTGTCCAACTTGCTCCTCTTTTTAAAAGTATCAACATTTTTGCCATGACTGTTGGAGCAAGTCCCACATTGTCGTCACTCTCTGGGTGAAGAAGCTTTTCTCGAATTCCTGAGGATTTGATGGTCCTTGGTTTTGTCTGGAAGTTTCTGTAGGTGTCAGCTCTGTGTGTGTCTTCTCAACCCCCAGCCCTCTGCCATTATCCTCCCTCGTGCAAGTGTTTTGCAATTGGCTAGTTGTTCAGTGTCTTAAGTGCCCATAAGACCTGTATTTGTCAGGCTGACCAGTCTGGAGTGTCCAGGGAGCTTTAGCTGACTGAGATTGCCCTCAATTGAATTGATGGCTGGAACTCCCCCCTCCCTTTCCCCACTGTCCTGTGCGAGCTGAGTCTGGTTTAACTCGTTATTGTGATGACTTAATAATTGGCTTGTGTTGCTGATAGTGTTTCTGATTCCGGATTGATGCATCAAGGAGGAACTGAGCTAAAACTAAAACAAAAACCAGGTGTAGCAGTCAATATCTGTGCAGTAAAAGTGGGCAAGGATCAGGTGATGGTGAAACAGGACTGAGTCCTGACTGTCATAGGCTGGATTGTCCAAGCCAGTGTGCTGGCTGCTGTGCTCCCTGTGGTCTTTGGCAGTTTATCGTTCCATAGGATCGGCTGTTTTTTAAAAGGCTAACAGAAGCTTTTTCCCCTGTCTCTCTACAGTGTGACCACTCCATACAATGCTGATTTTGATGGTGATGAAATGAATCTTCACTTGCCCCAGTCCCTGGAAACCCGAGCAGAGATCCAGGAGCTGGCCATGGTGCCCAGGATGATAGTCACCCCTCAGTCCAACAGGCCCGTCATGGGCATTGTGCAGGACACACTGACAGCTGTGCGCAAGTTCACCAAGCGGGACGTCTTCATGGACCGGGTAAGATGTGCAGTTTGTTTTCGAATAGACTGTTAAAGTTCTGGGTTCTAAATTTGTGCTTAGGAACTCTCCTCTGATTACATTCCACCCCCCGCCTCCATTCTGTGCCCAGTTTGTGCTGAGTGAACCTGCCGCAGTCAGGACTCTGAATCTAAGATGGTAATTATCATCAGTGACACAAACCTAGGGCAGCTACTGATGCTTCCTACAGTGTTTTGCTGGTGAGTGGACTCGGGGCAGCAGCTTCTTGGGAGTGAAAGCCATTTCTCAAGCTGACTAATGTGTGTGGAGCTTCCTAATGGAGGGAGTGCCCAGTTACTCCTGGTTATCAGGAGCAGTGATCACTCGGTGCCTGTAATGGGCTTCGTGGTAGAATAACCGCTTGACGTCTGTATCTTTAAGTTAGGTTGATATCTGGAACACTGTCTCCCTTGGGGGGTGTAAGTGGTAATGCTGTTGATGTTTGATTGCAGGAAACCTCTGACCTGTTTGTTCTTCCTCCTCGCCCCAGGGCGAAGTCATGAACCTGTTGATGCATCTCTCAACCTGGGATGGGAAAGTTCCCCAACCTTCCATCCTGAAACCGAGGCCGCTCTGGACTGGCAAGCAGATCTTCACCCTGGTCATCCCAGGCCACGTCAACTGTATTCGCACCCACAGCACTCACCCAGACGAAGAGGACAATGGCCCTTACAAACACATCTCACCAGGTGACACAAAGGTCAGCCCCAGCTTCTCTCTTCTCTCTTTCTGGCACCCCCTACTCCCCACAAAAAGAATCGTGCTGCTTTTGTACCTCATCAATAACCTGATCATAATATTCCTAGACTGATCAAATGCTGTACAGGAGCTGACAAGGGGGACGGTTGTGTAGTGTTTCCAATAGCCAACTTGGCCGTTCACTCTACACAATCCTCCTCCACCGCCCACCTCAAAATCTTCCTCACCCTATCAGCAGCCCTGAAGGGTCCTGACCTAAAACTTTGCTCCTCAGAAGCTGCCTGTTTCTCCAGTTCCACACTGTATCGACTCTGACTTCCAGCATCTGCACTCTTGCTGTCGCCTATCGGCATATCCTGCTTGTCCAACTTCCTCCTCTTAAAGTATCAACATTTTTGCCATGACTGTAGGAGCAAGTCCCACACTGTTGTCACTGTCTCTGGGTGAAGAAGCTTTTCTCGAATTCCTGAGGATTTGATGGTCTTTAGTTTTGGTCACCACCTCAAAGGATAGACTGAGACAACGTTTCCACTTCAAACCCCACACCGACTGTGAGCATTTCCTACAGAGTCTCACTTCAATCTCTTTCCTTCTAGAGAAGTAAATTCCCTTAGTTCTTGAGACATTCCTATCCATCTCTATTGCCTCTACACCCTCTGGAAAGTGGAGCTGTACACAGTACACCCATGTATGGAGTATGATCATCACACAAAACATCATTTTTACCCTGTCTTGGTTCTTGGGGATATTGTCAGTGTGACTGTGTTTTGAGTAGTAATGGAGGTAAAAAGATATTGACATGATTACAATATACCCAAGCTCAATTCTTCACCTTTTTAGTGAACAAAGCATACCTGTCAATATTGGGAGATTAAATTAGTTAGTCCCTTAGCTGAGTAACACATTAAATGCCTGAATCTTAGCAGCCTCCTCCAGTTTTGAGATGTCATGGTATCAGTTGGACAAAGCTAAACCATTCAACGTGTTTGAAGTATTAACACCAGGCAGTGTTGAATTTATTCCCTGGCACTGTAGCGCAGAATCTGTGCCTAATGGTGCATTGAAGGGGAAGGTAGCTTCAGTAAACACATGCAGTGTTGGCTCCCTGTGGATTTGACTGACAAGCTGCCTCTGGTTCCTCCCCCTCCTTGTCGTGCAGGTGGTTGTGGAGAACGGAGAGCTGATCATGGGCATCCTGTGCAAAAAATCGCTGGGTACGTCAGCTGGGTCCCTGGTACATATCACCTTCCTGGAGATGGGCCATGACATCACACGGCTGTTCTACAGCAACATCCAGACGGTCATCAACAACTGGTTATTGATTGAAGGTAACAGCTCACTGCACACTGGAGAAATGAAACTGCCAACATATCTCGGCGTTCAGCTCTGTCACTCCACTCCTCGTCCACTGGGCAGATTTAAAATTTCTCTTGTTTGTTGCCATCTTGTACAAAACTCTGCCCCTGCGATGGGGCATCAGGAGTGGGATGGAGTGAGGAGAGGGGCACCAGGGACAGTGGAAGCGGGTTCACTTTCAGAGGATTGACAAAAATACTTGCATAGGGCTGTAGGAAGGAAAGACTTCAAGGATGGTTTATCTTTGGCATTCTCCTCCCCAGACAGTAGTGAAGGCTAGATCATTGTCCTGAATATATTCTGATCCTTGACTGAAAGGGTTATTGGGGACTAGACAGGAAAGTGGAGATAAAGCTACAATTAAATCAATCTTATTGAATAGCGTAACAGGCCTACTCCAGCTCCAGTTGTTTTCTTTATGAAAATGAGTGGGAGACTGATGGACTAAATGGTAGCCTTCTGCATTGACAGATTTGAGTCTAGTGAATCCTCCTTCCCTCACACGACTGTGTTTTAATCATATCCGTGTAGATTCATACAGGAGGTACAGTAATACTGGAGTAAGTTACTGTGCTGCTTGACAGAATCCCACCTGTGATCAGCAAATCTGTTACTCCGACAGCTTGAAAAGTTCGAACCGTGGTCACCTGTTGTTAGGGCTGAGCTGCGGGAGAGAGGCCTTTCAGTTTGAGGAGACGACAGGTTTGCATTTCTTGTCTCTTTTGTCACCACCTTTTCTCTTTGTTTGTCTCTGTCTCTGTCTCTCCAGGGTCAAATGATCACTCCTGAGTGTGGTGCTCAGGCCTGAGCAGTAATTAATGTAGAAAGGCGAGCATGCAGCCCTTCGAGTCTGCTCCACTAGTCAGTGCAAGCACAGTTGGCTTCCTTTCTTAATGCCTCTCCCATCTGTCAATCTAATCCCTTGGTCAAAAATTTATACGATGAGAAAGTATAACGGCATGGATGCTGGAGATTGGAAATCAGAACAAAATGCTGGTGAAACTCTGGGTCGGGCACTGTCTTTGCAAGGTAGAGTTACTGTTGAGTCTGACTCTCATTCAGAAGAGATGTTAAACTTTAACAACGTTTGTTTTTCTCTCTCTGGATGCTGCCTGAACTGCTGAGTTTCTTCAGCATTGTTTTTATTTCTGCCTTGACACTGAAGAGTCCACAATCCTCTTGGATAGGGATTCCAGTGCTCCAGAGGAATATCTCCTTGTCTCAATTCTAAATGATCAACTCCTTTGTGGAGGTGCTGGACTGGGGTGGACAAAGTCAGAAGTTGTTTGACACCAGGGTATAGTCCAACAGGTGTGACTTCTGACTAACTCCTTTATTGTCTTTTTTAAGAAATGTGTTCTGTGGAAGTGAATAACCTCACTCTCTTGCCCACATTATATTGAACATGGTGTAAGCTTAGTTTTATACAACTCTATAAAACTTTGATTATATGTCCAGTGGCGTGGGGGCCCTCAGGATCAAGGACATGGCCCTTATTTGATCACAAACATTTTCTGATCCGTACTCTCTGCAGTGAATTTCAGGATCTCTGCTCACCTTGCCATCTGGATCAAATGTGTTGCACGTGTGTGATGAGTCTATAATGAACGCTGGAGCAGTGTTGGGATGGGTTGTCTGATCCTATCAAGGATTGTTTTTCAGGATGCAAAGTGAGGTTGAGATCTAATTGAAGGGGCAGGTTGGAGTGAGCTGAATGTTTTTGCTAACTGAGGCAGCAGACCAGGATGCATAGCCTGTGCAGGAATGACTGAAATGGGGACTGGACTCTCTCAAAATATATCTCCGTAACTTGACATCTTTATAAAGCTGCAGCTTTGCAGTCAGCAGGGGTAATGAGTGGTTTGGAGTCTTGTTTGTGCCTGAGAATTGCCACATTGGAAAGTTTTAATGGATGTTTTATTTAAGAGCCATATTTTATTTTACTCTGTGACAGGACACACGATTGGTATTGGAGACTCCATTGCTGATGCTAAAACTTACCAGGACATTCAGAACACCATTAAAAAGGCCAAACAGGATGTGATTGAGGTGAGTTTGCTGCCGCAATCCTTCCATTAGATGTGAGCAGCCCTTTGCTATGGTGTGATCTTTGTTTCCAGGCTGTCAGTTGGCAATCTCCTCTTGTCATTGCAGGTCATTGAGAAAGCTCACAACAACGAGTTGGAGCCCACTCCTGGTAACACCCTGAGGCAAACCTTCGAGAACCAGGTCAACCGAATCCTGAACGATGCCCGTGATAAGACTGGCTCCTCTGCACAGAAATCCCTCTCTGAATACAACAACTTCAAATCCATGGTCGTGGCTGGCTCCAAAGGATCGAAGATTAACATTTCACAGGTATGTTTTAATCCATTTGGAAATTGGGTGTCCCGTACCCAGTGTTGGTCACTTCTAAGTCTTGACATATGAAGTAGAGAATGGGACTTCCCAGTGAAGTGCCAACATGGGGGCCACTAGAATAAAGCTTCTACTCTATTAAACTCAAACTACAGCTCTTTGTTTACACCATCTCCAATGAACACTGTCTATACATAGACAGCGTGGAGTTAGGTACAGAGTAAAACTACCTCTACACCACTCCCATCAATCACTCCCGGGACAGGGACAGATTGGGGTGACGTACAGAGTAACAGATCTCTTTGATGCTCCCAGGTTATTGCTGTGGTCGGACAGCAGAACGTGGAGGGGAAGCGAATTCCCTTTGGTTTTAAGCACCGTACGCTGCCACACTTCATTAAGGATGACTACGGTCCTGAGAGCAGAGGCTTTGTGGAGAACTCTTACCTCGCTGGCCTGACCCCTACAGAGTTCTTCTTCCATGCAATGGGAGGCAGAGAGGGTCTGATTGATACCGCTGTGAAGACTGCAGAAACTGGTAATGCATTGTTTAACCATCTTGCTCCCTGTCAGTGCCTTTTTTGATGAGGGGGTAGAAATTTTTCCAGACACTGTACCGTTCCGAAATTAATGAGGTAGAATTCCATAAATTCTCCTTTCCTGGCTATGATCCTGGGTTTAAAACGCTTCCTGTTGCACCTGTCTTCAGGGTTTTCCATAACCCCTCCCTGAGTGATGGAATGCAGTTGCTGTCAAAATATAGGAGAGGCGGTGGGTAATTCTAAGCACAGCCCCATCCCACAGCAAGGATTGTATAATTCTGCTTTCGGTGCTGGGATGGAAGATACAAGTGAGTCCCCCTGCTGTTTGGGTTGTAGCCGTAGGGTGTTTTTTGTTTTCCCAGAGGGTGAAGATTGTCTTCCCTCAGAGGTTGCCTCTTGGTCTGTGCAGCACTCCCTCTGTACAGATTAACCACCCAGGAGGGGCCCATGATGGCCCTGGATCTTTCTGCACGTAAACTGGTTACTGCCTTCCCTACAGTACAACAGTAACTACACTTCACTTCTGGAAGCACCTAACTGGCTGTGAAGAGCTTTTGGGTGATAGATAATTGTCAAATGCTGTGCTAGACTCCCGCTGCCGTGCATCTTTTGTCTTTGAGGCCTCGGGGGTTGATGCTGCTGTTGTCAGGAAACACTTTGTAATGGAGGGTTTTCTTCTCCCCTGCTGCCCCTCAGGTTACATTCAGAGACGGTTAATCAAGTCTATGGAATCTGTGATGGTGAAATATGATGCAACAGTCCGCAACTCCATCAACCAAGTGATCCAGCTGCGTTATGGAGAAGATGGGCTGGCAGGGGAGTGTGTGGAGTTCCAAAACCTGGCATCAGTGAAACCATCCCACAAAAACTTTGAGAAGAAGTGAGTGTTGTCTTGTGTTAACCCCCAACTAGATGGTCGGGCCATTCAGCCCTTGTGCAATGTTTTATGTTGGAAACAGACAACAATAAAAAGAACAAGGGGCTCAACAGGGCTGTCAGAATTAGCAGGAAAGAGAAACCTATTCGTGATTTAAGTCATGACCCTTCTAACCTGAACAATAATCAGGATGCAGGTCTGACCTGCTCTGGTTAGGGCCTTTCATTGGGGCACTACTGCAGTCTTGGCTGCAGAAGATGCTGGATTTTGTTCAGTCCAATTCAAACACTGCCAAAAGTGTGTAAGGTTTCCATTACTTTGGATCAGGGCAATGCGGGTGAAAGCTTTGGCAGGTTAGTTGGGTGGAGGAAGGACATTACTGATTTTGGGGAAATTCTGACACGGCTGTTTCGTTTTTTTTTGTTTTGTGTTTTTTTCACCCCAACGCTGCAGGTTCAAACTGGAGTACAACAATGAACGAAGTTTACGCAGGACCCTGCAGGAAGACATTGTGAAGGAGATCCTCAGCAATGCTGCCATCCAGAATGAGCTGGAAGTGGAGTTTGAGAGGATGAAGGAAGACCGAGAGGTTCTGAGGGCTGTGTTCCCCACTGGAGACAGCAAGGTAGGACAGATTGCATCTCCCTGGAAACTCCCAGCAACCCAGTGTTTGTTTCTAATACATCATCCTGACTCCCTGTGCAGTGCTACCTTGTCAGTACTGCTGTCCCACAGTCTGAGACACCACCCTGGTATGTCTTGCCAGTTGATGCCAGTCTTCTGCCCAGTGGGGGAATTTGTGCCTCAAAGTTCTGAGTGGTGTTTAGTTTTGTAATCCATACCATGGTAATATAAAATTAGCCAGTCATTTGCCTTGCTGTCCTTGAGACCTATTAACCAACACTGCACTTCTGCGTTCTGTTCTCTCTCCCTGATGTACACGTGTAAGCTATGATTTGTCTAGTTAGTATGCAATGCAATACTTTTCACTATCTCTGTACATGTGACAATAATAAATCAAATTGTTACACTGTGAATAATTGGCAATGGGGTTCTTGTGGTGTAGTGGTAGTGTCCCAACCTTTGGACCAGGAGGCCTGGATTCGGGTCCCACCTGCTCCAGGGTGCGACGTAACATTCCTGAACAGGTTCATTCCAAAAAAAAAAATCCCAGAACAATAGAGGATATTTGAGAGATGCAAGTTGCGTTCTCTATAGACCATGTCTAAGCCAGATGATTAGGCGCAGGGTTGCTTTTTGCTAACTTTCTTTCCTTGCCTTTAGGTGGTGCTGCCCTGTAACCTCCTGCGAATGATCTGGAATGCTCAAAAAATCTTCCACATTAACACTCGGACGGTGACTGATCTACATCCAATCCGTGTGATTGAAGGTCAGTGATTTGTGAACCAGCTCCAACATTGCAGCTTTTGTCTGTCAGGGCTTCGTGTGAGAATTGTGCAGCACAAGTGGGTTATTCAGCTTCCATCAGGCCAGCTGGTGTTACTGAACGATCCTATCCTGCCTGTGCGCACACAGCTTCTCCGCACGCGCCCCCCCCCCCCCACCCTCCGCGCACAAAGAAAACCAGCATCTAACTCTTGTGAAAATGTAAACGACATTGGGGATTTGCTAAATTCCAATGTCTGGGGTGCAGGCAGCTGAACCTATGGCCTGAGTGGAGGAGTGATTTTTTTTTTAAATGTGGATTGAGAATTGAAGGACTGCAGAGACCTAGGCATTGATCTAAGACTGGCAGAGCTTAGAGATGGGAGAGGGATGAGACCCAAAGTTTTTACACTAGGCTATGAATGTTAAATTTTGCTCTTTGTTCTCTCTAATGGCGGAGAAGAATCTTTCGTGAGATGTGGGTGTTACTGACAAGGCCAGTATTTGCCCCTCCCCCACTGTTCCTGAGCGCTGCAGCCAAGCCATTTTCATAGTCCGTCACTGTGGGTCTGGAGTCACGTGCAGCCCAGACTGGGTAAAGATGGCAGATTTCCTTCCTCAAAGGGCATTAGTGAACCAGATGGATTTTTGTGACAATTGACAGCCGTTTCATGGGTCGCCATTAAACTAGTTTTTAATCTGACATTTCTGTTGAGTTCAGGTTTCACCATTTGTCACTGGGAGGATTGGTCTGGAGCTCTAAGCTATTAGATCAGTGACTACACCAGCACCTCCCCCTTGAAACATTTGCAGTGCTGAGAGAGGAGGAGAGGGTTTAATTGTATTCCAGAGAGCCTCAGGCTGTGCTGTGAGTTGGTTCCTTTGAAGAAGGCTTAGGAGGGAAGTGCTTGTTCACAGCCAGCATAGGGAGAGTGGGTCGAACAGCTATTTTCTGTTCTGTAACCGTTTGGGGGTTCCATTCTGAGAACACTGTCTTTGTTCCAGGGGTGAAGGAGCTGAGTAAGAAGCTAATCATTGTGAATGGTGAAGATCCCCTGAGTCGCCAGGCTCAGGAGAACGCTACGCTGCTGTTCAACATCCACCTGCGCTCCACTCTCTGCAGTCGACGTATGACTGAGGAATTCCGGCTCAGCGGAGAGGCCTTCGAGTGGCTGCTGGGGGAGATCGAAGCCAAGTTCAACCAGTCCATTGTACGTATTTGGCTGGCCTCTGTCACCTGGTGGGCTGAAGGGCAGGGGGGTGGGATTAGTGTGTTTGGGAGGAGTCTGTGCTGACTGGAGACTTTAACAGGGAGAGGTGGCCCACTCCTTGAACCAGTTTGACCAATCCATTCAGTTCATCTGTGTATAGTTAACTCTGTTGACCCACCTTGAATCCATAATCCTTCCCTAACACCTCTCTAGCAATCTCCATTCTGAAATGGCTGATCCCTTGTCCTGGGACTGTGACCCTGTGGTGAAACCTCCCCTCACTACCTCACCTGTTGGCTCCTTTCTGAACTTGGTGTGTTTCAATTCAACCAGCCCTCATTCCTCTTCACACTCTCTCCAGAGAATCTGAGACCCTCCCTACTCAATCCCCCTTATTCCAGGAATCTGCCTAAATTCACTGGTGACATGGCCATGCAGTGACAGTTTGGGGACCCTGCTGTTGTTAATTGTACTCTCTCATTGGGTACAACATAGAACAGTACAGCACAGGAATGGGCCCGTTGTGCCAAACATGACACTGGATTAAATGATTTCCTTTGCCTGACCTTGGCCCATATCCTTCCATCCCTGCATATTCATGTGCTTATCTGAAAGTCTCTTAGACGCCCCTATTGTATCTGACTGTTCCACCACCCCTGGCAGTGCATTCCACACTCCTACCACTCTGTTTTTTTAAAAAAAAACACTTCCCCCTCATATCTTTGAATTTCTCCCCTCGCCATAAATGCATACCCCCTGAGTTTTAGACATTTCCTCTCTTTGGGTGGAGGGTGGGGGGGGGGGGGGGGGGGGTGCCGCAGAAGATTCTGACAACAGCCTGATCGATGCATCTCATAATCTTCTGTCAAGTTTCTAGATGGCAAGTGCACAGGCACTGTGCACTATTCCTGTTGCCCTGAGAACGCTGATTCAAATTGTGAAGGAGGCTGAGGGGTGACCTTAGAGGTTTATAAAATCATGAGGGGCATGGATAAGGTGAATAGCTAAGGTCTCTTTGCTGGTTGGGGGGAGTCCAAAACTAGAAGGCATAGGTTTAAGGTGGGAAGGGAAAGATTTTAAAGACATGAGGGGCAACTTTTGAGTGGTTAGTTTGTGGAATGAACTGTCAGGAAGTGATGGATGTGGGTACAGTTACAACACTTAAGACATTTGGATAAGTTCATGAACAACAAGGCTTTGGATGGATACAGGCCAAGTGCAGGCAGGTGAGACTAGTTTAGTTTGGGAACACGGTTGGCATGGATTGGTTGGACTGAAGGGTCTGTTTCTGTGTTGTATGACTAACTCTGTCTTGTGATGCCCACTGCAGTCAAGTAACTGGTCACTGTCAAAAATCTCAGGTGAATGAGTGATATACTGGTGACTAGTCACCAGTTTAAGCCATATAGCAGTTGGTGTACTGGGATAGACAGGGTTACCCATTACTCAGCTGTTCTAGCAGGTCTTATGGAATTGACAATAGAGATGGTGACTGTTTAACCAAAGTAATAGCGAGGCTAGAGAGTTGGAAGTTTGTGCTTGAAACTTTGCTAATTATTTTTCCCTCCCCTCGTTTTCTTTGTTTCTCTCCCGGCCTTGTAGGCACACCCTGGGGAGATGGTGGGTGCTTTGGCTGCCCAGTCGCTGGGAGAGCCTGCCACACAGATGACCCTGAACACCTTCCACTACGCTGGTGTGTCAGCCAAGAACGTCACACTGGGTGTCCCTCGTCTGAAGGAGCTGATCAATATCTCTAAGAAGCCAAAGACCCCCTCGCTCACGGTCTTCCTGCTGGGCCAGTCCGCCCGGGATGCAGAACGTGCCAAGGTACGTGATCGAGCCTCTTCGACCGGGAGCAAGGGTGTTAACTATTTTAGACTGAGATGATGTTGAACTTGTATAAGCCACTGGTTAGACCCCAGTTTGAGTACTGTGTATGGTTGTGGGCATCTTTAGAAAGGATAGTTAATTGCTATTGTTTAAATATGTGATCTGGGTCAGGCTTGTGGCAGCTTGCTGTGTGTAAATCGGCTTCCACTGCTGATAATACAACAGTGACTGCACTTCTGAAGTGCCAAGGTTGTAACAGTACCTTGGGATGCCCTGAAAGGTGCTGCAGGGTCATGTTGAACTCCCCCACACACAGTTTATTTGTCCCTGTCGCCTGCATGTTGTCAGTCTAGGCTAAGCGTGTGAAGCAGAACACCCAGGGAGCACCGTCCCAACATGAGGTGTTCCCCAGGTCAGCAGATTTCCTGTGTCATGATGCCCGGTGCCTGTTCTTGCAGGATATCCTGTGCCGACTGGAGCACACCACCTTGAGGAAGGTCACGGCCAACACTGCCATCTATTACGACCCTGACCCCCAGAACACTGTGGTCTCAGAGGACCAGGAGTGGGTCAATGTCTACTACGAAATGCCAGACTTTGACGTGACAAGGATCTCCCCCTGGCTTCTACGCATCGAGCTTGACCGTAAGCACATGACTGACCGAAAGCTGACCATGGAGCAGATTGCAGAGAAAATCAACGCTGGTGAGAAACTTGGCAGCTTGTGCTGTAACTTTGGTCTGTCTGAAAGTGATGCTAGATGGGGGTTGCTTGCTCAGCAGTGTGAAATGAGGCCAGTTGTTTTGCAAAACTCACTGTCAATGTAATGTCAATTGCTAGCTCCGTGCCATTGCACAGTATAACACCCAATGGTACTTTGTACCCAACAGGTTTCGGTGATGATTTAAACTGCATCTTTAATGATGACAATGCGGAGAAACTGGTTCTCAGAATTCGGATCATGAACAGTGACGAGAATAAATTTCAAGAGGTGAGATTAGGTGTGGGACCCTGGGAGCAATGTACCAGTTACCTGAGGGGGACAGTGTAGAGGGAGCTTTACTCTGTATCTAACCCCGTGCTGTCTCTGTCGTAGAATCCCTACAGTGCAGAACCAGGCCATTCGGCCCATTGAGTCCACACCAACTATCAAAGAGCATTCCGCCCCCTATCCTATACCTGTAATCTTGCATTTCCCATGGCTAACCCATCTAGCTTGTACATCCCTGGACATTAATGGCCGATCCACCCTAACCTGCACATTTTGACTGGGGAGAAACCAGAGCACCCAGAAGAAACCCATGTAGATATGGGGAGAAGGTGCAAACTCCATATGGACTGAGGGTGGAATTGAACCCAGGCTCCTGGTGCTGTCAGGCAGCAGTGCTAACCACTGAGCCACCTTGGGAGTGTTTGGGGGACAGTGTAGAGTAAGCTTTACTTTGTATCTAACCCCATACTCTCCCTATCCTGGGAATGTTTGTGTAGTGGAGCTTTAGTGAAACAGGAAATCTTGCCTTTCCTGTCCTGAGTGTAATAGATTCCCCTGTGGTTTTCACTTGGCGTGACTGTCACTGACCCACTGTAATGTTGCCTGTTTTGTTGCAGCAAGAGGAGGAAGTGGTGGATAAGATGGATGATGATGTGTTCCTGCGCTGTATTGAATCGAACATGCTGACAGACATGACACTACAGGGGATTGAACAGATCAGCAAGGTGAGGCCCTGGATGGAGTGATAGCAGTTGGCCTGATGACTGGTTTCTGGATTAGGGAGTGCTGCATTCGGGTGGATAAAGAGATGCACAACAAGGAAACATTGAAAATGGGAGCTGAATTAGGCCTTTTGAACTTACGAGCCTGCTCTGCCATGTAGTAGGATCATGGCTAATATCTAATTTAATACCCTGTTTTCAGTTTCTTTGAGACAAGGCAGTGACTAATCCATCCAATTGGGAATGAGGAGGAACTACTCCACTTAGTGGGTAAATGTGGAACTCTGTTTCCCCCAGGAAGTGGCTGAGGCAGTAACTCCAATACGCTTGAGGCTAATAAATAAACATTCAAGGGAGGAAAGAGACAGACCCACTGAGGGGGTGGGAGGGGGCTTGTATGAAATGCCAGCACAGAACAGATGGACCTAGTGGCCTGTTTGGATGCTGTAGACCAGTGATTCAATCATTAGTGCACTCCGTAAAAAGTAGGAGTCTTCCCCAAAGGCTGCTTCTAAACTGAAACAAAATGGCAAAATATCTTTAAACAAAATACAGATCACAGTGGAGTAAATAGAAAATTGCAAAAAGCAGGATTTGGGTTCTATCAACCTGACGTTTTTCCTGAATACCTGCTTACTCTGTATTTACTACAGTCTCAGGACACTGTCCTGCCCTGAATTACTCTACCTGGCTGCTAATGACCATCTTCAATCTTCCCCTGGTATCCGTAGTCTACACTGGGGCATTCTTGAGTAGCAATGATGATTAACTTTGCTGTATAAACTGCCTGGGTTTTTGCTTTATTAACACTTTTTTTTTCTCCCCAATCTCTCTCTTCCCCCTGTGCTGTGGTCTCTGCCCACTCCAGGTGTACATGCATCTCCCTCAGACTGACAACAAAAAGAAGATCATTATTACAGAGGATGGGGAGTTTAAGGCTCTCCAGGAGTGGATTCTGGAGACAGATGGAGTCAGCCTCATGAGGGTGCTGAGTGAGAAGGATGTGGATCCAGTCCGTACAACATCCAACGACATTGTGGAGATCTTCACGGTAACTCTCCAGGGTTCTGCTTTGACCCAGCACTGCTCCCTGCCGTCCTGGGGTAGATCTGGACCAGCTCCCAAGTTCAGCAATGTTGTGTTTTTTTTTTTTAAAAAGCACATTGCCAGGATTTCAATGCCTCGACCCCCATCTCTGTAACCTCCCCAACTCAGAACCACAGACCACAGCTTTCCTTTAATTCCAGCCTTGTGCGCAAACTCCTCTTTAAATGAAGACAGTCCTTTTTTTATAAAATTTGCCTCCTCATTAATGAAGCATTTTGCCTGTCTTCTGCCCTCCTGATATGACAGTGTCAGATTGTCAGTAAATACTCCCACGAGGGACCTTGGGGCATTTGATCGTAAAAGGGGCTCCTTAAAAGGTGTTGATTTTCAGTGTCTCTGGGTTTTTGACTGTTAACCATAATTTGGTGAGGCTGTAGGCTGCAGAGTTAAACTACCGATTTGTTCATGGAATCTTCCTGTCCCAGGTTCTGGGAATTGAAGCCGTGCGGAAAGCCTTGGAGCGGGAGCTGTATCACGTCATCTCCTTCGATGGCTCCTACGTTAACTATCGCCACTTGTCGCTGCTGTGTGACACCATGACATGCCGGGGTCACTTGATGGCCATCACCCGTCACGGAGTGAACAGGCAGGATACCGGGCCACTGATGAAGTGTTCCTTTGAGGAGACGGTAAGTGTGTGTGCGATGGTACAGGTCAGGCAGACCAGGCTCAGGGTTTGCTACATGAGCATTAGATGTATTTATGAAGTGGAGTGCAGCTATCACTGGGTGGGTGCTGGTGGAGACTGTACTGTTGGGGCAGTGCTGTAGTAGTGGGGGGAGAATAGACTCTGCAGTGATGCAGGGACACATGTCGTGTGCTATATGGTTGGGGGGGATGGTGTTGCTGGGAAGCCACACTGTCACAGACTCGGCCCTCCTTTTGTTTTTATACCTTCCCCTGAGGTAGGCATAAAAGTCTCCTATTTTGGAGACTAGTAGGGAGTGCTGACCTGTGCACAAATAGGGCATTGTGCCGCCTTCAATATACTAGCTGGGGGGAGCTTCTCCTGAGAGTTTTGTACAGTCTAACCAGCAGGGGGGGGGAAAATGTCCCTGTTGGTACCCAAAGGAAAGGTGTTGAAGTTGAGGGAAGAGGTTACTAAGACCTCTCTCCTTGTGTCAAGGTGCTCCCTAGCAGTGAGCAGAATCCTAGGTGATACTGATGCTGGTCTGGGAAGTTCAGGGGTGAAAGAGTGGTTTACATCTGCAATAGCAAGCTGAAGGAATAGATCCCATGCGTATCCTTCCGGCCTGCTGCTCGCTCACAGTCCCATCCAGCGTGTCCCTCCCTTTTGTCATTAACCCTTTGTCTCTGTCACCAGGTGGATGTTTTAATGGAGGCCTCAGCTCACGGTGAGATGGACCCAATGAAGGGGGTGTCTGAGAACATCATGCTGGGCCAGCTCGCCCCAGCAGGAACCGGATCGTTTGACCTGCTGCTCGATGCTGAGAAATGCAAGTACGGCATGGAGATCCCAACCAACATCGGGGGCCTGGGAGTCGGAGGCCGTGAGTTTTCACCCTTTTCTTACTCAAAAATCTCCAATGTACAGCAAGTGATGCCCATTGAAAACAGTCTCCTGGCTGAGGAATAGAAAGAACCTTGTGAGGGGGATGTAGGTGGGATGTCACCGATTTACAGGCAGGGCTGCTATAAGAGCACAGCAGAGACAGGGGCTTGACTGAAGTGAGTGTGACCCTGTCTAAAATGTGTTCGCTGTAACAGACTGATTTCAATGTACAGTCTTGCATTTCCACAGCACCCCCCTCAGCCACTGGACCATCTCCCAGGTTTCTCCTTGAAGAATAGTCACAAGGTGAACAGGGAGGTAATTCTCTCCCGAGTCGAGAGGGAGCTTTCAGGCTCTTGTTTTAAGGTTATTGCTGAGACCTTTTTTGCCTGGCAGAAGTTAGTGTTCACATCAATAACTGAGCTACAGAGCAAGGAGCAAGTGGAATTCAGTAACCTGAGTCAGAAGGACCCTGTCACCACCTGAAGCAGCTCATAAGTTCCACCAGTTATTGTGTCCCAGGTTCTCATTTCCACCTGAGAGCTTGTGAATTCCAAGTCTCTAATTGAAACCAATTTTCAACACCGCGATGTTCTTCCTTGTCTGTGATCACGGACTAATAGCCCCAGCCAGTGTGTGAACATTTGTATGAATAACCTCATCTGAACAAATCTAGCCCCAAATTCTTGGCATTGAAATTGCCAGTGAAGTAAGTTGGACTGTACCTCCCCAAAAACTGTAACTTGATTCCATGTAGTGGGGGTGGGAGGTTGTTTTTGTTTCAGCCCTGAGGATTTCACTTGGTGCAAACACTTGACTCTGGTGATAAGCTGTGCCAGGTGAGTCAAGGAATGGTCAGGTGATGGCAGCGTTGTATGTTTAAAGGCAGAGGGAGAGGAGTGAGGTTTAGGGAAGGGATTCCAGTGGGCACTAATGGTGGCAATTGCGGAATGTGCAAGAGGCTGGAACAGGAGGAGGGTACAGGTTGGCAAGGGTGGGTGAGATTATGGAGGGATTTGAAAATAAAGATGAGAATTTTTAAAAGCAAAGGCCCAAGAGCTAATGGAGGCCAGCAGCATGGATCTGGTCTAGGTATCTGAGTAACACTTCCTTTTTATTTACAGCTACCGGGATGTTCTTTGGCTCTGCCCCCAGCCCAATGGGAGGGATGTCTCCAGCAATGACCCCATGGAATCAGGGGGCAACTCCAGCTTATGGAGCCTGGTCCCCCAGTGTGGGTAAGTGTAGAGGCTATTTCTCCTGAGTGCCCACAAGCTGCACAGATGCTGAATATTACCTTCGCTGTTGTTTTACCATTTGAAAAGACTAATAATTTTTCTCTGGCCTATTCCTTGTGTTACAGGCAGTGGAATGACCCCGGGAGCTGCCGGCTTCTCTCCCAGTGCAGCGTCCGATGCTAGTGGCTTCAGTCCCGGATACTCTCCAGCATGGTCCCCCACCCCCGGCTCTCCTGGATCCCCTGGTCCATCCAGTCCCTACATTCCTTCTCCAGGTCAGTGATGGATTCCCCTCAGTAATATGTCCAGTCCTGGGAACCTTTACCGTGGTGATTGAGTGAACAAAGACCAGATTAAATGTGGGGTTTACAGACAATGTACAGGCCTGACTAGTTGGTGCTCTGTATAAAGTCGAGGGGTGTAGAATAAGAGACAGCAGTTCAAACAAGTCTAATGTCTATCAATTGTTTGTTCTGGTTCCAATAATGGAGTCCTTCTCTCTGCCTTTCTGGGGGGGGGGTTGGGTTGGGCCTATCCTCATTGGAGTTTAGAAGAATGATCATTGATCTTTTTGAAACCTAGAGGGTCCTGAAGGGACTGGACAGGGTGAAATGCTGAATCCTGCCTTGTGGCAGAGACTAGAACCAGAGGCTGAAATTTGGACATTGTATGGGAGGGGAGGGGGTTCTCCCATTTAAGACCAGGACGAGGAGAGCTGTTCAGTCACGGGTCGAGGAAGGTCTGTCTTCCCAGAGTGTGGTGGGAGGGACCAGTGTCTGTGATTGGAGACAGAGATTGATGACAAATGGCAAGGAGTGGCTAGCTGTGATCTTATCCTGTTGTATAACAGGTTCAAGGAGCAGAATGGCTGCCTTCTCTTCCATTTCCAATTTGCTCTGAATTTTAGGAACCTTCAAAAGTCAAGTCTCTAGTTGTACTTTCTAAAGGCTAAAAGATCCACCTATTTGGTCTTCCCTAATCACGGTGACATCTGTTTGGCTAAGAGATGTTGATGTTTAGATTTTCTCTGAGCAGTAATTGACTTTTTTTTTGTGCGCTCTCTAGGTGGAGCAATGTCTCCCAGTTACTCACCAACCTCTCCTGCCTATGAGCCAAGGTCTCCTGGTGGTTATACTCCTCAGAGCCCCAGCTACTCACCCACCTCACCCTCCTACAGTCCCACCTCACCCTCCTACTCCCCCACCAGCCCGAACTACAGTCCGACCAGCCCCAGCTACAGTCCGACATCCCCCAGCTACAGCCCGACATCCCCCAGCTACAGCCCGACCAGTCCCTCCTACTCCCCCACCTCCCCTTCATATTCCCCCACTAGCCCCAGTTACTCCCCAACCTCCCCTAGTTACTCACCAACTAGTCCCAGTTACAGCCCGACTTCACCCAGTTACTCCCCAACCAGTCCCTCATACAGCCCTACCTCGCCCAGTTACTCCCCGACCTCCCCCTCCTATTCCCCCACCTCACCATCTTACAGCCCCACCTCTCCTAGTTATTCTCCCACCTCCCCCAACTATACTCCCACCTCCCCCAACTACAGCCCCACCAGCCCCAGTTACAGTCCCACTTCTCCCAGTTATACCCCCACCTCTCCCAACTACAGTCCCACCTCACCCAGTTACAGTCCCACTTCTCCCAGTTACAGCCCTACCTCCCCCAGTTACTCTCCCTCCAGCCCTCGCTACACCCCTCAGTCACCAACCTACACTCCCAGCTCTCCCAGTTACAGCCCCAGCAGCCCAAGTTACTCCCCAACCAGCCCCAAATACTCCCCCACCAGCCCCTCCTATAGCCCCAGCTCTCCAGAATACACACCTACGTCTCCAAAATACAGCCCCACCAGCCCCAAATACAGTCCCACCAGCCCGAAATATTCCCCGACCTCCCCTACCTACTCTCCCACCACACCCAAGTACAGCCCGACCAGCCCCACCTACTCCCCCCCCTCCCCCGTATACACCCCCACCTCTCCCAAGTACTCACCCACCTCTCCCACCTATTCTCCTACCTCCCCAAAATATTCACCCACCTCTCCCACCTACTCTCCCACCAGCCCCAAGGGCTCAACCTACTCTCCCACTTCCCCGGGCTACTCTCCCACTTCACCGACCTACAGCCTCACCAGTCCAGCCATCAGCCCCGAGGACAGCGACGAGGAGAACTGAGGCTGAGAGGGGGACCGAGCGAGAACCTGGCTCCTCCATGGCCTGTGTGTGCAGTTGGCACCTGTCTGCACCTCCTACTATCAAGGCTCTCGCCCTGTTTCAACTGGACTCAAACTTGCTGATGTTTCATGTTTGCTGTTGGGGGAATGAAGGAGCAGTGCAATTCTGGAACGTTTTTAAAAATAAATGCAAGATACAGAAGAAGGAAAAATCTAAACTGTATAATTTGAATATATATATACTTTTTGTTTTGGACCTTTTCTTTTGAATTCTGGGTGCAGTGCCTGGGCTGCAGTGAGAATTTTAGGCAGTGTTTACCCACCACTGCACCTGGACCAGTGTGAATTTCCATTCTTGTGTTCTGTGGGAAATAAATGCTCCTCTGCCATTTTTTTGTCAGATGTTCCCTGGGTAACGTAGGCTCTCTGTCAAGCTCCTAATGGGTTTCTTTATACATGGACATAAAAGTGCTTTAAGGATGGTGATCAGAGAGTGTGTTACCCTATTTCTGAGGAGCCTGTGCCTGGGTAACTCTCATTGAGAGGGGTAGGCATCAGCGACTAACCAATCGGATGGATGTGTGAAATACATGACCATTTCCCTGTTTCCCTCCACCCCCACATTCAGCAGAGAATGGGCCCTTTTTTTTTAGGGTAGGGTGGGGTACTGGATGTTTCTTAAACAGACTTGTTCTGATGTGACTCTTGTGACTTAACTGTAAAAACAGGATATGAAAGGTGTTTAAAAAGGGGCAGCATTTACCTGCCTGATTTATGTACAGAACATTTACTAGTCTTTTCCTGTTTTCTCTTTGGAAATGTTGGAAATATACTTAAATAAAGTTTTACTAATTTTTGTGGAGCGTGGGTTCTGTGTCCTTATATTTTAAAAAGGCTGCATTCATTTGTGCTGTTCAAACATCCTCAACTGATTGGACAATCACCTAACCACTTGCTGTTGATGTTTGATGGCATTATCATGACTGCAAGTGCCCATTATCAACATCCTGGGGGTTCCTATTGACCCAGAACTGAACTGGACCAGTCCTTTAGATACAATAGCTACAACAGCAGGTCAGAGTCTAGTAATCCTGTAGAAGATAACTCCCCTCCTGACTCACCCAAAGCCTGTCCCACCATCTACAAGGCAGGAGTGTGATGGAATACTCCCCACTTGCCCTGGATGGGGGCAGCTCCAACAACACAAGAAGCTCGACACCATCCAGGACAAAGTAGCCCCTGCTTGGTTGGTACCACACCCACAAACACCCCCCCCCCCCCCCACTGCCGACACTCAGTAGCAGCAGGGTGTACCATCTACAAGATGCACTGCAGAAATTCAAAGATCCTCCAAACTCTCATCCACTTCCATCTAGAAGGATAAGGGCAGCAGATACATGGAAACGCCACCCCCTGCAAGTTCCCCTCCAAGCTGCTCACTATCCTGACTTGGGAATATATTACTGTTCCTTCAGTATTGCTGGGTCAAAATCCTGGAATTCCTGAAGGGGTATTGTAGGTCTGCCTACAGCACATAGACTGCAGTGGTTCGAGAAGGCAGCTCATCACTACCACCTTCTCGACAGGCAGTTAGGGACAGGCAATTAATACTGGCCTTGCTGATATTGCAGGAATTAACATTTTATTGTGCACTCTGCTCCAAGGTGTGGAAACGAGTGTGAAGGAAAATTGCAGATAGAAAAATACAATGTAAACTGATGCAAATATTTAGTAGCCTCTGGTTTGAGTGATTGGTGACCATGTGAATTCTGAGTAAGCCCTATGTGCTGTGCGAGGCCTGGCATGATTGGGTATATAGTTCTTGCTGTCACCTAGGGCTAGGACCATGAGTTGGGCAGAAGGACCTCCTGGTGAGGTGTGGGCAATGTCATTCAACCAGTCATCTGGAAGCTTGGGCTAATATTCCAAGGATATGAATTTGAATCTTGCTGTGTCAGCTGATGAAATTTGATTTGGTAAATTAGAAACCTGGCCAAGTAAGAACTGCACGACCATTGTCTGTTGACATTAACTCAATTGTTACAGTGCAGCAGGAGGCCTATAGGGCCTAAACACTTCAAAATAAGAACCAGAAGCAGGAGTGGGCTATTTGGCCCCCTGAGCCTGCTCCACCATTCAATTAGATCATGGCTGATCCTCTTTGTGAACTCAGCTCCACTGACCTGCCCACTCACCATAACCTTCAATTCCTTTACCTGTACAAAAATCTACCTTTCTTCGTCTCAAAACATTTAATGAGGAAGCCTCAACTACTTCACTGGGCAGGGAATTCCACAGAATCACAAACCTTTGGGTGAAGAAGTTCCTCCTCAACTCAGTCCTAAATCTGCTTCCTCCATTATTTTGAGACTATGCCGCCCCCCCCCCCCCCCCCCCCCCCCCCCAGTCCAGGTTCCCCCACCCGTGGAAAACACTTCCCTGCTTCTATCTTATCAATTCCCTTTGTAATTTTAGATGTTTCTATAAGATCCCCTTCATCCTTCTAAATTCCAATGAGTATAGTCCCAGTCTACTCCATCTCTCCTCATAAGCCAACCCTCTCAACTCCAGAACCAACCTGGTGAACCTCCTCTGCACCCCCTCCCAGTGCCAGTAACATCTTTTCTCAAGTAAGGAGACCATAACTGTACACAGTACTCCAGGTGTGGTCTCACCAGCACCTTGTACAGCTGCAGCATAACCTCCCTGTTTTTAAACTCTATCCCTCTGGCAATGGAGGACAATATTCCATTTGCTGCCTTAATTACCTGCTGCATCTGCAAACCAACTTTTTGTGATTCATGCACAAGGACACCCAGGTCCCTCTGCACAGCAGCATGCTGCAATGTTTCACCGTTTAAATAATCATCCGTTTTGATGTTATTCTGACCAAAATGGATGACCTTGCCAACATTGTACTCCATCTGTCAGACACTTGCCCACTCACTTAACCTATCGATATTCCTCTGTAGACTTTCAGTGTCCCCTGCACAATTTGCTCTACTACTCATCTTAGTGTCATCTGTGATTTTTGACACACTTTACTTGGTCCCCAACTCCAAATCATCTATCTAAATTATAAAGAAAAACAACTTAGTGCCAATCTCCTGCCTTTTCCCCTTGTATCTATCTGTGCTCACCATTTCTACCGAAATAGACATCTAATGTCCCTCTCAAATTCTCCATCGAACTTGGCTTCTATCTGGTTCACTGATGTTCTCTAGGGAGGGAAATCTGCTGTTCTTACCTGGTCTGGCCTACACATGACTCCAGACCCACAGCCAAAATGGAAAAGCCGAGTGAGTCACTCAGTACAAGGGCAATTAGGGACGGGCAATATATGCTGGCCTTGAGTATAAAGAGAAGCTAATCTTACAGCACTTCCCACCTAACTGTACCAGCATGTAAACTACATGGCTGTTACTACAGGGGCAGTACAGTTAACTTCACAAAGCATTCATGGATCCACACAAACAAGCAAATGTCAACAGTGTGAAGGAAAACTCTCTGTCTATTAATAGACATAAGAAATGGAACAGGTTAGGCCATTCGGCCCCTCGCGCTTGGTCTACCATTCAACAGGATCATGGCTGATCCAACATTCCTCATTTCCCCTGTAACCCTCGATTTCCCGACTGATCAAGAATCCATTGATCTCAGTCTTCAATATGCACAAGGACTCTGCTCCCACAGCTCTCTGTGGCAAAGACTCACAACCCTTTGAGATAAGAAATTCCTCCTCAACTCAGTTTTAAATTGGTACTGACTAGAGGGGAGGCCATGTTGGATTTGGTGCTAGGCAACGAACCAGGCCAGGTGTCAGATCTCTCGGTGGGAGACCATTTCGGTGATAGCGATCACAACTTTACTACAGTCATGGACAGGGATAGGAGCAGACGGTATGGGAAAGTATTTAATTGGGGGAGGGGGAATTACAATGCTATTAGGCAGGAACTGCAGAGCATAAATTGGGATCAGATGTTCTCAGGGAAATGCACGGCAGAGATGTGGAGGTTGTTTAGGGAGCATTTGCTACAAGTACTGGATAGTTTTGTCCCACTGAGGCAAGGAAGGGATGGTAAGGTGAAGCAACCTTGGATGACAAGACATGTTGAACACCTAGTCAAGAGAAAGAAGGAAGCTTTCTTCAGGTTGAGGAAGCAAGGACCAGACAAGGCTCTGGAGGTCTACAAGGTAGCCAGGAAGGAACTGAAGAATGGTCTTAGGAGAGCTAGAAGGGGGTATGAAAAAACCTTGGTGGGTTGGATTAAGGAAAACCCCAAGGCGTTCTATGCTTATGTGAGGAACAAGAGGATGGCCAGAGTGAGGGTACGGCCAATCAGGGATAGTGGAGGGAACTTGTGCATGGAGTCAGAGTAGGTAGGGGAGGTCCTTAATTAATACTTTGCTTCAGTATTTACCAATGAGATGGACATTGACGTTTGTGAGAACAGCATGAAACAGGCAGATATGTTCGAACAGGTTGACGTTAGGAAGGAGGATGTGCTACAAATTTTGAAAAACATGAGGATAGATAGTCCCCTGGGCCAGACAGGATATACCCAAGGTTACTACGGGAAGCGAGGGAAGAGACTGATGCCCCTTTGGCGATGATCTTTGCATCCTCACTGTCCACTGGAGTAGTACCAGATAATTGGAGGGTGGCAGATGTCATTCCCTTGTTCAAGAAAGGGAATAGGGATAATCCTGGAAATTACAGACTGGTCAGTCTTTCTTCTGTGGTGGGCAAATTATTGGAGAGGATTCTGAGAGATAGTATTTATGATTATTTGTGGATGACACCAAAGTTGGTGGAGTTGTGGATAGTGCGGAAGGATGTTGCAGGTTACAGAGGGACATAGATAAGCTGCAGAGCTGGGCTGAGAGGTGGCAAATGGAGTTTAATGCGGAAAAGTGTGAGGTGATTCACTTTGGAAGGAGTAACAGGAATACAGAGTACTGGGCTAATGGTAAGATTCTTGGTAGTGTAGATGCGCAGAAAGATCTCGGTGTCCATGTGCATAGATCACTGAAAGTTGCCACCCAGGTTGATAGCGTTGTTAAGAAGGCGTACAGTATGTTAGGTTTTATTGGTAGAGGGATTGAGTTTCGGAGCCATGAGGTCATGTTGCAGCTGTACAAAACTCTGGTGCGGCCGCACTTGGAGTATTGCGTACAGTTCTGGTCGCCGCATTATAGGAAGGATGTGGAAGCATTGGAAAGGGTGCAGAGGAGATTTACCAGGATGTTGCCTGGTATGGAGGGAAGGTCTTATGAGGAAAGGCTGAGGGTCTTGAGGCTGTTTTCGTTAGAGAGAAGAAGGTTAAGAGGTGACTTAATAGAGACATACAAGATGATCAGAGGATTAGATAGGGTGGACAGTGGGAGCCTTTTTCCTCGGATGGTGATGGCTAGCACGAGGGGACATAGCTTTAAATTGAGGGGTGATAGATATAGGACAGATGTCAGAGGTAGGTTCTTTACTCAGAGAGTAGTAAGGGCGTGGAATGCCTTGCCTGCAAAAATAGTTGACTCGCCAACTTTAAGGGCATTTAAATGGTCATTGGATAAACATATGGATGATAATAGAATAGTGTAGGTTAGATGGGCTTCAGATTGGTTTCACAGGTCGGCGCAACATCGAGGGCCGAAGGGCCTGTACTGCGCTGTAATGTTCTATGTTCTATGTTCTATTATTTGGAAAAGCACAGTTTGATTAGAAGCAGTCAGCACGGCTTTGTGAGGGGCAGGTCATGCTTCAAAAGCCTTATTGAATTCTTTGAGGATGTGACAAAACAGATTGATGAAGGTCGAGCAGTGAATGCGGTGTATATGGATTTTAGCAAGGCATTCGGTAAGGTTCCACATGGTAGGCTCATTAAGAAAGTAAGGAGGCATGGGATTCAGGGAAATTTGGCTGCCTGGACACAGAATTGGCTGTCCAATGGAAGACAGAGGGTGGTAGTAGATGGAAAGTATTCAGCCTGGAGCTCGGTGACCAGTGGTGTTCCGCAGGGATCTGTTCTGGGACCTCTGCTCTTTGTGATCTTTATAAACAACTTGGATGAGGAAGTGGAAGAGTGGGTTAGTAAGTTTGCTGATGACACGAAGGGTGGGGGAGTTGTGGACAGCGTGGAGGGCTGTTGTAGGTTGCAACAGGACATTGACAGGATGCAGAGCCGGGCAAAGAAGTGGCAGATAGAATTCAACCCAGAAAATGAAGTGATTCATTTTGGAAGGTTGAATTTGAATACAGGGTTAATGGCAGGATTCTCAGCAGTGTGGAGGAACAGAGGGATCTTGGTGTCCACGTCCACAGATCCCTCAAAGTTGCGATCCAAGTTGATAGGGTTGTAAAGAAGGTGTATGGTGTGTTGCCTTTCATTGGCAGGGGAATTGAGTTTAAGAGCCGCGCGGTTATGCTGCAGCTCTATAAAACTCTGGTTAGACCACAATTGCAACATTATGTTCAGTTCTGGTCACCTCATTATAGGAAAGATGTGGAAGCTTTAGGGAGGGTGCAGAGGAGATTTACCAGGATGCTGCCTGGACTGGAGGGCAGGTCTTATGAGGAAAGGTTGAGAGAGCGAGGGCTTTTTTCATTGGAGCGAAGGAGGATGAGAGGTGACTTGATAGAGGTGTACAAGATGATGAGAGGCATAGATAGAGTGGATAGTCAGAGGCTTTATCCTAGGGTGGAAATGACTATTACGAGGGGGCATAATTTTAAGGTGATTGGAGGAAGATATAGAGGAGATGTCAGAGGTAGGTTCTTCACACAGAGAGAGGTGGGTGTGTGGAATGCGCTGCCAGCAGTGGAAGTGGAGTCAGACACTTTAGAGACTTTTAAGCAACTCTTGGATAGGCACATGGAGGATAGTAAAATGTAGGGTATGCAGGGTAGATTGATCTTAGTCGGATAATAGGTCGGCACAATATCGTGGGCCGAAGGGTCTGTACTGTGCTGTACTGTTCTATGTTCTATGTATGTTTATTCTGAGACTGTGCCCTTTGGAGCTAGACTTTCCCATGAGGGAAAACATCCTCTCAGCATTGACCCTGCCAAGCCCCTTGAGAATCCATTATGTTTCAATGACATCCCCTCTCATTCTCCTAAACTCCAGTGAGTAGAGTCCCAACCTGTTTCACCTTTGCTCATAAGACAATCCCTCCACATCAGGAATCATTTGAGTGAACCTTCTCTGTTCTGATCTAAATCCACACCTATACATATATATGTATTAATGTCCATATGTTGCACTTTGCTATCTTCTCCAGAATTTCACGTTCTACTCTTCCTGCTGTTTCGGTGAGTTTTACAAATGCTCTCATCCACTTGACCTTGACAAAACCCCGAACCGGTAAATAATAGCAAAAGAACTTAAATGTAATCGAGCTGACTCGATCAGAATAATTATTAGCTGTGCAAATCGTCCATTAAATTATCCCATGACCGTTTTCATAGTTCTGCATCATTAATCACACAACAGTAAAGATCCTACAGAGAGATGAATTAGCAACAAGACGCCAATCAGCCTCCAGAGCCTGCTCCATCATTCAATAAGATCACAAAGGACCCTGCTTGTGTTCTGAATCCCACATTACCATCAGTCCCGTCGTTCCCGCTGATCCCGAGCAATAAGTCTGTGCTGGTGGTATCTTTATAACCTTCACGTGAAATAGTTACAAATGTGGACGATGTTTATTCACAGCAATGCACAACTTTCAGTTTCCAATGAGAATGTTGGTGGGAGCGCGGTCTCAAGACTGAAAATGTGACTCAGGGGTACCAAGCCATTTGGTCCATCTGCTCCATGCTGTCCCTGCTCCCCCAAGTATTTAACCAGATTCCCCCAGCCACTTCAATGTATTGACACCATTCCCCTCAGCCACTCCCCATGAGGGAGTCCCACATTCCTCCCAGTCTCTGGGCAAGACATTTCTCCTGAATTCCCCGTGGGATAGTAGAAAAACATATCATAGAATCCCTACAGTGTGGAAACAGGCCCTTTGGCCCAACAAATCCACACCGACCCACAGAGCATCCCATCCAGACACATCCCCCTATAACCCACC
>NC_063376.1:1177989-1178199 GCF_021869965.1 Rhincodon typus
CTGAGCACTACGGGACAATTTAGCACGGCCAATCCACCCTAACCCGCGCATCCCTGGACACTACGGGACAATTTAGCACGGCCAATCCACCCTAACCTGCACATCCCTGGGCACTACGGGACAATTTAGCACGGCCAATCCACCCTAACCCGCACACCCCTGGGCACTACGGGACAATTTAGCACGGCCAATCCACCCTAACCCACACAT
>NC_063376.1:1178209-1189897 GCF_021869965.1 Rhincodon typus
GCACTACGGGACAATTTAGCACGGCCAATCCACCCTAACCCACACATCCCTGGATACTACGGGACAATTTAGCACGGCCAATCCACCCTAACCTGCACATTTTTGGACTGTGGGAGGAAACCCACGCAGACATGGGGAGAATGTGCAAACTCCACACAGACAGTCGCCCGAGGGTGGGGTCGAACCCGGGTCTCTGGCGCTGCAGTGCTAACCGCTGAACCACCGTGCCGCCCCTAACCACTGAGATGAATAAATCTTGGAAGAAATATCTTCTTTGGAGGTGGGTCTCCAAACTTCCTCCTTAAAATAATCCGAAAGAACCACGGATGCTATAAATCAGAAACAGAAACATGCTGGAAAAGCTCAGCAGGTCTGGCAGCATCTGTGGAGAGAAATCGTTTGGAGTCTGCTGACCCTTCCTTGGAATTCTGATTTCTCTCCACAGATGCTGCCAGACCTGCTGAGGTCTTCCAGCAGGTTTCTGTTTTTGTTTCCTCCCCAAAATTAATGATTTGGATTTGGAGCTCAGATTTGGAGCAGCAGGGACTGGAACCTCCTGGTTCAGATGGAGGGACACTACCATCGCACCATAATAGCCCTTAATTTCCTCCTTAGATTCTCAGGGATTCCTCGTGAGAAGCAATAAGGAGGAAATATGGGAATGATTAAAGATTTCCAAATCTCAATCAATTAATGTTGTGATTGACCAGGTAAGGCCTGTTTTTCTTTAAACGAGGGTTTAAGCTGAGTTAAGCCTAAACGAGTAGTAACGGGGGGGCGGGGGCTGCAGGAGTTCCATATATACTGACCATTCGGCCCTCTCCCTTCATCCTATCATTAGGCTTTCCATGATGTGGTTCTTTCGTGAGCTTAGTGCTTTCCTGGGCCTGCTCTTAGTCCTACCAGCCCAGGCAGCGAACGGCCGGAGAGGTGTGAGGCCCCGGGGTGATAGGTTGGCCCCAGCTAGCCGTTCGGCCCTGACGCTCCGTGCTAGCGCCGCCGCTGGAGTGAAGCCCCGGGTTACAGTGCGATGTGAGGAGGGCTCTATGTCGGTGGCTGTGCCCCTGGACCTGTTCGGGACGGGTTACCTGGTTGATGCTCGGCACCTGAGGCTGGGAAGCTGCAGTTTCAGCCGAGTAGAGCCTCGGAACGGGACGCTGCTGTTCCGTACTCCCCTGCATCAGTGTGGCGCCAGTTGGACAGTAAGTGACCAACTCTGTGTTCTCCCGGTTTTGGGGGAAACGCTCTTAACTCTATGAACACTAACTCGGTTCCTTTATATTTGTCTAAAACTTCATCTTTATTCTGGGATTGTCCCCCTGCATGTAGAACACCCTACCCATGGGGTGGGGGAGAACTGTTTCTTCCTGCACCCCTCTCGCTCTTAAACAACTACTTCCAAGTATCCTTTTCTCAATACTCCAGAACCTCCCATTATCTCCAATCCAGCTAGTAGAGGACTTGGAACAATCTCAAACTTTTTTGCCTAAAGTACTGAGTGACTTGTCCACTACACGGTGGAATTGGCACATGACCCACTACAAACCCTCAATCTACCAAACTGACTCTCCTCTGGAATATACTCTCTCAGCTCTTGTAGTCACTACTTTCCCCACTGCTGGGAGTTGGAATGGATTCTAACTTGAGTGTTTTCTATGTAGAATATATGCTGCTTTTAAGAAATTCTTTAATGTTTTAATCCTCTCTTCCCCACCCCTGCCATGTGAATCACTAGTGGGTGACTTTGCTAAAGTGGCATTGTTTTCACTTTCTGCAGTTGGATGTGGATTATCTTATTTACAAGACCAGCCTGTACTACCTGCCCACAGTGGAGCAGACTATTGTTCGCAGCAATCCAGTCACTATTCCCATTGAGTGTCATTATCCCAGGTATGTCTCTCTTTTCCTGTCTCCCCTGCCCTGTCACCTGACTTTTTGTGTTGATGCACTCCTGTCTGATTTTTTTTTCTTTTCCTTTTATTTTAGGAAGGGAAATGTCAGTGGTGGAGCTATTGAACCAACCTGGGTGCCATTCAGCTCCACTCGGGTTGGATACAACTCCCTGAATTTCTTTCTTGCCCTCATGACTGGTAGGTCTTTGGCATGCAAAAGATGGCAACCACTAGGCCCCTTGAGCTGACTTCAGCTCTTTAAGCTAATCCTGTTTTGCCCTCTTTCAAAACAATAGGAGCAGACATATCTTCAAGACTGCTGTCATCCAACTACATGTCTGACTTCTTACCTCTGCCCTTTCCCAGACTATTTCCCCCTCTTTAATGTCTGCAAGTCCATTGATCTTGGCCTTGAATGATTGATTGGGCTCCTGTCTCCCTGCAGGAGAGAATTCCAAAGACTCAGCACCCTCAAAATTCCTTAAACCTGAAGTGGTTTTATTAGTCTGTTTTTGTTTTTCCCCAGTTCTAGAATTGCTGCATCACCACCACCAGCTCCCACCCCCAGCAATGGGTGGGAAGACTCTTCTTGTATCTACCCTATACTCTCTGATTTGAGATAATCTTCTCTGAAATGCCAGAGTACAGGCCCACTCCCCTCATAGCAAACACACTCCATAATCTCAAACTGGTAGAGAATTTTGAAATGTCTCCAATCCTAGGAACAAATTCCTGTCTGGGGCCTGAATGGATCCTAATCGAGATCTGGGTCATCCAGAGTTATCCATTCCTAAGCAAAGATGGTAGGAGGGAGAAAGACAGACAGAAACTGCTTTTCTTCTGCTGTGGAACCAAATGAGACTTTATTCTTTTGAGTCTAAATCTCATGATTAAGTTATGAAGAATGGGACAATCTCTCATTCTTGGGTCAATGCTCATCCCAAGAATTGATCCTTGGTGGACTTTCTACACCTGAAGTATAAAATCTGGATTGTGGAGGGTCACACTCTCTCTCTCCATCTTGCAGAGAACTGGGCAGAAAAACGAGATTCAAATGTCTACTATCTGGGTGATGAGATTCACATTGAGGCCTCTGTTGTGACCTTGAACCATGTACCACTCAAACTCTTCATTGATCGCTGTGTGGCTACCATAGGCTCTGAATGGAGCTCCAATGCCAGTTACACCATCATTGACCACAATGGGTAAGCATAGGCAAGGATTTCACCAGCAGTTCCAGGCACTATCTTTCCCCATTGACTTTTTTCTTCCCCCTTCTCTCTCTTCCCTTTCAGATGCCTCCTGGACAGTAAAACTGGTTACTCAACCTCTTCCTTTGTCTCTCCAAGAGCGAAGCCAGACACAATCCGTTTTGTTGTGGATGCTTTCCGTTTCTACCAGAATCCCAGCAGCTTGGTATGGAGAAGGGAATGAAGCTTAGGGAAGGCTGTTGAGGTGCTTCCTTAAATCCTGGGTACTAGATATTCCAACATTCTTGACTGTTTCCCACTTCTCACTGGAAAATCTGGGCTTTGCCTATAAGAGATCTGGGATTCCCATCTCTTGCTCCTGTTCTCTCTCTCGCAAACTGCAAGACTTCAATATGTCAGTTCAGAACCCATCTCGCTGGGGTTCTGGATTATGGCTGCCTCAATGCCAGGGACCCAGGTTTGATTCAGGCCTTGGGTGGGTGACTATGTGGAGTTTGTATATACCTGCCACTTCTGGCAGGTGCTCTGGCTTCCTTGCACAGTACAAAAATGTGCAAGTTAGATGGATGGCCATGATAAACTGCCCCATAGTATCCAGGGATGTGCAGGCTAGCTGGATTAGCCAGGGTAAAATGTGGAATAGTGTTCCAGTGTGGAAACGAATCCTTTGGTCCAACTTGTCCATGCTGACTAGATATCCTAAATGAATCTAGTCCCATTCCCTCAACCCTTCCTATTCATGGCTCCATCCAGATGCCTCTTAAATGTTGTGATTGTACCAGCCTCCACTTCCTCTGGCAGCTCATTCCATACACAACCCTCTGAAAACATTGCCCCTTGGGTCCCTTAAATCTTCCCCTCTCCTTAAACCCATCCCCTCCAGGTTTGGTCTCCTACCCTAGGGAAAAGCCCTTGACTGTGCCCCTCGGATTTTAAGGCTGTAAGGTCACCCTTCTGCCTCAGATGTTAAGTCTGACTGAGATGCTGTTCAGAGGGTTAGTGGTATAGACTTGATGGGCTGAAGGGCCACTTTGTGGACTGTTGGGAATCTGATTCTGCTAGTCCAGTGACTATTTCCAGAATGCTGAAATAGCAAGTGGTGGGATCTCCTGGTTGGAAAACGTTTACCACATTGGTAGTTCAAGTGGACTATTCCCAATGTGGGTGCTGGGACAGCAGAGATGGTCAATATAGCCCAGGAACATGTTGGTCTGCAATGCATGTCTTTTTGAATCTTCCAGATTTTCATCACCTGTCACCTGAGAGTTTCTGCACTCCAGCAGCAGCCAAATCCTCTGAACAAGGCTTGTTGGTTTCAAAGGTCCAGCAGAAGGTGAGTCACTGCTTCACATGGAGTTTACTCTGCTGTAGTGTAGATGTATTAACTTTGTTTCTGTCTCTTAGCTGGTCCCTTGTGAATGAGAGCTGGGTGGCCCCAATGGGGGAGAGCGATGGACAAGCCATCTGTCACTGCTGCAACACTGGCAGATGTGGATTGCGACCTTGGGGCATGAGGAGATATTTACGGGAAGCAGGTACAGTGGGTGAGGGTTTGGGGGAGGCATGTTCACCACCACCCTCTGCAAATGTGAAGCAAGTAGTCTTTACACAGGTAGGAGCCAGGGATGTGGCTTCCTACAAGAGTAGAAATTTGAATAATCAAACTCTCTAATAAGAGACTAACCAGGATGTTGTCAAGTATGGAAGGTTTGAGTTAAGGAGGGGCTGGGACTTTCCTCCACTAGTGTAGGACGTTGAGAGGTGACTTTACCCCCTCATAATCTTGTCCCCTGTAGATAGGGGAAGACCCATTCATGGGTGTCTTAAAGACTAGGAGGTCCACTTAAGGTGGGAAGAGACTTGGATTGGGATGGCACAGTTTCATGTGGAATGAACTTTGAGTGATGGATGTGGGACACGAATAAGAGGTTGAGGGATTATGGGCCAGGAGCAAGCAGGTTGGACCAAAGGGTCTTTCCTGATGTATGAATATACAGGAACAGAAGTAGGACATTTGGCCAAGTCTTAGTAGATAGAGATCACAGCTGATCTGATTATTGTGAAGTTCCACCCCCAACCCAGTCAGCCTTGAATGAGCAAAGGAACTTCTGCCTCAAGCAATCAAATTTATGATGCTCCTCCACTGCCAAATAGCTTTTCCCATCAGTACCTCCACAAACAGGGCTCTAGCTCTCTGAACATCAGACTGATCACCACCCCTGCCTTGCATCTTCCCAGCCACTTATTACATTTCCCATATGTTTCTTTGCTTCCCCAGAAGCTTCTCAAGAAGCATGGGAAGCAGATTCAACACTTGGACCCTTGGTCATTGTGGATCCTAACAGTTTTGGAGCTGCCAAGCTTGTATCTTCAGGTGGGTGGTCTAGCTGAAAAGCACCAAGTTGTCTCTGGTAAGAATATTGTGATTTATCACTGTAAACTGCACTTGGTTCCAGTGACCCTCACTGTTTTGAGGTGACTTGTCTAAGTCCTCATGATCTAGTTTATCACTGTCTAATTGTTCTGTTAAACCTGCCTCTTCACAAAACAGCACTTCTGGTGCTGTGGATAGTGCCCCTACCTTGGCCAGAAAATCTGGGTTCACACTTCAAACCCTGGAAATGTCCTAATGTCCCACAATTCAATTAAACACACTATTAAAGCAATTGATCAGTAACCACAGATTTGAGGAAATTCTCATCTCCAACACCCCCACCCTCTAACCTCCACAATCTAATCACCAATCACTCTCTCAATACCAAATCTTCAATTTGACCCTTGAACTCCAAAACAGCCTTCCTAAAACTTTCTTTCCTGTCACTCATCACCTTGACCTACCTACACTGAGGGGCTCAGTCAATAACTTTTTTGTCACTACCTCTTCCTTGTACTCACTACTCTAAACTGAAACATCACATCAAGCTGTAAGTACAAATGATTCTCTGATCTACTGAATGCCTGCCTGTGCCACATTCTTTTCTCCTTAGCACCTATCCCACCCTGTGTATCTAATCTTAAAGATGGATTGAAAACTCTGGCATGATGATCAACACTTTTTTTAGATCATGCTGCTTAAGTTTTTGGTGTTTGACTTGCAGGGAACAAATGCAAAATTTGTGTTCATGGATTTTTTGCATTTTTTTTACAGATGGACACCTTCTGGTTGGTCTTGCTCTGCTGGGTGCTTTAATGATTCCAGTAGCTGGATTTGCAGTCATGGCTACCTATAGGAAACACACTTGAGTCTGGTTCTGTAACCTTGTCCATGACCTGATTATATGAAGGGTTTAACAATTAAAAAAAAACAGAAAACAACTGCATCATTGTCTGTCTCTGTCTCCTAACCACTTGCATAGGGTCAGTATCCCCCTTTTTCCCTGTCTATTCATGTCTAAATGCCTCAAACATTGTATGGGGCAACCATCTCCCACTGGTAGCATACTCAAGACACCTATCTTGTTAGAACTTAAAATTGTCACTCTCACCTCTAAACTTCCCTGACTTTAAACCCATGGCCCTAGTATTTGACCAATCCTGGATGGGGAGGCACTGACTAGTCACCCCATCCATGCCCCTCACTCTTTTATATGCTAACAGGTCACACCTCTGCCTCTGTTCAAGCGCAAAAGCTTGTCCAACTCCTCCTTTTCATAGCTAATGTGCCCCAATCCAGGCAAGATAGTGGTAAACCCCTCTTTACCCTCTCCAAAGCCATCATAGCAACCAGAATGGTGCAACCCTCCCAATGTAGTCTGACTAAAGCTTCATACAGCTGTGACCTGACTTGCTAAATTTTGTACCCAATGCCCTGACTAATGAAACTGAGCATGACATATGCTACCTTGACTACCTTGTCCACTTGTGTAGCCACTTCCAGGGAGCTGTTGAGTGGAAGTGAGATGTTCCTTCCCCTCAAGTGTTAAACATTAACTAGAGCTACAGATCTTTGATCAGCTAAACAGCATATTTGGATATTTTCTATTCAAATACTGCATACTTTGTTGGAGCAGCTGGGACTTGAACCCAGGCCTCTGGGTCTGGAGGTAGGGACACAGCTACTGCCACAAGGGCCTGAGTATTTTAAATCCTACAGTAACTTAGCTTGAGCTTGAGTTTTGGTTTTAATTATCAGTTATCTTCATTTTTGGCTGAAATTTTTCAGGCCTCAGCAGTGACTATGCTCAAGCCATTCTCTGGGACAGCAGACCCTGACCCCTATCCCTGCCCCAAAAACAGAAAATTAATCCAAACTTCAACAACACTAGGACCAGAGATTTGATCTTTCCTTGTTCTATAAAACAACTAACTTGTGGGCTGTAAACTTAAAGCAGTATTTCTTTCCTGTTTTAGACCATTAGGGTTTTGGTGGACTTAACTTGAGTGAAACTCAGTGGTGAATAACTACATTGTGATAGACGCAGTGGATGGTAGAGACACCTGAGCTCTGCAGCTGGGTCCAAGGCAGTTTTGACCCCTGACTAAACCCTTGGTTTTTCAGTCAGCACCAGTGAAATGTTTGAGTACTTTGCAGTAACAGCTGCTTTGAGTGACTTCCTGGGGACAGGCTGTCACAACAGCTTTTAGATTATAAGAAATTTCCCTAATGAAGGAGAAAATGTTGGTCCCTTGCTAAGGAGGGGTCTGTACCTTCAGGCACAGTCAACTGACAATTGAAAGGTTGAGAATCTGGTTGAGGGCAACTTGAGGTCAAAACTTGGGCAACTGAAAGAAAACTGTTGCTCACCAGTAATACAGACTGGTGCCAGAACTGTGAACAACTGACTGGTGTTCTTTTCTCCACCTTTTAATGTCTGTCTTATGTCATTTTGTATGTGTGGATTTTCTAAAATACCAACAAGCTTTATTGCAATAAAGTTTTTTTTTGTCTTAAATACAGCTTTAAAGTAGTCTTTTAAATCTGGGCTTAGTAACCTGAACTGCAGATATTAGTTTTAAATCCTAAATCTTGTTTCCAGTGTCTGGTTTTTCTTTTCTACATCTAGTATGCAGATCCTCGTTCCTGCTTTCAGTAGAGGAAATGTGAACTGGTAAGGGGGGGGGGTGGGGGGGAAGTCCAACACAAGTCTACGTACTCTTCTAGCCTCAAAGGCTTGTTTTTTGCCTTCCACCCTGCCAATCAGTGGGGGAAACACCTAGGAGATTTCCCAGATTTGGTTACCCTGGGAGGGGAGAATTTGGTGAGAAACCTCCAGTGGTTGAGGGGCAAGTTGATCCACTTTTAAAGGATGGAGTTAGATGAACAAAGATCACCATTGGAAGCACTCAGGTTGGAGCAGCTGGGGCACAGTCATATCTAGTCATATCCCTACCTCAGAACCAGGAGGCCTAAGCTCCCCTGCTCCAGAGGGGCTCCTAAAGTTCAGAAACAAGCAGATGTAAAGGGGTGGGGGGGAGAAACTCAGTTAATGCAATTTAGCAACAGGAAGCCATGAATGGAACCTCTGAGCTACTCCTGTGACTTTATAATGCCTGACTTTTGATTTCCTTAAACCACCCATTCCTTCTTGCCTCAGTCACAATCTTATCTGGCCTAAAATAATAGGCAGTGCCCTGCTGAGTTCCAAAGACTCCTGACAAAACAGATGGTCCTGCTCAAACTGAGGAGAGGCATGCTGTACAGCAGCACCAAGAGCATATTGTACCTAAAAAAACAGATTCTTACTGGGATAGACAAAGTAGTGCTTCCAAAGGCTTGGTCTTTGTAGGACCATGGCTGCCCCTTCCTTGTGGTTTAATGCAAGCAACATTCTATGACCTGACTGAAGGGATATAGAAAAGATCAGTCAGCTCCATACCCACTCTTGGCTGAATCCACTTTTTTGTGGAGCTGATCCCAGATGCTAATCTGCCTTGCATGGAGTTGATGTCATCCGTGCACAAGGAGACCTGAGTGCTCCCACTAGTCATACAGCACAGAAACCGGCCCTTTAATCCAACTAGTCCATGTCAACCAGTCCCACTTGCCTGTATTTGGCCCATTATACCTCCAAACTTTTCCTATTCGTGAACTTATCCAAATGTCTTTAATGTTGTATCTCTTACCCCCACAGTGCAATTAGTATGAGTGTTCCAGTATTTCAGTCAGAGCATGGAAACAGACCCTTTGGTCCAACTTGACCAGGCTGATCAAGTATCCTAAATCTACTCCCATTTGGCCCATATCCCTCTGAACCCTTCCTAATCATGTATCCATCCAGATGCCTTTTTAAATGTTGTAATTGTACCAGCCGCCGCCTCCTCCACCACCACCCCCCTCTAGCAGCTTTATTCTCAACACCCCCATGGGAAAAGAACTGCCTTTTTTAGGTCACTTCTAGGTCCTCCCCCTCTCACCTTTAAACCTATGTCCTCTAGTTTAGGATTCCCCTAACCTGGGGAAACGACTGTGACTATTCATCCTATCCATATCTTTCATGATTTTATAAACCTCCAAATTCACCCCTCAGCCTCTACGACTCCTGGGAAAATAGCCTCAGCCTCAGCCTCAGCCTCAACCTCAACCTCTCCCTACAGCTCAAACCCTTTCAAGTCTGGCAACATTCTTATCAATCTTTCCTGTACTGCTTTTCTAGGTTCATGTCTCCCTGCTAAAGGAAGGATGTTAAGAATTGCATAAAGTATTCCAGAAGTGGCCTAGCCAATGTCCTGTACAGATGTTACATGAATCCCAACGTCCGTACTCTACATTTTGACCAGTAAAGGCAAGTGTACCAAATAGCACGTTCACCAGCCCGTCTACCTGCTACTCCACTTTCAAAGAACAATGATACAGTTCAAGTTCAAGATGGTGTGTGGCATAGAGGGGAACTTGTAGGTGGTACTGCTACAGATCTTATCCTCTTAAGTGGTAGAGGCAGCAGGTTTGGAAGGTGCTATCTGGGAGCCTTGGTCCATTATACTGTTGCCATAATGCACTCGTCATGAAGGGAGCAAATGACAAATTTAGTGCCAGGGATAACAAGAACTGCTATGTTGGAGTCAGTGATAAGTGTGGTACTGGAGGAGCACAGCAGGACAGGAAGCATCAGAGGAGCAGGGAAGTTGACATTTTGGGTCAGGACCCTTCTTCAGAAATTTAGTGCCAATCAAGAGGATTGCTTTACCTGGAAGATTTGAGAGATTCTTGTGCTGTTTCAGCTCTACTCATAGTATGTAGCTGGATGATCCCAGCTGATATTAATACTGGATATTTCAGATCCTATACTGAAATCTGGCTTGATAGACATTGCAAGATCACATTTTTGTTTCAAAAAAAGAAAATGCAATGAAACAAAAGCACATGTTGCAGATTCTGGCTTAATAAAAGAAGTGTATTATGCAATACAATGAAGATAAAATAGAATAAACCAAATTGTTTACTCAGAACATAGAACAGCACAATACAGGCCCTTCGGCCGACGATGCTGTGCCGAACTTTTACCCGAAACCTAAGTCTATCTAACCTCCACTGCTACCTTATACTATCATCCATATGCCTATCTAATAGCTGCTTAAATGCCCCTAATGAGGCCGACTCCACTAACCTCTCCGGCAATGCATTCCATGCCCCTACCACTCTCTGAGTAAAGAACCTACCTCTGACATCTCCCTGATATCTACCTCCTTTCACTTTAAAACTATGTCCCCTCGTAAAAACTAGCTCCACCCTAGGAAAAAGTCTCTGGCCGTCTACTCTATCTATACCTCTGATCATTTTGTACACCTCTATCAAGTCACTTATAACACTGTTTAAAGCTTTTGAAACAACATATGGTACAACAGTATTCAATTAAAACCCCCAAAATACCTTTACTCACAGCATAGAGAATTCCCTTCTCCATTACATCTATTTGGCTTAATTTAACTGTGACTTCAACTCCCATATCTTGAGAATCTGGTAGCCTGTTCCTTGGAGCCTTCATACAACTGTGTGCTTAAACATTCTCTGCTTCAAATGATCTCCGTCATAACTAAACATTTTTGGTCTGAAACATTTAATAAATTTCTGATACTGATGTAATTTTGTTTCTTAACACTATTGACTAACTCCCTTTCTCAGGAGAAATTGCTTCAACTAAAACTCCTGCAGAATTCCCAAGTGAAACTGGGGAATTTTTTCCCCAAGGTATGAGTGTTTTCTCTAATCAAAACAAATCTCAACTTGTAACCTAATGTGCAATTATTTATATTGTTCTTTTATTTTAAAAAATTGCAAACAAAAACCTATTACTCATCAGGAAGTCTCTGTTCCAAAAGAAAACTGCATGGAAACAGAAATACCTACAAGTTAAACATTGAACTGCTTCAGATATAGAGAAAATGCACATGCACTCAGCATTCATAACTCCAAACTCTCAGATAATGCTTAAATAAAAATAAATCACGCTTCTTATGCCACGCACATAGACAGCCTTCCATCATTCCCATGATTTGTGTTTTGTAGATGGTAGACTGGCTTTCAAGAGTTACTGAATGAATAATATGATCCATGGTATTTGTGTGGCTACTTAAAAATATACTTTATTCATAAAAAAATCTTTGTACGTGAACATAGTCACAAATGCCATTTAGTTTTGCACACAATA
>NC_063376.1:1219897-1230886 GCF_021869965.1 Rhincodon typus
TTGTTAAGGATGAGGTCAAGTATGGTTTTCCCTCTTGTTGGTTCCCTCACCACCTGCTGCTGACCCAGTCTAGCAGATATGTCCTTTAGGCACTGACCAGCTCGATCACAGTACTGCTGCCGAGCCACTCTTGGTGGTGGACATTGAAATACCCCACCCAGAGTACATTTTGTGCCCTTGCCATCCTCAGTGCTTCCTCCAAGTGTTGTTCAACATTGAGGAGTACTGATTCATCACAGTACAGTACGTGGTAAGCAGCAGGAGGTTTCTTTGCCCATGTTTAACCAGACATGGTTAAAGCCAGCACACCTCCATCAGTCACCTTCCAAGATTTTCATTCAGTCACTGATACAGCATCAGGCTACAACATGGGACTATGTGTGTGCCAAACAGTGGAAGTGGCTATCAACACTGAGCTAAATGTTTCCACAACCAGTGGATCAGATCTAAGCTCTGCAACCCTGCCACATGCAGTCATGATTGGTAGCTGACAATTAACTCAATGGAGATGAAGTTTCCACAAATATCCCGATCTTTAATGATGGGGGTGCCCAGCATATCAATACAAAAGAGGAGGCTTGAAGCAATTGTAACAATCTTTATTTTGTTGCAAAGTGCCGAGTGGATCATTCATCCCAGCTTCCTTTGTAGATCCCCAGCTTCTAAGATGCCAATCTTCAACCAACTCAATTCACTCCACTTCACTTCACATGATGTCAAGAAACAACTGAAACCCCTGGATACAACAAAGGATATGGGCTCCAACAACATTCTGGCAATAGTACTGAAGACTTGTGCTCCAGAGCTAGCCACTCCCCTAGCCAAGCTGTTCCAGTACACTGGCATCTACCCAACAATGTGGAAAATTGCCCAGGTGTGTCCTGTCCATTAAAACTGGACAAATCCAACCAGACCAATTAATCAGTCTCTCTTGATCATCCTCAGTGATAAAAAGGGTAATCAAAGGGCCAGTGCTATCAAGCAGCACTAACCCAGCAATAACTGGGTTTGGGCTCTGTTCCTGACCCCGTTACAGCCTTGTTCCCATGTCGACAAGAGAAGTGAATTCCATTTGAGGGGAGAGTGACTGCTCTTGATGTCAAAGGTCGCATTTGATTGTGTGTGGCATTTAGGAGCCTCTGGAGTTGATGCGAATGAGGGTGAGGAGTGGGAAGCTATCTATTGATAGCACACTAGTAAGATAGTAATCGTTATTGGAGGTCAGTCACCTCAGCTGTAGGGCATCACTGCATAAGTTTCTAGATTCGAGCATATTCAAATGCTTCTTCAATGATCTTCCTTCCATCATAATGTTGAAGGTAGGTATGTTCACTGGTCACATCAGAATGTTGGACACCATTCATGATTCCTCTGAACTGAAGCAGCCCTTGTCCAAATGCAACAAGACCTAGATGACATTCAGGTTCGAACTAATATGCAAAAAGTAACATTTATGACACACAAATGCAGCTTTTTCAACAAGAGAGAATTCAAGCATTGCCCCTTGACATTCAATGATGTTACTGTTGCTGAATTCCCCCCACCATCAATAACCTCTGGTGGCTGCCATAGAAATATTGTGGCTACAATGGCACCTCAGAGGCTGGGAATTCTTCAGTGAATAACTCACCTCTTGAACCACCAGAGTCTACCACCTACAAGGCACAAGACAGGAGTGTGATGGAATACTCCCTACTTGCTTGGATGAGGGCAGCTCCAACAACATTCAAGAAGAAAACAAGACAAAGCAGCCCACTGGATGGAGTGCCAATCAAATGCTTTCAACATTCACCAGTCTCAGCAGTGTGTACCATCTCCAACGTGCAGCAACTCACTAAGACATCTCTAACAGCATACCCATGATCTCTACCATTTAGAAGGATAAGGGCAGTAGATACATGGGAACACCAGCCCCTGCAAGTTCCCCTCTGAGCACTCACCATCCTGACCTGACCATTCCTTCAGTGTCACTGGGTCAAAATCCTGGAAATTCCTCCTCAAGGGCATTGTAGGTGTCCTTACGCTAAGTGGACTGCAGTGGTTCAAGAAGGCAGCTTGGCATCACCTCAAGGGGCAACTAGAGATGGTCGATAAATGTTGATCCAATCAGCCACACCCATATCCCATGAGTGAATGAAATAAACAAGCTTGACAGAGTGCAGGGGAGGGGGTATAGCAGAACAAGAAAGAATTGAGGGATGTTTTACAGCAATGTTCTTCTAATGTTTCCTGCCATAATGTGGCGCTGATTGCATGTACGAAAGGAGCGATGGTTTACTGTCGAAGGTTATGGTATATAAAGAGGGTTGTCACTTGCCAGGGCAGTCGTCCCAGTACAGTTCAGGTGAAGACCATCCCAACAGTACACCTCCAGGTTTACCTGATACTGGTGACAGTGCCCCATCCAGCTCCCACACCAATCTCTGACCCACAGAGTCACCTCCCTTCGTCTTAGTTAGCCCACACCAATTTGTTTGTGCCTCAAGTATTAATCCAGAGATTATTACCTTTGAGGCTCTACTTCTTAACGGAGCAATGGTACTGCTTATACTCTGTCAGCAGAACCTCTTTCCTAGGGCATTCTATGCTGCTGCACCTGCATGGAGCTGGTGGAACCTGCCCTTTCCACTGTGAGCTCCTCTCCATTCCCAAGAAGATGTTCCAAACCCTAGGCCTATGCAAACACTGTGTCCTTCTGCCCTTCTGCTGTCCATTTCCTGTTTAGGTCCGCATCTCATGTGGGCAACCCCATGCAGCTGTAAACCTGTTGTTTCTCTTGGAGACTCTGCTGACCCTCTCTAGCTCAGCTCCCAGCTATACTAACCATGCCTATTGAAGGCAGTTGATTGACAAAAAACGGTCATTGCTAGGCACTGCCATGTCTTTGTAACTGAAAATTTGAAAGTTCAGTGTCTGAGTCTGACTTTTAATCATAACTTATATTAGAAAAACCTAACAGAACTGACAATGTGAACCAAATGTCCAACTGATTTGAGTCTTCATCTTACGTAGAATTGTAGAGATGTACAGCACAGAAACAGACCCTTCAGTCCAAACTCTTCCATGCTGACCAGACATCCTAAATTAATCTAGTCCCATTTGCCAGCATTTGGTCCATATCCCTCTAAACCCTTCCTATTCATATACCCATCCAGATGCCTTTTAAATGGAGTAATTGTACCAGTCTCCCCCACTTCCCCTGGCAGCTTGTTCCACACATGCACCACCCTCTGCATGAAAAAGTTGCCCCTTTAAGTCCCTTTTAAATCGTTTTCGTTTCACCTTAAACCTATGCGTCTAGTTTTGGACTCCCCCTATCCTGGGGAAAAGACCTTGACTATTCACTCTATCCATGCCCCTCATGATTTTATAAACCTCTATAAGGTTAGCCCTCAGCCACTGGGCTTAGTGATCCTGTGTCTGTGTCTCCTATTCTGTGGGTGATGAACCAGGTCTGTTTTACAAAGGACCTTTCCAGATTGTGGGCATTTTCGCCTGTTGTTGCTGGCTGTATTTAAGCTCCTGTTTCTGAATTAAAATGTCCGGTGTTTAACCTATTACATTCTCTAGTCCGGACATGGTTTGTTTTATCGCAGCTGATCTTGCTCGTTCTGCCCTTTGGGATAATGTTGCAGATATGTTGGGAGTAAATGGTCACCCCCTGAGTGACCCGGATGAAGTGCTCCCCTCGGACAGTGGCGTTGAATGCCAGCGGGTGGTTGGAGAGGACGATGGCATCGTCATCAGTCACGTGTGCAGCATTGGCTCACAGATGGTGGAGCAGCTGTTTGGCAGCGAGGATGACAGCAGAGAGGGCAGCTCGGCGAGTCTTAGCAAGCACAAGTGCGAGTCCGACAGCCAAGCGGGCACCACTGGAGAATCGGAGACAGACGGAGCTACCACAGGGCAGTGCAAGACCAGCGACCGAGCCAGTGCAAACCATGTGTCGGCAATGAGCAATGAGCACATAGCTTGCATTCACGGTAAGGAACCCATTCCCAGTTGGTCAGAGTATGTGACCTCTCGTTGTAGCCTGGCCACCTCCCAATCTGTTAACAGTGGCGGCCAGTCCTCAGGGAATTCCAGGGATTGTTTTCGGGATTTGGGAGTATTTGTTTCTTTTTGGGAGTCTGATTCCCTCGTATTGTGGGTTGGGTTGGTGGAAGAGACTTGGGAGAGGGGCACAGGGTCATCATGACTTCTCTCTTACTACCCTGTACTCCTACCCCCACCCATGTCTGTTTTCGAAACCAGCCTTGCTGACCAAGAAGGTTTTATGCTTCATTCGTGGTCTGTGCTGATGTGGGTTAATCTCGGACTGAAGTCGGTCATAGTTCCTTTCTCCAGGGTTTATCCAGCTGCTTCATGTTGACTGAGGATAAGTTTGGGCTTGACTTTTACTTGGTGGTTAGTGCCCTGCTCATATTCACTGTGTTCAGTTGTCCTGGAAGGGGTGGTTTCTTGGCTCGGAAGCCAAGGATTCTGAGAAATTAAGCCACGAGATTCAATGTTTTATGTGTGGAGCTTCCAAGTACATTGATAGTGACCTTCCTTTTCAGGGCTCCTGGATGAGTATATCCAAACCTATGGCAGTTTGATACCCCTGAACACCGACGATGTGATTGAGAAGCTGCAGGGTGTTTTTGAAGAAGATTTCTCGACTCCACACAGGTACACTCGTGACATTAATTTTACCAGCTTGGAGGTAAATTACTATCAGGTGGTTTGAAGCTTGACTTTGGGTTAAATGATAGAATGGAGATTTATTGAGGTGACTTTGTTATTCCCCCATCCCATTTACTTTGGGAGCACCACTCTCCATTTTCTTTGCACTCTTTCACCACACAGCTCCCTGTTTTTCTGCTGCTTTGTCACTCTTATTCCCCTTTCAGCATCCCAAGATCAGAGGACTGGCTCACTGCTGATTGATTTATTGTTGCCACATGTACCAAGATACAGCGAAAAGTGTTATTTTAAGTGTTATACAGGCAGATCGTACCACTCAAAGTGCATCAGGGTAGCAGATCAGAGTGCAGAATACAGTGTTGCAGAGAGAGAGAGATCAGAATTAATATTTGAGAGCTCTGTTCAAAACTCTGATAACAGTGGGGAAGAAACTGTTCTTGAATCTGTTTGTGTGTGTATTCAAACTTTTATAGTGCCCTACAGAAGAGGATGAAACAGAGTATAACCAGGTAGGAAGGGTCTTTGATTATGTTGGTTGCTTTCCCAAGGCAGCGGGAAGTATAGACAGAGTCAGTGGACAGCATGTTCCTCACAGGTTAAAAAGAGGGACCAAAAATAGTAATTTCACTTAACCATGAGTTCTTGCAGGGTAAACATACTACCAAAAGTACAGCCTGCGTACAGACAGATCAGGGGAGGTTCTGGGTTTGATTCCCTGTTGGTTGAGTTAGATGCTCTCAGGCAGGCAATACAGTCATCCATGACTTTTCGGGCACTGGGCTCTTGTCTCTAGACTGGAGATGTGCCCATGAATAGATTGACAGGACCTTTGTGAATGTTGATGAGTACATTGTGAGTCAACACACAGCAGGTGGACTGCAGCAGTTCAAGAAGGCAGCTCACTACCTGATTTCTGATGAAGGGTCTAAGCCCGAAACGTCAGCCTTTCTGCTCCTATGATGCTGCTTGGCCTGCTGTGTTCACCCAGCTCTGCACCTTGTTGTCTCGGATTCTCCAGCATCTGCAGTTCCTACTATCTCTCACTACCTGACCTGTGTGACTCAGAGTAAATCTAGGGAGGTGGGTGGTTGCAGGGATGGGGGGGCAAATTGCCAAGAGTCAGAACTTTTTGGCTCTGAGCAGGATTATTTGGTTTGAGTTTTGATTACAATTTTTCCTGGTTTTGCACACAGAAAGAACCTGATTCAGAACGTGATGCAGTCGTACCACCGAATGATTGGGAATAATGCTGTTCGAAATTTTCGAGTCACATACAAGAGGCATGTGCTCACTATGGATGACCTCTCCACATTGTATGGCCAGAACTGGCTGAATGACCAGGTTACATTTCTTTAGTTGATTACTTAGGATCAGTGGGCTATGACTGTGCATATATTAATACCGGTACAAGGTGGTATTGTGGTATATTGTAAACCCAACGCCTTATGCCAGTTAGAGAGTTTAAATAATGTAGTAAAACCTGGTCTAGATAGTCACAAGTAAAGATGATAATGCAACTACAGGGTTCTTGCTTCAAAAAAATGCCATTTATTTCACGAAGACCCTCCCCCAGTGCATTGTGGGTCAACAGGTGGACTGCAGCAGTTCAAGAAGGCAGCTCACCACCACCTTCTCAAGGGCAACATGGATGGTGCAATAAATACTGAGCCCAGCCAGCGATGCCCACATCCCACAAATGAATTTTTAAAAAAAGTTAGGGAAGGCAGTGGAATGTAAGGCGGGGGCATCAGCAAAATAAAATGAGGCAATGCCCTGGAGAGATTCGAAAGGCTATAACTTGGAGCTGACTCCTTGAAGATCAGAAACATGCTGGAAAAGCTCAGCAGGTCTGCAGCATCTGTGGAGAGAAATCAGAGATTAACATTTTGGGTCGAGTACCCCATCCTCCGAAGATCGGGGTGGTTTCCCACCGTTTTTGGATAATTTGAAAGCTGAAAGTTAAAGCAGGGAGGTTGGCTAGGAGAGGGCTAACAGCCGTGCTTCTGAGTGATGTGACCATGTAATATTAATCTGATGGAGGGGATAGAAGCCAAGATGGAAGAGAGTGAGCTTGGGAAATCGAACACTACACCGAATCTGTACCTCCTGAAGAAGCATGAATCAAGGCCAGCAGCAGCAGGTAAAGTACTGGTGGCTGCTTTATGGTATTGGCAAGGTGATTATTTAAGTCCTGCTATTGGAAGCAGTTGGAAAGTATAGGAAAGCCTTTAGATGACTGAAAGAGGGGGAGGAATGGATATAAACTACCAACGTCATACAGGAATTAATATCTTGCTTGCTGATGTTATTATGGAAGTAGTGATGATGGTGGTAGGATCACACTGTAAAGACCACAGAGAAGAGCACGTTCTGTATTTACCTCATACAGGGGCAGGTACCTCTCTTGATCTTTGGCAGAACATGATTGAAAGTGCTTTGTTCCCATCTAAACAACTATTGGGGGAAAAAAAAAGCTTTGAATACAGGAACCCTACAGAAAATAGAACTGGGACCCTTTTTTTGGGGTGAGGAGAAAGAGAATGAATGGAGCTTTTTTTAATTTGTTCATGGGAAGTGGGTGTTGCTGGCTGGGCCAGCATTCGTTGTGATCCTGAGATGACTTAGAGAAGGTGGCGGTGAGCTGTGTCTTTGAACTGTTACAGTTCATGTGGTGTAGGGACACACATACTGTTGCTAGGGAGGGAGTTCCAGGATTTGGGCCCAGTGACATTGAAAGAACACAATCTGTTTCCAAGTCAGGATGGTAAGTGGCTTATTGGGGAACTTGCAGGGGGTGGTGTTCCCTTGTATCTGTTGCTCTACTCCTTTGTGGTAGTTGGTCACGGGTTTGGAAGGTGCTTTTGATGGAGCTTGGTGAGTTGCTGCCATGCATCTAGTAAATGGTACACACTGCTGCTACTGTCTCGTCAGTGGTGGAGGGAGTGAATGTTGGTGGATGTGGTGCCAATCGAGCGGGGGCTGCTTTGTCCTGGATGGTGTTGAGCTTCTTGAGTGTTGTTGGAGCTGCCTCCATCCAGGGCAAGTGGGGAGTATTCCATCATCCTCCTGACTTGTGCCTTGTAGATGGTGGACAGGCTTTGGGGAGTCAGGAGTTGTTAGTGACTGCAGGATTCCTCCACTTTGACCTGTTCTTGTAGCCACTATATTGATATGGCTAGCCGAGTTCAGTTTCTGATCAATGGTAGGGTGTTGATAGGGGATGTTATAAAGTAATTGCTGGTGGAGTTCTTGGTGTTAGAGATGAGAGATGAAGTACTCTTCCTTGTTCTGCACTGCAGGTTATGAACATGTATGGAGACCTCGTTATGGACACAGTCCCGGATAAGGTGAGACAGTTCACTCAGTGACCCAAGCTGTCTGGATTGGCGGGGTGTGTGTTAAGTTTAAACACATGGAACAGTAATATTTCGAATAAAGATAGAAAATGCTGGCAATGTGCTAAAGTTCCTGCTGTTTACTCTGAAAATCTGAAGGGAGGGAGAATGGAAGAAGAAATTAAGGGAAAATTCAGGTTAGTGGATCCTACTTGCAGAGCCCAACCTTGGGAATGCACATTCATATTTCCCATTGTTCTGCCTGATCCCAGATAATTCTCGATGAAAAGGTCTACTTTTACAACAAATTGAGGTCATAGAGGTTTACAGCGTGGAAACAGGCCCTTTGGCTCAACTTGCCCACGATGCCCAGTTTTCACAATTTAAGCTAGTCCCATTTGTCTGTGTTTGATGCATATCCCTCCATACCTATCCCAACCATGTACCTGTCCAAATATTTCTTAAATGACGAAGTTGTACTCCCCTCCACCACTACAGACACACCACCCTCTGTGTGAAAACACTGCCCCTGTAGACCCTTTTGTATCTCTCCCCTCTCAGCTTAAACCTATGCCCTCTAGTTTTAGACTCGCCTACTATAGGGAAGAGCTGTTGGCTACTTACCTTATCTATGCCTCTCATGATTTTATAGACTTCTATAAGGTCTATATGAGGTGAAAGGGTTTGGAAATGAGAACCAAAATTAAAACATCCCTTTTCATAAACATCATTGGCCATCTTTGCCTCTTGAAACTGCAATGTTATAATCTTCTAATTCCATTTTTTGCCAATCATCATCTTCAGTCTGTGTCTCTGCTTAATGACTGTCCTGCCAGTGGAAACAGCTTCTCCCTGCCTTCTCTATCAAAGCCCCTCCTAGTCTTACTTTTGAGCTTTGCTGTTTAAAGGAGAAAAATCCCAGCTTTTCTGGTCTGTCCACATAGCCAGAGTCCCTCCTCCCTGGAACCGTTCTGGTTATGTGGATGCTGAAAGTCTGAAATAAGACCCAAAAAATGGTTGGAAAAGCTCAGGTCAGACAGCATCGGTGGAAAGGTCCAGGTTAACTTTCAGGTATGTGATCTTCTGGTAAATCTCCCATGCTTCCTTATTCTGAAGCTAAACATCCTGCTAGAAAGGTCCGTTAGGGAGGAGTATAGATTAGTCTGGAGGAGAAGTGAAAGAGAAATTTGTTTGGCTTACATGTTATACATGAGAAATAGTAGTGAGGATGAGGTGTTGAAGACTGTGGTGAGTGATCGAGTTGAGAGTGTGGATTTGGTAATGCAGGGAGATCAATCACAAGTGAAGCTGTCTAAGAATTTCACATCTGCTTTCTATACTCAGGTTCACTTCTTCAACAGCTTTTTTTACGACAAACTGAGAACCAAGGGGTACGATGGCGTGAAGAGGTGGACTAAAAATGTAAGATTTCCCACCTAACGTGAGCTTTAGGTTCAGCATAGATTGAAAACAGAGCAAAGCTCCCTGTGACCTGTCCCTGAACCGCCAAGCCGGCTGCGTGCAAGGCTGACTGGAGAATGAAGCTCCCTTATAAGCCATTGTAGTATTCCCAGACATGGATTGGATGGAATATTTTGATTTTTCTCAAACCTCCAAAAGAGTTCCCACTACGCAAATGTGATATCCTGCTTCATTTCGTTAACACTAAGGGAGAAGATGGCATAGTCACTGGATCATAATCCAGAGGCCTGGACAAATGTGCTGGGCAAATGAGTTTAAATCCCACCATTGCAGTTGGTGGAATTTAAATTGTCCATTTGAAAGTTAAAATCAGCAGGGAATCATTCAGGGTGAGCAGTGATCCATACTGATTGCTGTAAAAACCCATCTGGTTCACTAAACGTCCTTTAGGGAAGGACATATGCCCTCCTAACAAGTAATTAAAGATGGGCAGCGAATGCTGGTTTTGTTAATGACATCCAGACACCATGGAAGAATAAAGAAAATAAAAGTTTTGTGGCTCTCTTTTCCAGTGTCCTTACTTTCTCTCCTAATCTGAAGCCATTAACTCTTTCCACGTTCTGTTTGCAGGGTATCAGACACCTTTTTGATACTGCATTGAAGTGGTCTGCACTTGACAATGACACCAGGCTATTAGCAGGAGAGGGGAATGCTATGGGATAGTTCCAGTAATGTCCTTGCCTGTTAACGGCATGTACATTTCCCAGAGGGGCTTATGGGAGAAGAGTTTGGAAATTGTTGATCCTTTTCTAAGGTCTATTCATTTGCCTCTTTGTCACAGTATTTATTGTACTTTCTTCTTGTAGGTTGACATCTTTAACAAAGATCTGCTCTTGATTCCCATTCACCTGGAGGTCCACTGGTCACTGATCTCTGTCGATGTGCGTGAGAAGACAATAACATACTTTGACTCCCAGCGAACCCTGAACAGGAGGTGCCCCAAGGTACAGGGACAAGGAAGTGGTTCCTACCATCCAGCTCTGTGAAAGTCAAAACACTCTCTTAGTGGCTCATGTGTGGCAAAGTAAAATTGAATGTTGATGGCTTTATTTTCCCAATATCCACATGGAAAGCAACAAAGGGACAAAAGGCAAATCCTTGGACGCTGCTGCCGCCGCAAACCCCTCTTTCCCCCATCCCTGCACAATTTCAGAAGCAAACCAGAGGATGACGACTGAGTAGGAGCTTGCAGGCCAGGTTGACTGTGGTCCCTGTCTGGCCAGTACATCGCAGGAGGACCTGAGCATATACAATGACAAACCTGTCTTCACTGTACTCTGTGTTGGACCTGTACCCAACAGAGCGATGGACCTGTCCACATCAGTACAATACCCCAGTGTTATCCGGTGATGGACCTGTCCCCGCTAGTACAGTACCCCAGTGTTATGCAGCGACAGACCTGTACCTGTCAGTACTGCAGCACCCCAGCATTATGCAGTGACAGACCTGTCTCTGCCACTACTGTACCCCAGTGTTATACAGAGAC
>NC_063376.1:1230896-1240519 GCF_021869965.1 Rhincodon typus
GACCTGTCTCTGCCACTACTGTACCCCAGTGTTATACAGAGACAGACTTGTCTCTGCCACTACTGTACCCCAGTGTTATACAGTGACAGACCTGTCTCTGCCAGTACTGTACCCCATGTTATACAGGGACAGACCTGTCACTGCCAGTACTGTATCCCAGTGATAAACTGGAAGGGGTACCCAGTTTCTAGCAAGCAGAGTCTAACTATTGGGAGGCTAAGTAGTGATGTGAACTGGTTGAGGTTGATAATAGAAGATCTGAGGCTGATATTTTAAAGCAATCTGAAATTCAGTTTCCCTTTTAGCATATTGGGAAGTACCTCCAGGCGGAAGCCATCAAGAAGAACCGCCAGGACTTCTACGATGACTGGAAAGGATATTTCAAAATGGTGGGTAGCCTGCAGATTCCATTTCATGGATTGTGAGTAGGTAATCTTCGCAATATATGAGGGAAGAGTTAGCTGAAAGATTGTTGACAGAGTACCCAGGAGAATGGACAAGGAATTTTCAAAAATTGTCAAATGAGATGAGACATGTTGGTGTTTTTCATTTCAAAAACAAGTACAGCAGGGGATTAGATACAGAGTAAAGCTACATCTACAGCGTCTCCCAGAACAGGGACAGCACATGGTTAGATAAAACACTTCCAGGATGGTTACAGCAGCTTTTACTATGCAATAAAGTCTTAGTTTTTAACCTGAAAAACCTAGGTGAGGACACAAGATCTTTAATGCTATAAGGTCTCCTTCAAATATCCCTCCTTTCTGTATTTTCCCTGCTTCTTTCTGAAAATTTTCTTTCCTCCATTAACTGACCATTCTGCAGATGCTGTAAAAGGTAGTTGCTTTACTGCCCAATTGGGATCAGTGCGTGCCAGCAGGACAAGGACACTTGTATCATTCGTGCCTTTGGGCTTGGGTGTGGGTTGTTGGAGAGGACCACTTTGTGTCACATTACAAGCTGATCCAGTTCTGAAAGAGAATTCCCCCCCCCACCACTCTTCCAATTTTCTGCAAAGAGTTGCTCGGGGCCTATTAGTATTTATTGGATCTCTCGTCCTTTGGTACTTTTTAACTGAGAGTTGCAGTGAGCTCATCTGCTTTCGGTCTCTGACAGAGAGAGATGATATAATTACATTTCAAACATTAAAGACTTCAAAGAATTATTGACCTTGTTGAAATGTAGGTAAAGTACACCAGTTTTGTTGATTATTAATTATTTGTGCATATGACTTGTCAATGAGAAGGCCAGCATTTATTGTCCATCTGGAATTGGCCTTAGGGATGAAGTGATGAGCGATCTTCTTAAACCGCTATGGTGTCCATGTAGTGTCGGTACTGCTACCATGCCCTTGGATAAAGATTGCAGCATTTTCAGCCAGTGACTCGGAGGGAACGGGTGATACATTTCCAACTGACAATCTTTAACCTTGTTGAATCTAGGCTGTAAAAGATCAGACAGTTTCATTTAATGCTGCACTCTCTCTGATTAAAAATCATCATTTAAGATGATTGAGATGATTGGCAAAAGAACTAGAGGCAGTTTTGAAGAAACACTTTCTCATACAGCAAGTGTGATCTGGAATGTACTCCTGAAAGGCAGTGGAAGTAGTTTCTGTTGTAATTTTCAAAAGGGCATTGGATAAATAATTGAGGGGAGAGGATTTACAGGGCAGTGGAGCGTGGGATTAATTGGATGTTCTTTCAAAGAGTTAGCAGAGACATGATGGGCTGACTGATATCCTGTGCTGTATCAGTGTATGATAATTAATAAAATAGTGCTGGACAATGATGTGGGGAAAAAATACACCAGGAAATTTGCATTAAACGTTTTTTGCCCAAGATGAAAATATCAACTTCTTAAAGCAAATACCTTCTTCCACTTTAGTGTGGGTGGTTGGTCAGATACTGTTTATTACTTTGATGGAACTCTAAACACCGTTTCAAATAGAGTTTTACTTTCTCCATCCTATACAGTGTATTGTAACTACTTCTGCTGGAGGAACAATGATTGCTCCCTTCACTCTCCTCCTCCACATCCTCTCAAACAAAAAGAGCAATTGTCACAAGTGGTCAGGCTTTAAAAGAAGATTCTCATGTCCTGGATACTGAGATTTTGATTAGGGTGCCAAGATGATTACATTCATTGTCTATAGGAGTGCACAACATGCACTGTGTTACAAACTGTGTTCTCAAGTATTCCGTTTAGATGATATCCCTAATCAGTGATAACTCAAATACATCTGGGACCTCCCATGCCAGTTTGTTCCATCATCCACTTCCATAATTAAAAGGAGTGCATTCAAACTTCCCCTTCTGAGGTTTGTGGTACATTTGTAGCTCCAGCTATTCCTCCTGTCTTTTGTGGAATTCTGTTTTGTAAAGGGAGCGGTTAATGGGGTAATTCAGCAATTGTGGGAAATAAGTGTGTACGATATGTCTAGTCTTGTGGGAAGTTCCATTTGGGTAACTGCCCACAATGACAGTGAAATCTGGATGTCACTATGCAAAATCGTGGCTGCAGCCTTGGGCTTTAAAGCTCCATAGTGTCTGAGGATTTCTGAGAGTGCGTTGTCAGAACAAGGTTAGGCCCATACTGAGACTGTTTACGAAATCCAGTGTATTACTGTCTATGTTCATTTAAAACAAATCATGTTTTAAAAGAACAATTCTGCTGTTTTTGTTTGATTGGTTAGCTTTCTGATTCTGCACATTTAGGAGCAAAATTAGGCCATTTGGCCCATCAAGTCTGCTCTTCCATTTGATCATGGCTGATATGTTTCTCAATTCTTGCCTTTTCCCTGTAACCTTTGATTCCCTTACTAATCAGGAACCTATCTATTAATAGGAGCCATTTTAATATTTGTGATGTGCATCCAAGGAATATTCCCTGCATGTGTTATAAAGTTACTTTTGACTTTGGGATTGCAACTATAAACTCATTTAATTCACTTTCCTTTACAGAATGTCGCAAGGCAAAACAATGACAGTGACTGTGGAGCCTTCGTACTTCAGGTGTGTGAAACAACAGTTTGTTGATAGCCTTTCAGACCTGTTCAACCACAACATTAGATACTAGCTATTCTGTTTTTTGACTCCATCTACCTATCTAGTTCAATGACCCTATACAACAATAATCTGCCAAACTCAATTAACTTATCCCTCAACTTTCAATCTTCAAGGAAATACAAGTCTAGTCTATGCAACCTGACCTTGTAATACAATATAACAACGTTTAGGAAAGACACATTGGCCCATCAATCTTGTCTTATATTGCCATGGAGTGACTTCTGCATACTTCCACACTCCTATCTGCAGCCTGTGATTTCCCAGTTCTGACTGCCTTTTAGTAGTAAAGCTATCACATAGGTCCCTTGTCAATCCACAACAGTAATGCTTTTATAAAATGGTTTGTCAATGTCCTAGGTGAAATCCGGCAGGGGCAACAGCCCATTAGTTTTGTGAGGGCTGTACTGTCACTTCCATGTTCTCAGCAAGCCTATGACTCCCTAACGTACTTGAAAATGACTTTGTTACCAGCATGCCTAATTGCTATTCTTCTCAATCTCCCTTTAGCTGCTCCAGTAGCATAGAACATAGAACAGTACAGCACAGTGCAGGCCCTTTGGCCCACAATGTTGTGCCGACCTATTATCCTACAAAGATCAAACTACCCTGCATACCCTACATTTTACTATCCTCCATGTGCCTATCCAAGAGTCACTTAAAAGTCTCTAAAGTGTCTGACTCCACTTCCACTGCTGGCAGCGCATTCCACATACCCACCACTCTCTGTGTAAAGAACCTACCTCTGACATCTCCTCTATATCTTTCTCCAATCACCTTAAAATTATGTCCCCTCATAATAGTCATTTCCACCCTGGGAAAAAGTCTCTGACTATCCACTCTATCTATGCCTCTCATCATCTTGTACACCTCTATCAAGTCACCTCTCATCCTCCTTCGCTCCAATGAAAAAAGCCCTAGCTCTCTCAACCTTTCCTCATAAGACATGCCCTCCAGTCCAGGCAGCATCCTGGTAAATCTCCTCTGCACCCTCTCTAAAACTTCCACATCCTTCCTGTAATGAGGCGACCAGACCTGAACACAATATTCCAAGTGTGGTCTAACCAGGGTTTTATAGAGCTGCAGCATAACCTCGTGGCTCTTAAACTCTATTCCCCTGCCAATGAAAGGCAACACACCATATGCCTTCTTTACAACCCTATCAACTTGGAGTAGCAACTTTGAGGGATCTATGGACGTGGACCCCAAGGTCCCTCTGTTCCTCCGCACTGCCAAGAATCCTGCCATTAACCCTGTATTCTGCATTCAAATTCAACCTTCCAAAATGAATCACTTCACACTTTTCTGGGTTGAATTCCATCTGCCACTTCTTTGCCCAGCTCTGCATCCTGTCAATGTCCCGTTGCAACCTACAACAGCCCTCCACACTGTCCACAACTCCCCCAACCTTCGTGTCATCGGCAAATTTACCGACAGCCAAATTTCCCTGAATCCCATGCCTCCTTACTTTCTGAATTAACCTACCATGGGGAATCTTATCAAATGCCTTGCTAAAATCCATATACACCACATCCACTACTCTGCCTTCATCAATGTGTTTTGTCACATCCTCAAAGAATTCAAAAATGTTTGTGAGGCATGACCTGCCCCTCTTAAAGCCATGCTGACTATTTCTAATCAAACTGTGCTTTTCCAAATAATCATAAATACTATCTCTCAGAATCCTCTCCAATAATTTGCCCACCACAGAAGAAAGACTGACCAGTCTGTAATTTCCAGGATTATCCCTATTCCCTTTCTTGAACAAGGGAATGACATCTGCCACCCTCCAGTTATCTGGTACTACTCCAGTGGACAGTGAGGATGCAAAGATCATCGCCAAAGGGGCATCAGTCTCTTCCCTCGCTTCCCGTAGTAACCTTGGGTATATCCTGTCTGGCCCAGGGGACTATCTATCCTCATGTTTTTCAAAATTTGTAGCACATCCTCCTTCCTAACGTCAACCTGTTCGAACATATCTGCCTGTTTCATGCTGTTCTCACAAACGTCAATGTCCATCTCATTGGTAAATACTGAAGCAAAGTATTAATTAAGGACCTCCCCTACCTACTCTGACTCCATGCACAAGTTCCCTCCACTATCCCTGATTGGCCGTACCCTCACTCTGGCCATCCTCTTGTTCCTCACATAAGCATAGAACGTCTTGAAGTTTTCCTTGATCCTACCCACCAAGGTTTTTTCATACCCCCTTCTAGCTCTCCTAAGACCATTCTTCAGTTCCTTCCTGGCCACCCTGTAGACCTCTAGAGCCCTGTCCGATCCTTCCTTCCTCAACCTTAAGTAAGCTTCCTTCTTCCTCTTGACTAGCAGCTTTGACTTCGGCAGCCATTGATAGCTAGCCATTTTTCTTTTGAAGAGAGCTTGCTGTAAGCCAATAAAAATATTTCAAAGTATGATTTGTTGTCTTAGCAGAAGACCAGTTTGGTTTGGTTTGACCATGTATTGATTTTACTTGAAGGGCATGCTTAGCTTCTTATTGCATAATGATGATTGAGGTCAATCCACTTTTCTTTAAGGACTATTCCTTACAGGACTATTGCACCAATTTTCAACTCATCTACCGTTTTTTGCAAATTTACTCATAGCCGTATGTTAAAATCTGGCACAATATGTTCAGCCTTGCTTTCAACCAAAGAGCCATTGAAATGGTTTGGAGCAGCCCAAGGCATCATTACAGCCTTTTAGGTACCAATCCAGGTACCTTATAAACACAGTGAGGGCTTAGGCCTCCACCACCAAACTGGGCAGCAATTTCCTAATACCCACGAGTTTTCCTCATGCCCTTGTCTAAGCCAAGTTTATCCTAATAATATTATGGTCACTGTTGTAAACGATATCTACCTTTATTGACAGACTTTTCACTTCTTTTAACAGAAGCAAACTCCATGTACAACAGCTCTGTCTGCTAATTGGGCCTTGGCATCTATGTGCCTGCTTATAAAAAGTGTCAATGGTGACATGTGTCCCATTATAAAGATGGTCAAGGAACCTCTTGGATCATCTGGACATATGACTGCAGTATCCAACTAATTAATACCCTTTCACTGCAGATAGAAGATGCCTGAGGCAAAGTGTTAAGAGCATGTTGAATGGTGAATGATTTATTTGTAGAAAACTGACTAAGTTTGGTTCTTGCCTCTTTCATTCCTTTTGTTTTGAAGCCAGATCCACCAGCCTAGCTTGTGAAATCCTTTATGCAATAAGCTGATGTCAGACTTATGGTTTAAACTCCAACCATCAATAGAACCAAGGTTATTACAAAGTGGGAATGAGCAGAATGCTTATTCTTGTAAGGAAGAGTATTAACTAGAGACTGTCACTGTAAGATAGTCACCTCATTACCACTGGAACTGGTTGAGGCGAATGGAAGGGAACAAAAGATTACAATGGTCACTTTAAATGAGGACAGATGGGAGGAGTTTTGGTGCCAAAGGGAACATGTTCAAAATATTTAAAAATCTAAATGCGCAGCTTTGCTAAAGTAATGTCTCTGTTGTTTCAGTTCTGTAAGTGTCTGGCTCTGGGACAACCATTCAGCTTCACCCAGCAGGACATGCCCAAGCTCCGGCGCCAGATCTACAAGGAACTTTGCAACTGCAAGCTGACTGTGTAAAGAGCCTGCTCCCAGAAATTGGCTGACACAAGCCTAACATTGGGTGACTGACCAGATAAAATGCACCCTTTTGTGAACATTACAAAGATGGCACAAGAAGGCTTGATTCAACAATTCCAGTCTTCAAATGTGTTGAAACATGAAACGTTTTTTTTTCCTTTTTTAAACGAGCAAACTTTTTTTTCTATGCCATATTTTTTCAATTATTTAAGTGTTGTTCAAGTTTGAAATTCTGGTTAACTATGTTGTATTATTAAACCAGGATCACAGGACTAAAAGGCAGCAATGGATTCATGTAAAGGCATTGGGTATTTAGCATCTTTAAAGCTGTCCATTAGCTGTCCTGTGAATTAGGGGAGAAAGTGATTATGCAGGATCGGTGACTCTCCATGGGGACTGTCAGGTTTTAGTTCCGAGGCTTGCTTGTCTCTTGGGACTATTTTCTGTGAGCTCTCAGTCAGCAGCCTAAGCCAAGTGGGTTGGTGCAGAGAAGTCTCTCATTTTTGGATGGCTAGGGGAGGGAGCATGGTGCTGCCTGTTTTGTATGGCTACACTGACATTATTGCCCCTGATAGTCAAAGAAAGGTTGTGGCCTACTACTGTGTGGAGTGGCATTAGGAGGAGAGTAGGCTGTCTTCGATACCTGTGAAGCTTTCGAGTAAAAGAAGAGGTTGCGTCTATTGAAATTCAATTAAATTAACTTGAAAGTGATGGTTAGTCACTGTCCAAATCCTATTAAAGACGTTGATGTTTCGTTCTATTTGTTGTCTTTTTCAGTTTATATGTTTAAAAAAAAAAGCTGGGACTTAATATTGTGACCAAAATGTGGATTTATAAAGCCTTTGGGTTTGTTTTTGAATGGAGAAGTAAACTGCAGTAGCCTGACACCATAAACCTCATGTACCTCACTAAATGCGTGTGTGGTAGCAACGTGCAACAATATGATGCTCCCAACACCCGTGGTAAAAATCTGATTGGTTATGTAATAACACATGTACTCTTGCCAAGCATCCTTCTAAGTGTCCACACAGTTCAGTTTTACCATGTTAGTAATTGTGTTTCTATATGAAGAATATAGGGTGCTTAGTTGGGATGGGGGTAGTGAGTTGCAAGTTGATGGAATATCAGTTTTACTTGAAATCTTTGTTTGTTATCAGATGAATTCAGCATGATAAGCATTAAATGGATTACCTTCTGCCTGTACCTCTATCTCTCACTGCTTAGTATGGGTCTAAAGAATAAAATACTGGATGGCTTGTCATCTTTTATTTAAAGTGGGAACTCAGAATGATATGGTGGCATTTCAGCTGTGATTGTACTCATCCATGTTTGTGGTATGTGGTAATGGATAGCTGAAAGCTCCTTCCCAAAATTAGTTTCTTTAAATTTAATTTATGAAATGTGTTTTATGGTGCCTTCCTTGCCAATCTGAACATCAGTTTCTTGAGAAATTTGGGCATTGCTAGCACCTACTCCTATTGTCACTCCCAAAGGCAGAGCTACAGGGCAACACTGCTCACTTTACTTTTTCATCCCTCAGTCTCAAGTTCAAATCCACAACAGACCAAGAATATAAAGGACTCTTCCATCTGCTGCCTGTAAAGCACTTTAGTGGAGCAAAGCAGGTATAAATGACCATGGGTTCTTACTACAGATTGCTACTTAATCAACAGCCATACTCAAACTGGAAATGAAACTGTCAGTGGAGATTACTGTTCCATGTTTGGATTGAAGGGACTTCTGTTGGGACAGGGTTGAAGGAACTTTGCTTGGTATAAATCCATATTGTACCTAACTTGAATTCTTGATGTTGATAACAGCTGCCAGTGGGAAAATATTCCATCTCTCAGTACTTCATTGAAATTTAAAATTGTAGAAAGGCAGTGTCAGCTGTTCTTGGAAAGTGTTCAGTGCATGTATTTAACATGCTGTGGTGTGATTCCTTATGTTTGTTTTGTGCATTCACTGTACTATCTGGCTGCTTCATGAATATAATGAGGGGTTTAAAAGGTACTTTTAAAGGCACTGAGTTAATCTTGAAACCTTTTTACATCCAGAGATGGAAAGGTGAAGGCTCAGTAAGTGAGATGATTCAAAGGCTTGAGATTTTATTTTGGGCTAAATCTGCAAAAACTGATACTGATCTTACATCCCTAATCCTCTTCCAATGACATTTTATTAATGACCTTAGTTTTTGATTGGAGAATTAAACAGCAGATTCGATTGCCTAATTATAGGGTTTTTTCATAACACAAGGGTTTCCTTAACTCCTGCAACTACATGCAACATAGTTCAGATGTGAACATGACAATCCTGTAGCTGAGTAGAAGGAAGCAACGGTTGAATTGTTGCAAACTTTTGATCTGGTTTATTTACCATATGTTTTGTTTGGGGGGGGGGCGGCGGTGGCAGGCAGGGGTATTCCTGCTTTGGAGTCAATGTTTTATGTTTTGGGAGTAAACACTAATGTTAACACGGTGGGGCGGGGGGGGGTTGCCGTAATCTACTCGGCCTCAGTTGAATTGTTTCATGTCAATTGCCTCCATGTAAAGTAGTGAGCAATTAGTTTTGAAGCCAGTGGAATTTGATGTGTGAAACTGATTTCTGTGTCAGCCTTCCTCCCCATGCCTCTGTCTGGTAAGTAAATTGCAGTTGTATAGCACCGTATCATTTCAGTAAAAAAGTGTGGTGATTTTCATATGGTTAAAATATAGAACATGCAGAGGAAAATCTATAAATTAAACAGTCAAACCTCTTGCTGGATTGTTGGGAGGTTATTGACGGTTTGCATGCTTCCTCCTGCTCTTGCATTTCCATCCTCCCTCGAACTCTGGTCACATTTACAAACATAATATTTTGGAGTTTCAAACTGAAACCTGGACACATTACTGTGGCAACAAGGTGTAGAGCTGGCTGAACACAGC